>NC_037331.1:52965000-53565000 GCF_002263795.3 Bos taurus | reverse complement strand
ATGTTCAGTTAAGTTCAGTCGCTCAGTTGTGTCCGACTCTTTGCGACCTCATGAATTGCAACACGCCAGGCCTCCCTGTCCATCACCAACTCCCGGAGTTCACTCAGACTCACGTCCATCGAGTCAGTGATGCCATCCAGCCATCTCATCCTCTGTCGTCCCCTTCTCCTCCTGCCCCCAGTCCCTCCAAGCATCAGAGTCTTTTCCAATGAGTCAACTCTTCACATGAGGTGGCCAAAGTACTGGAGTTTCAGCTTTAGCATCATTCCTTCCAAAGAAATCCCAGGGCTGATCTCCTTCAGAATGGACTGCTTGGATCTCCTTGCAGTCCAAAGGACTCTCAAGAGTCTTCTCCAACAGTCCAGTTTCCCAGTACCATTATTGAACAGACTGTCTTTTAGCTTTTCAGCATGGAGTATTATATTAGCTGTAGATTTGTTATATATGGCATTCATTATGTTCAGGTATGTTCCCTTTGTGCCCACTTTCTGGAGAGCTTTTATCATAAGTGGGTAAATTTTGTTGAAAGCTTTTTCTACATCTATTAAGATGGTCTTATAGTTTTTATTTAGATCATATAGTTTTAAATAGAATTTGCCTGTGAATCCATCTGGTCCTGGACTTTTGTTGGGAGACTTTTAATCACAGTTTCAATTTCTGTGCTTGGGATGGGCCTGTTCATATTTTCTATTTCTTCCTGCTTCAGTCTTGGGAGTGTACCTTTCTAAGAATTTGTCCATTTCTTCCAGATTGTCCATCTTATTGGCATATAGTTGCTAGCAGTCGTCTCATGTTTCTTTGTATTTCTGTCGTGTCTATTGTAACTTCTCCTTTTTAATTTCTAATTTTATTGATTTGAGCCCTCTCCCTTTTTTTCTTTGAGTCTGGCTGAAGGCTTATCAATTTAGTTTTGTTCTCAAAGAACCAGCTTTTGGTTTCATTGATCTTTGCTGTTGTTTTCTTTGTCTCTATTTCATGTATTTCTGCTCTGATCTTTATGATTTCTTTCCTTCTGCTAACTTTAGGGTACCAGAAGAAAGAGAATATTTACTTGAGAAAATATTTGAAGAGATTATAGTCAAAAATTTCCCTAATATGGGAAAGGAAATAGTCAACCAAGTCCAGGAAGCACCAAGAGTCCCATAAAGGATAAACCCAAGAAGGAACACACTGAGACACATATTAATCAAACTAACAAAAATTAAATACAAATAAAAAAATGTTTGTTAAAATGTTAAAAAAAATGTTAAATGTTTGTTCTTCTTTCTCTAGCTGCTCTAGGTGTAAGGTTAAATTGTTTATTTCTGATATTTCTTGTTTCCTGAGGTAAGATTATATTGCTATAAACTTCCCTCTTAGAACTGCTTTTGCTGTATCCCACAGGTTTTGGATTGTCATGTGTCTGTTATCATTTGTCTCTAGATATTTTTTAATTTCTTCTGTGATCCATTGGTTATCTCATAATACATTGTTTAGCCTCCATGTGTTTGTACCTTTTACAGTTTCTTTTCCTATAATTTATTTCTAATCTCATAGTATTGTGGCCAGAAAAGATACTTGATATGATTTCAATTTTCTTACATTTATCAAGGCTTGATTTCTTTTGCAAGATGTGATCTACACTGGAGAATGTTCTGTTTGCACTTGAGAAGGAAGTGTATTTGCTGTTTTTGGATGGAATGTCCTAGAAGTATCAATTAACTCCATGTGCTGTTAATATATGATTTAAAAAAATTGTCTATACCGCATGGCATATGGCACTCTAATTCTTGATGGTAGGTTTTTGCCTTTTATCACTTTAAATATATCACGCCACTCCCTTCTGGCCTGCAGAATTTCTGTGAAAAATCAGCTGATAACCTTATGAGGGATTCCTTTGTATGTTATTTGTTGCTTTTCTCCTGTTCCTTTTAACATTTTTTATTTGTATTTAATTTTTGTTAGTTTGATTAATATGTGTCTCAGTATGTTCCTTCTTGCGTTTATCCTTTATGGGACTCTCGGTGCTTCCTGGACTTGGTTGATATTTCCTTTCCCATATTAGGGAAATTTTTGACTATAATCTCTTCAAATATTTTCTCAAGCCCTTTCTCTTTTTTCTCTTTCTTCTGGTACCCCTATAATTCGAATTTTGGTGCATTTTATGTTGTTCCAGAATCTCTGAGACTGTCCTCATTTCTTTTCATTCTTTTTTCTTTATTCTGTTCCATGGCAGAGATTTCCTACCATTCTGTCTCCAGGTCACCTACTCATTCTTCTGCCTCAGGTACTCTGCTATTGGTTCCTTCCAGTATATTTTTCATTTCAGTTATTATTCATCTCTGTTTGTTCTTTAGTTCTTAGCTAAACATTTCTTGTATCTTCTTGATCCATGCCTCCAATCTTTTTCTGAGATCTTGGATCATCTTTACTATCGTTACTTAGAATTATTTTTTCAGGTAGATCGTCTGTCTCCTCTTCGTTTAGTTATTCTTGCAGGTTTTTGTCTTGTTCCTTCATCTGAAAGCTTTCTTTGTCTTCTCATTTCAGCAGACTTACTGCGTTTGTGGTCCCCTTTGTGCAGGCTGCAGGATTGTAGTTCCTTCTGCTTCTGACGTCTGCCCCCTGGTGGGTGAAGCTGGTCCAGAGGCTTGTGCCTTGGTGTGACCAGAGCCTGCCCTGGATATTGAGCGGAGCCTCCCCTTTGCTCTGTTATTGTCACTGCCCTGTTAGGGGTGGGGTCTACTCCATAGTGTTGGAGCAGAGGTCCCCAGATCTGTTTTTAGCTATGTTTCTGACTTAGCTTAGTGAGTGTGAGATAGGTGAGACTGGAGGACTCCCACTGGAGAGAAGCTGCTGTGTATTCCACCTCTAGAGATGCTCATCTCTGAATGTGCTCTGTTGTATCCCCTTTTGCCTGTTGTGTGGACTCACAGAGTGCACTGTTGTTGGCACTGCTCTCGATCCCACCTTAACTGTGGTGTGCCGGCAGTTGGACCTGGTGATTCAGAGGCATTGTCTTCACCAGCAGAAGGTATATGAAGGTGAAAATTAACATCAAGTGAGATTTAATCTCAACAACAGCCATGTTGTTGCACATGCCAGGATTTCCTTCTTTCTCATGGCTCAGTAATATTCTAGTGTGTGTGTGTGTGTGTGTGTGTGTGTGTGTGTATGTGTGTGCGTGTGTGTGTATCTTATTCATATGTTGATCAGCACACTTAGGTGTTTTACATCTTGGCTATTGTGAATAATGCTACAGTGAACATGGGAATGCAGGTATGACTTTGATAATCCTCTTTTCATTTCCTTTGGGTATGTACCCAGAAGTGGGATTGTTGGATCATGTGGTAGTTCTGTTCTTAAAATTTTTTACATATAATTCTATTCTTAATCAAGACCACCTTGAGCCTATTTTATAGATATTTTCCAAAGATTTATCACTGGATTTATCATTTCTATCTTTTTAAAAAGTATTAGTTTTTATTTAAGTCTATCTAATAGTTTAAAATATAATTTGTTTTCTTTGCTGCTGCTGCTAAGTCACATCGGTCATATCCGACCCTGTGTGACCCCATAGACGGCAGCCCAGCAGGCTCCTCTGTCCCTGGGATTCTCCAGGCAAGAATACTGGAGTGGGTTGCCATTTCCTTTTCCATTGTTTTGTTTAAACTTCCTTAAAATGAATACTGATTTATTGTGTATCTTTTAATTTTGTTAATAAAGGCATTTGAGGCTCTACATTGCTGAGTACAGTTTTTCCTGTACTTTCTAGGTTTAGATTCAAAATGTTCTTAATTTCTTTGTATTGTCACTTTTTTATTTAACTATTTTCAGAAGTATGTTTCTTAATTTTAAAGTAGTTTGGGAAACTTTGATTATTGTCTTATTACATTTTTTAGTATGTAAAAATCAATTAATTATCTATATAATACGAATAATGAGAAATTGAAATTTTAAAATTCCATTTAAAATAGCATCAAGATTGTTGGGAGACAATTCTTTATTCGTTTCTCTCATTTCTGCATGTCTCATCAGTGCAGACACTGCCTATCTGTGTTCTGAGCCATGTTTTCAAGTATGCTTGTGTCATAAAAAACACTGAAAGGCAGAGAGAGTGCCTCCCTACGGAGCAAAGGGTAGGCTTGCTGTTGCTTACTGTAAAATGTTTCAATCTCTAAGATTGTGCAGTTATCATGAGAACTTTTTTGAATCTTCCCATAGGAATTGAGGTTTGGAGAAGTTGTGCAAATGCTGATACCCCGGCTAGTACTATCACTGTTGAATAATGAACTGTCTTTTGTCTCTGACCCAGAACTCACCTGTCTTCTGCCATGTGACTGTGACAGGCTAACTTGTTAGCTTGCAAGTAGGGTAAACTTTCAGAAACATCATGGTTTTTCACAAAAATACTTAGAAATAAATCTAATAAAACATGTCTAAAACCTTTATATTCAAACTATAAACATCACTGATATTAAGGAAAAAAAGCAAGATGGAGAGAGAGAACATTATTATTGATTGAGAATCTCAATATTGTTATGATGTTTATTTTTCCTGTGTTTAGTATATAGATTCAATGAAATCTTTTCAAAAATTTCTGAAGGCTATTTTCAAGATATGACAGATTATTCTAAAATGTATAGAGTGAATTTAAAATCAAACCAATTTCTAAAAGCAGTGTTGGAAGACTTGTACCATATAATTTCTAGACTGAAGATAAACTACAGCTCTAGTGTAGTATCCAGGTCACACCAGGAAAACAAGTTGACGGAACAGAATAGAGAGCCCAGAAAGAGACCGAAAGACGTATGGTCATTTGGTTTTTAATGAGACTGGCAAATTAGTCAAACATGAAAAGGAGAGTATTTTCAGCAAATTGCGCTGGAACAACTGGATACCAGTACGAAAAAAGTGAAACAAGGTCCCTCTCTCACTCCATACACAGAACAGTTTGAGATAAATCATAAACCTAAATTTAAAACTCAGAGCCATAAAACTTCTTAAAATTTAGAAATCCTCCTTTGTAACCTCAAAGTAGGCAAAGATTTCTTGAACAGGTCACAATAAACACAAACCATAAGACTTGAAAAATAAATTGAACATTATTAAGATTTAACATTTTGGCTCTATCAAAAGACTCCATTAAGAATATGAACGGGGCTTCCCTGGTGGCTGAGTGGTAAATAATCTCCATGCCAATGCAGGAGACATGGGTTCAATCCCTGAACCAGGGAGAACCCACATGCTGGGGAGCAACTAAGTCCAAGCACCCCAACTATTGAACCTGTGCTCTAGAGCCTAGGAGCTGCAGCTGCTGAGCCCATGTGCCACAACTCCTGAAGTCCACACACGCTAGAGCTTGTCTACAGAAAGAAAAGTCACCAAAATTAGAATCCCGGAGCGCTACAGGCAGAGAGTAGCCCCCACTCTCTGCAAGGAGAGAGAGGTTGCACACCAGCAAAGATACAGCACAACCAAAAATAAGTACATAAAATTATTTTTTAAAAAGGAGTATGAATAGACAACTTAGTGTCTGGGGGAAAATAATTACAGCAAATATATCTAACAGGAGATTCATACCCAGAATACAAGTACACAGACATACATACACAATTAACAAAAATTCATGCAACTCAGTATAAAAATGGGCAAGATATATAAATGGTTAATAAATGTTTGAAAAATTTCAACCTCATTAGTGAACAGAGAAATTCAAATTAATATCACAATGCAATAACATTTTTACCTACTACAGCAGTCAAAATTAAAATACAACATGAAATATTAGCAAGCATGTTGAGCAACTGGAATGCTTCTGTATTGCTTATGGGATTGTTCAATGATATAAGTTCTTTGAAATACTCTTTGGCAGTTTTTCCTAAAGTTAGTTATATGCTTATCCAGAAATCTCACTCCCTTATATTACCCGATAAATATATGTACACATAAACTTGTATTCAAATGTTGATAGTAGATTTATTAATAACAAGCAAAGCTTCAAATAACCCAAATGTCCATCAGTGGGTAAGTGGATACATAAGCATACTATACCTACATAAATGAAATAATGCACAGTAATTATAAGGAAGAAACCATTGACACATGCGACAATGTAGATGGCTATTAAAATTATAATATTAAGCGAAGATATCCCAGACAAAACAGAATAGACAGCATTTGAATCCATTATGATGAAATCTAGACTAAGGCAAAACTAATTCATGTCAATAGAAATTAGATAGTTGGTGAGTGGGGTAGCAATCTGTGAAGAGGAATAATAAATAGAAAAAGGTTAGAAGTCTTAGATGATTGAAATATTTTATAGCTTGTTTTGGGTGATAGTTACATATATATATACATGTATCAAACTAAACATGTATAATCTGTGCACTTATTACATATTAATAATGTGTATTAATTTAAAATATGAAAATATCTGATGCTTTACGGAGGTAGAATAATTCACTTACTTACCCATAGATATGATAAAAAAAATTCAGATATTAACAGATTAGGCACACATTTACCCTTTGGCTGAAGAACAACTCATGTGTTTATTTGGGCTGAGAAGCAACCAAACAATTATCCTGAAACATCAGTTTAAGTGCTGGGCACTCAGGCAGTTGCCAAGGCATGAACTCTTTTTTTTTTTGCCTACATTATATTTTATTTTATTTATGATTTTTAAATTATATTTATTTATATTTAATTGATGATTGCCTTACAGTATTGGCTTGATTTCTGTTATAAATCAACATGAATTAATCATAGGTGTATGTATGTCCCTTCCCTCTTGAACCTTCCTTCTACCACCCACCCTTTCCCACCCCTGTAGGTTATTACAAGCCCCAGTCTGAGTTCCCTGAGTCATACAGCAAATTTCCACTCCTATCTATTTTACATATATTACTGAATATGCTTCCATGCATCTCAGTCTCTCCGTTCATCTCACTCTCTCCTTCCTCTCCCCTACCCTTGTCTGTAAGTCTGTTCTTTATGTCTGGGACTCCATTGCTGTCCAGCATATATATTCATCAGTACCATCTTTCTAGATTCCATATATATGCATTAATATATAATATTTGTTTTTCTGACTTTGTATAATTGGCTCTAGGTTCATACACCTCATTGCTGCTGCTGCTGCTAAATCGCTTCAGTCGTGTCCGACTCTGTGCGACCCCATAGACGGCAGCCCACCAGGCTCCCCTGTCCCTGGAATTCTCCAGGCAAGAACACTGGAGTGGATTGCCATTTCCTTCTCCAATGCATGAAAGTGAAAAGTGAAAGTGAAGTCCCTCAGTCATGTCCAACTCCTAGCAACCCCATGGACTGCAGCCTACCAGGCTCCTCCGTCCATGGGATTTTCAAGGCAAGAGTACTGGAGTGGGATGCCATTGCCTTCTCCATACACCTCATTAGAACTAACTCAAATGCATTCCTTTTCATGTCTGAGCAGAATTCCATTGTATGTATGTACCCCAGTTTCTTTATCCATTCATCTGTTAAAGGACATATAGATTGCTTCCAGGTCCTATGCATGCTTGCTAAGTCACTTCAGTCATATCCAACTCTTTGTGACCCTATAGACTGTAGCCTGGATAAGGCAATGGCACCCCACTCCAGTACTCTTGCCTGGAAAATCCCATGGACGGAGGAGCCTGGTAGGCTGCGGTCCATGGGGTCGCTAAGAGTTGGACACGACTGAGCGACTTCACTTTCACTTTTCACTTTCATGCATTGGAGAAGGAAATGGCAACCCACTCCAGTGTTCTTGCCTGGAGAATCCCAGGGATGGTGGAGCCTGATGGGCTGCTGTCTATGGGGTTGCATGGAGTCGGACACGACTGAAGCGACTTAGCAGCAGCAGCAGCAGCAGCAGCAGCAGCAGCAGATTGTAGCCTGCCAGGCTCCTTTGTCCATGGGATTCTCCAGGCAAGAATACTGGAGAGGATTGCCATGCCCTCCTCCGGGGAATCTTCCGGACCCAGGGAGAAGACCCAGGTCTCATGTCTCCTGCATTGGCAGGTGGGTTCTTTACCACTAGCCCCACCTAAGAAGCCCTAGCTATTGTAAATAGTGCTGCAATGAACACTGAGGTACATGTGTCTTTTTCAGCTTTGGTTTCCTCAGGGTATATGCCTAGATGTGGTATTGCTGGGTCATATGGTAAGCTCTTTCTTTATAGTTCTGAATAGCATTCTTTTGTACTCTGCAGGTTTAGGGGAAAAAACAAACATGTTAAATGATTGTGTTCTCTACTGCTTCATTACAAATTACCCCAAAACTTATTGGCTTAAAACAACATCCATTTATTATCTCATGGTTTGTGTGGGAAATGAATCTAGGCAAGGCTTAGCTGGGTTCCCTGCTTCAGAGTCTCTCACTGGGTGAAATCACAGTATCAGTTTGGGCTATAGGTGCATCTGAAGGCTTAGCAGGGGGCAGAATACTTGTAAGGTCACTCATCATTTTTTACAGAATTCAGATGTTCAAGGGCTGCTGGCTAGAGACCACTTTCAGTTTCTTGTCATAGTAGGGAGAGAAAAATACTGAGAGAGAAAGAGGGAGAAATTCTAGCAAGATGGAATTTTCAGGCTTTGCAACCTAATCATGGAAGGGATATAGCATCACTTTTACCTTATTCTGCTGATTGCAAGCAAATCACTAGGTCCAGGCCACATTCAAGGAAAGGGACTACATCGGAGGTGAGGATCACTGAAGGTCATCTTAGATTGCTGCCTGCCAAGATATTTACTAATGTATCTAGTAGAGGAGGTACTAAGTGTAAGGTACTATTTTATAGAAAGTTGTATTTTCTATTTTATAGAAAGTTGTATTTTCAGTATGCATGTAATATTATTTAATAATATTGAGAAATTCATGTGATTTTAAACATAAAATAAAACAATCTGTAAATATACTTTCATAATATATAGACTCTTAGTGACCCCATGGACTACAGCCTACTAGGCTCCTCCATCCATGGTATTTTCCAGGCAAGGGTACTGGAGTGGGGTACCATTGCCTTCTCCGATAGTTTTAAAGGCATATATAAACATTGACAAATAATGAAGTAAGCTTTCAAAGTTATAAATTATTAAATTTTTATTATACTTTGTAAACTATTAAATGGAATATGGTTTAAATAATTATTTTGATTTAGTTTCCTAGTCAGCTGATCATTTTCAGAAATATGAATTTGGGCCTGGTATAATACTTTTTATAATATGGTAACTATAATGTATTGTTTCAACAACTGATTACTTATTGGCTTGATATTTTAATGATAGAACTCATCTTAAACTGTCAAAAATAATTATTAGACTTTAAAGTGGCTTTCTAAAATAATGATGTTTTAAAATGTATTAAGCATACCACTATTATCATTCACTAAAATAGCTAGGGAAACAAAATTATTTGAAAATATTTCTAGTATCAGAAAAAATATCTCTTTTATTCAGTATTTTGAAATTACCATTGATCTATTACTAAATATACTAAACTAAATGCACACGATATATAAAAAATTTTATTGATATATTTGAATCAAACTTATGTATCATACATAATTCTGGCAGCAAGATTCTTATTGAGGTTATCACTTTTAGGAGAAATTTTAACAAACCAAAAGAATGAAGTTAAGCATTCCATCTTCCTTAAAATACGCATTTTTTAATTTATCTATTGCCCTGGGTCAAAGGCCACTAGGGAAATATTTCAAACTGCTGATTGTTTTACTTTAGTTTTCCTCTTTCTCTTGGATTATGGTTTCAAATTCTCTAATCAAAAGTCTCTTTCCTCCTTGTCCCGTTGTCTATCCTGATTAGGGTGAGGGATGGGGAACAGAGGTGACTTCTTGACTTAAGGACCTTTCAGTCATGGAAAGCATGACTTTAGAAGGGTCAAAGAAGGGAGTGACTTAGTTTCTTTATGCTGAACTAAACATCAGAATTATAATCTGAAGAAATTCTAGAAAAACATCTATTTCTGCTTCATAGAGTACACTAAAAGCCTTTGACTGTGTGGATCACAACAAACTGTGGAAAATTCTTAGAGATGGGAATACCAGACCACCATACCTGTCTCCTGAGAAACCTTTATGCAGGTCAAGAAGCAACAGTTAGAAGTGTACATGAAACAATGGGCTGGTTCAAAACTGGGAAAGGAATATGTGAAACTGTATAATGTCACCCTGCTTATTTAACTTATGTGCAGAGTACATCATGCAAAATGCCAGGCTGGATGAATCACAAGCTGTAATAAAGATTGCCAGGAGAAATATCAACAGCCTCAGATATGCAAATGATACCACTCTGCTGGCAGAAAGCAAGGGGAACTAAAGAGCCTCTTGATGAGGGTGAAAGAGGAAAGTGAAAAAGCTGGCTTTAAACTCAACATTCAAAAAACTAAGATCATGGTATTTGGTCCCATCACTTCATGGCAAATAGATGGGGAAAAAGTGGAAATAGTGACAGACTTTATTTTCTTGGGCTCCAAAATCACTGCAGATGGTGATTGCAGCCATGAAATTAAAAAACACTTGCTCCTTGGAAGAAAAGCTATGACAAACCTAGACAGTGTATTAAAAAGTAGAGACATCACTTTGCTGACAAAGGTTCATATAGTCAAAGTTATGGTTTTTCCAATAGTCATGTATGGATGTGAGAGTTGGACAGTGAAGAAGGCTGAGCACCAAAGAATTGATGCTTTCAAACTGTGTTGCTGAAGAAGACTCTTTGAAAATCCCTTGGGCAGTTAGGAGATCAAACCAGTCAATCCTAAAGGAAATTAATCCTGAATATTCATTGGAAGGATTGATGCTGAATCTGAAGCTCCAGTACTTTGGCTAGGTGATGTGAAAAGCCAAATCACTGGAAAAGACCTGATGCTGGAAAAGATTGATGGAAGGAGAAGATGGGGGCAATAGAGAATGAGATAGTTGGATGGCATCACTGACAGCAATGGATGTGAGTTTGAGCAAACTCCGGGAGATAGTGAGGGACAGGGAAGCCTCGTGTGCTGCAGTCCATGGGGTCACAAAGAGTTGAAGATGACTGAGCAACTGAACAGATCGGAAAAGATCAGTTTTCATTCCAATCCCAAAGAAAGGCAATGCCAAAGAATGCTCAAACTACTGCACAATTGCACTCATCTCACACGCTAGTAAAGTAATGCTCAAAATTCTCAAAGCCAGACTTCAGCAATACATGAACCATGGACTTCCAGATGTTCAAGCTGGTTTTAGAAAAGGCAGAGGACCAAATTGCCAACATCCGCTGGATCACGGAAAAAGCAAGAGAGTTCCAGAAAAACATCTATTTCTGCTTTATTGACTATGCCAAAGCCTTTGACTGTGTGGATCACAATAAACAGTGGAAAATTCTGAAAGAGATGGGAATACCAGACCACCTGACCTGCCTCTTGAGAAATCTGTATGCAGGTCAGGAAGCAACAGTTAGAACTGGGCATGGAACAACAGACTGGTTCCAGATAGGAAAAGGAGTGTGAGGGCTGTATATTGTTACCCTGCTTATTTAACTTATAGGCAGAGTACATCATGAGAAACACTGGGCTGGAAGAAGCACAAGCTGGAATCAAGATTGTTGGGAGAAATATCAATAACTTCAGATATGCAGATGACACCACCCTTATGGCAGAAAGTGAAAGAACTAAAGAGCCTCTTGATGAAAGTGAAAGAGGAGAGTGAAAAAGTTGGCTTAAAGCTCAACATTCAGAACACTATGATCATGGCATCTAGTTCCATCACCTAGTGGAAAATAGATGGGGAAACAGTGTCAGACTTTATTTTTTTGGGCTCCAAAATCACTGCAGATGGTGACTGCAGCCATGAAATTAAAAGACGCTTATTCCTTGGAAGGAAAGTTATGACCAACCTAGATAGCATATTGAAAAGCAGAGACATTACTTTGCCAACAAAGGTCCGTCTAATCTAGGCTATGGTTTTTCCAGTGATCATGTATGGATGTAAGAGTTGGACTGTGAAGAAAGCTGAGCGCCAAAGAATTGATGCTTTTGAACTGTGATGTTGGAGAAGACTCTTGAGAGTCCCTTGGACTGCAAGAAGATCCAACCAGTCCATTCTGAAGGAGATCAGCCCTGGGATTTCTTTGGAAGGACTGATGCTAAAGCTGAAACTCCAGTACTTTGGTCACCTCATGCGAAGAGTTAATTCATTGGAAAAGACCCTGATGCTGGGAGGGATTAGGGGCAGGAGGAGAAGGGGACAACAGAGGATGAGATGGCTGAATGGCATCACTGACTCGATGGATGTGAGTTTGAGTGAACTCCGGGAGTTGGTGATGGACAGGGAGGCCTGGCGTGCTGAAATTCATGGGGTCACAAAGAGTTGGACACGACTGAGCGACTAAACTGAACTGAGAAACTGAACAATTCAAAAAATAAAATAACTCTTATAGCTTAGTTTTTTTTTTTTTAAGGTAGTTTTGCTTACTTTGGGAATTATGCTTAGTTTTTTTTGTTGTTGTTTTGTTTAATTTTTTTATTTTTAATGTTTCTTAAATAGTGATGCTGAGAAAATACTAGAGTCTTTTCAAGGATTTATTTATAAGCAAAGGAAAAAATGGTCCTAAGAAGTTGCTTTTTCCTAGTTGAAGATATTCACATCCTTGTATGACAAAAGCTTAGTGTCTATAATGCTAAATGATCACAATGTCCATCAACTAATATCTAAGGAAAGAGCACTCTGGGACTCAACGCAGGCTAAATGAAATATTGTAATGTTATTCCAGCAATTTTAAGTGTCATTATTTCCATTTGTGATGGCTTTTTTCAGTCTCATCTTTCTTATCTTGGCCTTGATTATGTTTTATATGATTCAGAGATTTCCTTTTATTTTGAAACAATTTTTTAATCATATCTTTTATAAATACCATTTTTTTGTTGTTGTTGTTTAAAAAGGTAGCTTAATGGGATTTCCAAGTACCACTTTCTTGATTATGGAGAGACCCAAGAGATAACTCTTCAGAGTCTAAGAAGTAAAGACTCTAAGATAAAAAGAGACAGATGACACCAGCGATCTTCATTCAGTGTCATGTCCCAGTAACATTGTGGGGCAATATTTTGCTACTATTGGTGGCATTGGCAGTGCAGTTTTTGGTGTAAATAAAAGTGAGACTTCTAAGCATATTCTTTTGTGTGTGTGGCTGTCAGGTGTATTTTTTTTTTAATTTATTAGGATATAGTTGATTTATATGTTGTGTTTCAGGTATGCAGCAGTGTGAATCAATTATACATATATTGACTCTTTTTTAGATTTTTTTTCTGATGTAGGCTATTATATAGTGTTGAGTGGAGCTCCCTGTGCTGTACATGTTAGGTGAGTTTCTGCCAGCACCACACAGCCAATAGCATGTGGCTTCAATATATTTAAAATGGGTTTTTGTTTGATCACCTAGGAAAATTTAATAAAGTGTCATTGTTAGAGAGGAGAACACTTAGTCTAGAAACCCTCTAACAGAATTCTGAGATGAATTAAAAGTTTCTAGAATGTATAAATGAGATCCTATTTTTTTTTATAGACATACATGTTATAAGAAATACAATAGAACAGATATAAGGGTTTGGAGTTCTCTGAATGTCCACTTCACCTTTTCCTGTATCTCTGCGCTTGCTACTTCCTTTCTCTTTTCTCCCCACTTTTCTATCTGTGGTTAAGTCCTTCTCATCAAGACTGTTCTCCAAACGCACTTCATTTTTCAAATTCTTAGGATTGGGTTTGGTTCTGCCTCATGTGTCCTGTCATAGGGCCCAGTTCCCACGTCATAGTATGAATCCAATTATAATTTAATCTTCTCTTTACTTGGTTCTTTCCCTTACTCTGTTTTTAAATTCTTCTAGAGCAGGGGCAAAGGTCTTTAATTCTATGCCCTTCTTACATACTCATAGCATTCTGTTGTTCTTCACTAACCATTATTTGTACTTAGATACTTATATGTGTGTTCGTTTGACTAACGTCTCCCGGTCCCTAGACTAAAACTTGTGAAGACTAGGACACATGTGTTTTACTTTCATTTTATTTCAATGTTTAGTAGAATATTTGACATTTATAGTTGATCCAACAAGAAATGCTGCCAGGACCTAACTGGAGACCTGGGGTTGAGTTTATATTCAATACTTATCTGATGAATAATTACATGTAGATTTCAATTATAGCCTGAGCTCTTCAACTTACTATTGATACTTAATCATTCTTCATTGAACTGCTAACAGTGTTTCCTTATGTTTATAGAGTAGTGGTTATAATATAATCAATACATACTATACAGGGTATCCCTAGGATAAAATTGATAGATGGATGGTAAAGAATGTATGAATTTTGAAGGACTTGGTATATGATAGTCATTATAATTAATACTAAGAGATGGGCTATACCTGTAGAGGTATTGAAGTGGACATACGTCAACCTGGAAAAGGTTTTTGATAACAGGGCTGATTCCCTTCAGGAATTTAGAGTAGATTGCTTTTCCCTTCGATAGTGAGAGAACGGCAAACATCAGATAATTAGTAGTACACTGGGCCAAAAGAGCTTCAATTTCACTTTTCCTGAAGACAAGTTTACTAGTTTCCTGTGGCTTCTGTAACAAAACATCCCAGATTTGGTGACTTAAAACAATAAACATTTATTCTCATAGTTTCAGAGTCCAGTAGTCTGAAACCAAGGTGTTAACAGGGCTGCACTTCTGGAGGCTCAGGGTGAGCATCTGAGCCATGACTCTTCCAGTATCTGGTAATTTCCAGCTTTCTTAGCTTGTGTCCACCTTCCTCCTATCCCTGCACCCATCTTCGTAGTGCCTTCTCTTACCTGTGCATCTAAGGACACTTGCTGTATTAGATAGAAGTCTCCTAAAAAAAAAAAAAAAAAAAGCAGAACCAATAGGAGATATATATGACTTATTGCAAAGTACTGGATGGAGGCTGAGCAGTCCCAGGATCTACCATCTGCATGTTGGAGAACCAGGAAAGCATGTGGTGTATTTTGAAGGCTTGAGAGCCAGAGAGCCAAGGGCACAGATTCTAGTTTGAGATGGAAATCTTGAGAACTTGGAGTGCCGAGTGTGACAGAAGGCTGATGGTCTAACTCAAACAGTTGGGCAGGGTGCAAATCCAACCTTCCTCTGCCTTTTTGTTCTATTTAGGCCCTGAAAGGATCATTTAGGCCCTGAAAGGATCAGATGGTGACTGTCCACACTGGGGAAGCTCATCCGCTTTAATCAGTCCACTAATTCAAATGCTCGTCTCTTTCAGAAACACTGTCACAGACATGTGCATGCGTCTGTGTCCAACTTCTTTGTGACTTCAGTCATGTCTGACTCTTTGTGACCCTGTAGACTATAGCCCACCAGGCTCCTCTGTCCGTGGGATTTCCCAGCCAAAATTACTGGAATGTGTTGCCATGCCCTCCTCCAGGGAATCTTCCTGACCCAGGGATCAAACACACATCTCTTAGGTCTCCTGCATTGGCAGGTGGGTTCTTTACCAGTACTGCCACCTGGGTAAACCCAAGTAATGTAGGCATCCTTTGACTTAGTCAAGTTGACACCTAAAAGTGAGTATCACATTTGCTGTTGACATGAGGGCCAACATTGATGATCCAGGATGATCTCTTAATTGCAGAATACTTAATTGTGTCTGCAAAGACCCTTTAACCAAATGATGTATCATGCACAGGCTCTGGGAATTAGAATGTAGACATATCTTTTTAGGGGCCAGTACTAGCAGACTACAACAGTCTATACGAGAATGAGTAAGAAAACATGGCTTCATATAAATGGGCTGTTATAACCAAAGTGTTCTGGTGTTGCTGACTTTTAACACAGATAAATTAGGTAGTTATCTCTGTAGTGATTTTAGTTATATATCTAAGACACCTCTTTCAATATATACCCTAGAACATGGTCATTTCTTGTTATTTTATTACATTGCCTGATAATGAGACTTGCTTGAATTTTTATTTAGTAGATTATTATTACTGCTATTTATTTATAATTCATTTATTAATTATTGGCAGTAATAGTTGTCATGGGTTTGGACCTCTAGAGCAAGGAGTTGAGTTTGTCAGCACCTTAGCGTATGGCACATTATCATGGCCTGTGCAAGTCCCCTTTCTTGTGTGTGCGCTCGTCTGTTTGTATTTATATGTTCTCTCTGATTCCTAGTCTTCACTCCTTTCCTTCCCCTCGTTACCATTCTAAGATGTTTATGGAAATCTTTATTCTTGGATGTATTGTTATAAACTGTGCTCTATTGTTTTGTGTGTGCATGCTCAGTTGCTAAGTTGTGTCTAGTGTTCCGCAGCCCCATGGACTAGCCCATAAGGCTCCTCTGTCCATGGGATTCTCCAGGCAAGAATACTGGAGTGGGTTGCCATGCCCTCCTCCAGGGAATATTCCCGACCCAGGGATCAAACCCAGATCTCCTGCATTGCAGGCATATTCTTTACCACTGAGCCACTGGGGAAGCCCCTGTTTTGTGTATACATACTTTTAATTATTAATTGGTGCCACACTAAAATTACCTTCTTACTTTTTTTGCTAAATACGATGTCTTAAAGATCCATTTAGTTGCTAACATGTGCGTATATACCTGTTTCTTCTAATAACTCATGTTCTGCATCCACTCTGTAAACTTCCTGTTCTCCTAGGGATGACTGCCCAGGGGGACTCCAACTCTTTGCCACCTAAATAACATGGCCACAAATAACCCAGTTCCCCTTGTGGGCCTGGATGCATTTCAGAGGGATTGAAAACATGGAAACAGGCTTGCTGCTCCTAAATTAGGATGACCATGAGTTATTATTATCTTTGTGTTTAAGGCTGGAAACCTGGGGTAACAAGAGAATCCAAGTGCTTGAGGAGGAGGGACTGTTCAAACTGGGAGAGAAAACAATAATCGGAGGTGCAAGAATATTCAGCAAAACTTTGCCTTTTTCCCAAAGTGAATTAAAGGTCTGAGGATTGAATGGAAAATATAATTGATCTGCAATCCTGCATTTTTTATTTAGTGTCTATTTCTTAATAGAAAATTGGAGAAATATAGGCATTGATTTAAATCCCAGAGTCAAAAGTTCCTCTCTTTACCTGAGGCTATAAATGAATTTAGGGGCCGTGGTGACAAAAAGAAATACTCATCTTCTCCATTATTTCACATATCTTTGTCAGAGTCATCATGCTAAAGTTATCCCTAATTGCAGTCCTAGCATATCTGTCATCATTTTCGAGGGCCTCTTGTGTTTACTACTTTTCCACAGTATCTGGTATATCCAGGTTCACTGTCTATGTACCTTATTGTCTGCTGCATATGATAAAAAACACATCTTCATTTCTGCCTTCACTCCACTTGTTCTTATCTGACATGTGTCACTGTCTCCCTTAACCTCTCGGTCCAGTCCTTCACAATGCAAGCTGGAAAGTACCCTGACAGCAAGGAAATACCCGAAGGCCAATGCCCCAGGCCAGAGGAGTCAGATAACTGAAAGGGACACTAACTGAGAGCTCAGAGGGAAGGACAAGTCAAGCTAATTCAGCAACAGGAGATTCTGTGCCACATCCTTTGGTCACACATTTACTGCAGAAAACCTTTGGAACTCCTGAATAGAGGATCAGATATGCCCTAGCTTCGCCATCACTTAGAAGTGATGGATTCATTTACACAGCTTATCCAGATAATCAATCAGAACAAGAAGCCTGGGTGTTTAGAAGCTGAGTCATTTTTAACTTCTCTGGGGCTTTCACATTTCTGTGCCTTGTGGGCGTTATCTCTTTAGTCTGGAATTCCCTAAGCTGTTTGACAGGCAGACTTTTACTCATCAGCAGTACTCAGCTTGGTATCATGTTTCTGAAAGGACCCCTGGCTCTCCCCACCCACGCCCAAGAAGTTAGGTGCTGCTACCTCGTGTTCCTGCTGCGCAGTGAATTACTGATTTACTGCCTCTCCCACTCTGCTCCCTGCCCCTGTCTCTTCCCTTACACATGCTGAGCTTTGGGTCTTTCCTCTGTCTTTGAAATTCTGATGCCCAGCATATGATTTGACATATAGTAAACTCTCAGTATATGTTTGTTGAACTTAATGAACTTTATGTCTTGTGTTTTTTTTTTCTTTCTATTCTTTGGCATGCGGGATCTTAGTTCCCTAACCAGGAAATTGAACCTGTGCCTACGTTGAAAACACGGTGTGTTAACCACTGGACTACCAGGGAAATCCTGAACTTTATGTCTTTATATTTCTTTATATGTTAAATGAAGGAGTTGGGCCTGTGGGTATTTTTCAGATGTTCAAATGTTTCAAATGTGGGTAGTTTTAAAGTGGAAGAACCAGTTTTCTCAGTTAAAAATTTAAGGGAAGAACCCATGTGTTCTGGGGGAGTGGCAAGGGGAAAGAAAGTACTCTATTTGAAGTAAGGATGGGATTCCAGAAACCTGTCCACTTGACCTCTCCTCTTCAAACAGCACCAGGAGATGGAGAAATACAGTTACAACAAATTGGCCTAGAATCATGATTGCTCATTTCCCTGGCAGCTTTAAAAAAATGTAATTCTGTGAAAGTTATTCTTTCAACTAGCAACATTTTTTTTTTTTATGTGAAATTTTTTTTTTCGGTGGAATTTTTCCTAAAACGTAAAAATACTGACCTGCCTCCTTAAAAAACAGAATGCAGCACTAACGTAACCGAACCTTTCCTTAATGACTCAGGCCCTCATTAGGAGCCGTCCCTGTTTCAGTGAGCTGAATTCACAAAGGCGTTGTTATGACGTATTTATTTCCCTGTATCTTCCCTGTCTGTCAGCTGTCATTTCGTCTGCTGTCACTTTTTCTGACCTAATAGCTCCCTGAGCTAAGCTCTTTTTCTCAAAGCCCCTGTGCTCTAAATTTTCTGTGAGGTAAAACAATAGAAAACAAAGTTTGTTGAAAAGTATGTGTGCACCAAAAAAAAAAAAATTAATAGAATTTGAGAAAGTCAGTGGCCGTTGTGTTGGCACTATGTGAACGTCATGGGGTTTACTTGAGGTATTAAGAGACTCGGGATTAATTTCTGGTTTCTCTGTCCTGGGTTTGGGGATTACTGAAGTCATGCTTCCACCTAAATGAGGTAGTTATATATGTTTTCTAGAGAAAATTAACCTTGGTACAATTTGAGTGAATGTACTGTTGAATGTACAAATCATTTTTAAATCAAGTAAAAATGTGGTGCAGTGGTAAAGAATCTGCCTGCCAAGCAGCCAAGCAGGAGACCAGGGTTCAACTCCTGGTTTGGGAAGATGCCCTGGAGTAGGCTATGGCAACCTGCTCCAGTATTCTTACCTGTAACTTCCCACGGACAGAGGAGCCTGGCAGGCAACAGTCCTTGGGGTAACAAAGAGTTGGACACAACTAAACAAGTTGGAGAAGGCAATGGTAACCCACTCCAGTACTCTTGCCTGGAAAATCCCATGGATGGAGGAACCTGGTGGGTTGCAGTCTATGGGGTCGCTAAGAGTTGGACACGACTGAGCAACTTCACTTTCACTTTTCACTTTCATGCATTGGAGAAGGAAATGGCAACCCACTCCAGTGTTCTTGCCTGGAGAATCCCAGGGGCGGGGGAACCTGGTGGGCTGCCGTCCATGGGGTCGCACAGAGTCGGACACGACTGAAGCGACTTAGCAGCAGCAGCAGCAAACAAGTAGGCACACACACAATAAAATACTTTTAAGCATAAACCCCTGATTTGTATTTATTTATAAATTATACATACTTCTGTTCTAATACATATATAAGCTTTAAAACATACTTGAGAATTGAAGTTACAAATGATGACATAAGAGCAAATATGAATTCTCATTCTACTGTTTCCTCCTCACATTCCAGAGAATTGTCCTGTGTACCCCCCGGGAAGCACAATTGCACATCCAGTTGTAGACCTTTGGCTAAGGTAGCTATGCAAAAGCATTGACTTTGCTAGGCAGATAGGCCTCTAGCCAGCTGAAAAGTAATTTAAGTAATAAAGCTTTTCAAGACATTAAGTAACATTTTAAAAAAATCTCCAGAACCTAACTTGTTGCCTGGAATATAATAGTTGCACAAGAAATGTCTGAATGTTGACTGGGTGATGAAGCTCAGGCAGTCCATTAGAATGCTTTATAAACTCTTTTAAGTAGTTCATTTCATTCGCTTAGCTCATGTCGGATATCTTTCACAATGTGTTTACATATCATCACATCATCATGAGTGTGTACATCACTAGACAGGAGTGGTTGTAAGGCACCATTGGAATGCACAATGGTTGTAAGGCACTTTGGGATTTCAGTGGCTTTGAGTCAGGGCTAGGGTATTTAATTCCAGTGGAAGGCCAGTCCCCAGGGAACCAGGATGTATCAGGATGACTATAGTGTGTGTGCACGTGTGTGCTAAGTTGCTTCAGCCATGTCTGACACTGTGTGACCTTCTGGACTGTAGCCCACCAGGCTCTTCTGTCCATGGGACTCTCCAGGCAAGAATACTGGAGTGAATTGCCATGCCCTCCTCCAGGGGATCTTCCCAACCCAAGGGTCGAACCCATGTCTCTTAAATCTCCTGCGTTGGCAGGCAGGTTCTTTACCACTAGCACCACCTGGGAAGCCCATGACCATAGTATGAGACATGATAAAATCTGTTTAATAAAGACATTATGTGATACTCCCTGAGGCATTTGGGCTGGTGGAGGGGCACAGGCAGTAATAGTACTAAATAAAGTGATGATTCTCAAAGCTCATCAGGTAACAGTCTTGTGGCATTGGGAAGAGGGTGGAGAATGGGGGAGGGGTTAGTAAGGACCCATGTGGATTGAGTTTCAGGGCTTAGCTGTGGTGTGGGCCTTCTGTTCTTACAGCATGCTTACCTTGGGTGCTTACGACCTTCTTGCTGGTATAAAGTACCATCTGTGTGCTTGTATTCCAGACACCTATCCAGCAACCTACTGCATGGTTCCAATTAGCCATTTCACAGGTTTCTCAGACACTACATCATCTACATGACTAATTTAGCAGCTTTTCCTCCAAACATGCTTCTCCTGAATGTTTCCATCTCTGTAGGTAATATTGTCCCCCATCCACCAAGATGCAGAAGACTGCCAAGTTACTCTTGATTCCTTTAGTTTCTGTATCCTTTATCTCAGCCTTTTTGGGTTCCATTCCTACTGCTATCATCATCCCTCATATCTTACTTGGACTTCTGAGCCACAATCTCAGTGCCTCCAAATCATTTTACTTATTCCAGAGTGGCTTTTATAAGTAGGAATTTGGAAAGCATGTCCTCCTTTTTCAAAGTTGATTAAGACCTCTGCTCTTCCTTCAGCTCCGTGCCCCATTTCTCTCCCTTGCGTTGGGTTATCCTCTTCCATTGAACTTCTTTCAGATTTTCAGTGATGCTAGGCTGTCCTCAGACCTCTGCATGTCCATACACACTGCATGGAGCAATCGTTTCTCTTGTTGGTTTCTTCTGGTAGCAGCAGAGACATAGCTTTTCCAGAATCATTTTCCTGATCCTAGACTAGACTGTATTTCCCTGCAAAGAAGTACTATCATGGTATTCCAGAACTTCCTTGTTGTCCCAATCGGCAGCTGTTATTAAGTGGTTGTATATCCATATTTCCTTCTAGACTGTGAGCTTCATTGAAGGCAGTGGCCGCATTGATTATCTTCACCCATGACAGTGCCCCCTGCCCCCAGTACACATTACTGAATAAAAGAGTGAGAGGATACGGGCACTGTAGTGCTCATTAGGAACTAAGCTAAGTATGGAGACAGATGACTGAACAAATAGAGCAAGGGACTGGGTAAACGGACAGTCTGATGAACACTGAGGAGTCCACACTCAATTCCTGGGTGTCAAATACAAGGCTTATGGAGGAATACCTGAGGTTACCTAAAGACACGAGATAGACTTTCAGTTAGACTTGAACTGTAAATCCTAGCAGTGTAAGCCTGGCAAGGTACTGAAAGGGCTGATGTAAGAAGTCTTTGAGATAGTTTGTGTATAGACTGCACATGCATACCAGGCATGGTTACCTGTTATTTTGATGTGGCCCTTGTGACATCATTATGCCAAGTTCAACATTGCTCATTAACGTGCTTCTGCTAATAACAGCAGCTAATATTTTGAGTATTTTCCTCATATCTGATAATCTCCCGAAAATTATCTTATTTAGTCCTTATGGGACCTATGAAGAGGTACTCTTATCATTCTCATTTATGAGGCAACCAAGACATAGAGAGGTTGACTGACTTACTCAAAGTCTTACTGAGCAAGATACAGTATTTGACTGTTTTGGTGATTCTACCACACAGAGTCTCCTTTGTTCCTAATATTTTTATTTGAATTTCTTTCCCATTAAAGAGTAAGGTGTTTAAATTTAATTCAAGGAGTTTTTATTGAAACACCTACCGTGTGTGTGACATTAAGTATCGTGTGAAATTAACAAATATTTATCACTGACTATGACTTTCTAGAAGAGTGCTATAATTTCGTAAGTATTCACGGAGTTTAATACCTTAATGAGGATATTTTTTTAAAGGCAGAGAAATATATAAAATAGGGATAGAATAGAATCTAGATACCAAGTTTCCTCAGTGTTTGCTCTCCAATGGTAATGCAGTTGTCCTCAGAATTTATCTGTGTTCATCAAGTGGATTTCAAGCAGTCCAGGCCCCCAGACAAATTTTCAGAGAGTTAAGGCACTTTTACACACACCATTCCTAAAATCTCTAAACTTAAAAATAAAAAAAAGCATTTATTAGTCATAGGTTATTGGACAGAATGTCATCTGCCTTTTGGGGCAGAATATGGTCTGAATAACTGTCATCAGAAATTTCAAAGACAGTTTTTCAGGTTTAATTGAAAGTAAGTTTGGCTATCCAGATTGTTTATAGGCAAGAAAGACGTCTTCTTAATCAATTGGAACCAATTCCAGTTGGTTTCTTGAAGAGATGAAATTCCTGGGATATTATTGCTACCCCTAGAAGGAATATGCGTCCAATGTACATCTTCTCCAATTTTGATAACATTAATGTGAATTACTCTTGTCCTAAAGAGTCAGGGAATGAGTTTATTCTAGCTTTCTACAAATTTTGCATTTCACTCTCAATGAATAAAGAGCAAAAGTTATCTGAAGTACACTGTATCTTCAAATTATTTTATAGATGTTATTCTTGGTTCATCAGATTAAACTGCAATCAGAACATCTCCTTTATAAATGGAGAGTTGTCAGCTTTTTACTTCTGACCACAAGGTTATCTCCCCACAGAAGCCATCTGTGGAGATATTTGCCCTGATATAGCTGGGGCTTGAGACCAGGGCCAGAGCATCCTCAAGGGTGTCACCCTTTTCCTGGATGCCTCTTGAGTCTTCAAGCAGCTGCAACAGGTTTTTCCTGTCTGGGATCCTGTTTGATCAACATAAACAAAGAACTGGAAAACAGATAAAGACTTCTTCAGAGCCAGAGATGAAGAGATTAACCGCTCAGCTAGGGGTCAGGGTTTCAAAAATGCTCTTTCTGTATTCTATCGGAAAGTGGTACTTTTTCATTTTGCATTGTCCACCCTGAAGGCTTCTACTTCCTTCGAGGCATTCCCATAATGTCAGTGGGTCTGGGGCAGGAGTGGGAGAGGGATGGGGTGACTCTCTGAGTGGGGGGCACTCTTGGACAGCCAGGGAATAGCCAGCTCCCTCCTTCCCCTGGGAGGACACTCCCACCCCACCCCGCCCAGCATCAACCCTGTAGGGCTTTGGCCTCCTGACCCAGACAGAGCCAGGCGAGGCACCCGGAGGCCGAGCCCGGGTCGCACCGCCCCCAGCCTCGGGGCAGAGAGCCAAGAGTTCGAGGCCTCTCTGATCCGGATATGATGAAAAGGCGCCACAGAGCGAGAAGTGTTTCTGGAGTGCAGGAGTGGTGGAAGGGGGAAAGAGAGGCACGGGGGCAAGAGTCCCCTCGGAGGGGAACCAGCCGGGCTGAGCTGACTGGAAAGAGGGGGCGGAGAGCACGGAGTCACAGGAGCGGCTGCTGCCATTGCCGCCACTGAGGTGTCTGCTGAGCGGGACGGAGAGGCTGGGAGGGACACCCAGAGGCGGCTGCCTGCCGCCGTCAAGCCACCGCGACCTGCGGCCCCTGCCGGAGCCTCGCTAACTTTCCGAGGCGGAAGAGGAGGAGGAGGAGGAGGAAAGGGCTTTGAGTGTGTTGGGGGGATGCCGAGGTAGGTGGTGGTGCTCTTGGCGGGAGGAGGAGGGGTCTGATCCCCTCCCGGAGCTGCTCCCAAATCCGATCTCCCTTCCAGCGCCTCCCCCTTGAGTGCCCCTCTTCTATCTGCTAGGACTTACTGCTGTCAACTTGCTGGGTAACAGTTTTCCTCCCGGGTTTCAAATCAAAACTTCCCCGGGGTGGGGTTTGGGGAAGGGAAGCAGAGGGGGAGGGAAGGTCCCGCAGGGGTGGTGTGCTCTTCTCTCAAAACACTTTTTTTTTTTTTTTTTTCCAATCCTCTCCAGAAGCATTCAGTTCCCTGCACCCAACACCTCCCAGCCCCTGGTGCATCGACCCCGAAGGGCGGCGAGCTAGGCGGAGGCGCGGCGAGGGCTCAGTGGAGCGGCCCATGTCCGGCGCGGGCGAAGCCCTGGCTCCCGGGCCCCAGCGCGGGGCTGAGGCTGGCGGTGGCCGGCTGGGCGCCCCAGCCCAGGGTGAGTGCCGCTTGCAAGTTGCAAGTTCCTTTGTCACTGTTGCATTTTAAAATGTGTTCGCACATTTACTGCTTGGAATCTGTGTATGGGGAATTGGTGCAAGGACTGAGCCTACCTCGTCGTAGTGAACTTTTGCATAGTTAGCATTATTCAATCAAGTTCTCCAGGATCACAGCCTCAGATCAACAACCGGATAAGAGGGCGGGATCCACTGATCTCTCCACTCCCCCTTCCTTTGGCTGCCAAGAAACTGGATGTGTACAGGATCACTTGTTTCTTAAACATATGCATTTCAGGGCCTAAGACCCAACAGTGTGGGCTCCTAAGCGCTTCCCCACCACTTAAGTTCTGTGTCTTCAGCAGATCCAGGACTGCCGCTGCTTTTTGAGAAACCTGCACTCTCCCTTCTTCATCTTTCTATTTCTTGTGGGCTCCTCTGCAGCTTTGATAATTCAGGTTTCTGTGACCAATTGCTTTGGAATGGCTCAGGCATATGCTTTCAATAAGTGTTTTTGATTTGAAATAAACAGGCTTCAAAAGAAATGTTTTCCAAGAATGAATTAGCTCTTTGTGTTCATCCAAGTTGTAAACAAATACAGTCTGTGAAAAAAAAAAAAAAGTACTCCTGTTCCTGGGAAACTTCCATAAAAAGCTTATACACACACAAGTCAGACAGGATCTTCTCTTGAAGGTAACATACTTCAGGTTGGTGACAGAAAGGATCTTAATCTGATGTATCTTCCTCTTAGTGTGACTCTGCTTTAAAGGGTTCTGACTCATTTAAACTAAATAATTTTCCAGGGTTCAGAAACCTATTTTTAAATCTTGATTTCAAGCCTGATATCCTCCCAGCCCCCCAGCCTTAAGAATAATGTCATGAACTTCTTGGGATTCTTTTTGTTAAAGCAGTAAAAAGTGGAAGAGAAGTTAATGTTGAACCCACAGTAGGTAAAAGCAGAAAACATCCATGGCTAAATTAAAATGTTCTGGCATTCAAAGGCTGTTAAATTGAATTATGTTTATCGTTGTTTTTTTGCTTCTAAACAGTGAGTCATTTTTTCTAAATAGAGAAAATCAGAACTAGAGCGATAAATACGTTTTCCCAGAAGCAGCGCATGTTCTGCACATTATATTGCCAAGGCAGTTGTTTTCTTGTCATGAGGCATGTCCTCAGTAGTAATATGGGCTCCTTGATGGGTTGTTCAGGTTCACACTTGAGCTGTTAATCACTAGTGTTAACAAATGCTTATGTCAAAAATCAAGCTCAAACACACTAGAAAAACAGTTGACTTAGAACTAACAATATCTGCAATGTCCAACTTTAAAAATATACATTTTAAAGTCAGTAGGAGTTGCAGTGATACCTGTGCAGATGTAATGATTTAAGGTATCGCATGTTATGTTTTTAGGAAGCCAACCTCTAGAATGTTCTGAAGAAAACTGTGGACTGCATGTAACACATTATCAGTGTGGAAACTCTTGGGTTATGTTTTACCTGAAAATTGACTCAGTCTCAGCAGCATTTTTGTTTGTTTGGTTTTTTAAATTAGTCTACTTTGACTTGCTGCATCCTTTAAATAGGCATCAATTTAATTGTGAATGTAATATAAAGTTAAGTTTTTTACAAAAGAAAATCTTCAGAATCTTGTTAAAAGTTTGTATCTCAAACAAGCAGATCTCATAAGTTGAAGGAAAAAAGTTTTGGATCAAGTGGGCAGGGAGAAAATTGTATGTAGCTGCCATGGTTAGGGTGGTTTTGTTGGTAAAGATGCTAGTGAAGAAACTTCGCCTGCAGGCCACACTTCTCTAAACTCTTTCTCGAGTTCTTTCATCCTCGTCCTTCTGTCCTTGGATTCTTGATCATCTTTTCAGAAGAATAATTGAATAATACTTTGGTAAGATATGGCTGCTTACTTAATAGAAACCTAATTTTAAAGCTTTATATATTAAAATCTGTGAGAAAAATGGAATATTATATGAAAGTTAGTAGAAAATGTCTTTTCATGAAGGAGAAGGATAAAATCAAGTCTTCCCCTGCAAACAAAATTAAATATATATGTGTGTTAATAGCATATATATGTGTGTTAATATGCATATGCATATATATGTGTATGTATGTAAAGACATATAACCTGTTCATGTATTACTGTGTTGTGAGGAGCTATGTGTACTACTAACTGAAGGCATAAAAAGTTAAAGTTGAAAGTAAATTTGGGTGGTCTCTAGTCTGAACTTCCCATCAAATCTAGGATTTCTTTCTGCATTTTTTCAGGTGGTTAAATACCTACAGTGTAGCACATTCTGCTTATCAGCATTCATATTGATAGCTATGCAAGTTTTTCATGTTGAGAGCAAGGTCTCTTTCTTTGCAACTTCTCCCCTTTGGCTGTGATTCTTCTCCAAGCACAGTTCTGTTGCTCTGAAAGCATTAAAAATCTTATTTGTGCATTTTGAAAATTGTTACGGATAAGGATATAAGCGCATATGCCCCATGCTGGCAGAAGGAACCAGGATGGGTGTGGGAAGATGGGGAGCAGTGGGGACTGAGGGCCCCTGGAGAGCTCTGGGCCCAGGAGGCAGTGCTTCTCAGTCCAGCTCACTGTTGCCACTTGGGTTTAATATCTTCCAGTATTTCAAGAGATACTGGAAATATGGATTTTTATGTATCATCACTCCCTTTTAAAAGTTGGCAGCTAATTAAATCCAATTTTTATCCAGGCCAAATAAAACAACCACACCTGCAGGCTGGAAATGGCTCCAAAGAAGCTGATTTGTGATTTCTGTTATAGAAACTAGAAAGTAAATGTGTGATTTAAAACTATTTCCCTATTTATGGTGAACTTCTGAAAGACTGACTTGATTGACCTTCTCATGCGTGAAGGGTAGTTTGGGCCAAACTTCTTTTTGTTTTAAAAAAGACTGGATCTTGTATGCATGGTTCATCTAATTGTCATTTTTTTCTTTTTTGGGTCAAGCATCTTAAAATTCATTGTGCTATCAACCTTGATAGGCATTTGCTTTTTTGTGCACAGTTATTAGAATCCATATGGTTAAAGGGAAGTCGTTCAGTCGTGTCCGACTCTTTGCGACCCCATGGACTGTAGCCCACCAGGCTCCTCCATTCATGGAATTCTCCAGGCAAGAGTACTGGAGTGGGTTGCCGTTTCCTTCTCCGTGGTTAAAAGAGCCTTTTAATTAAATGCTTCCCTGTTTGCTACTTATAACTAGAAGGATCTTTAGAAATAACTTAGTCCAGTTGACTCACTTTCTAGAAGGGATGTCCGGAGAACTTAAGTGACTTGTCCAGGGTTTCATACATAGTCAGTAGAATCCAGTATAGAAGCACAAATTGTAAAATATATGTCATTGTGATAAATGTGGGTTAAAGTAGACAATCAGTAGAACTTTTTTTCCTACAGATGGGTGAATTGAGAATAATCAGCTTTGGATACTGTGAATCACTTTGCCTGTTCTGGTCCTTGCATCCCCCCTCCCTCCCCCATTGCATTTGCCAAGATTTAGACTATTGGACTATGTGCTGGAATATTCTTTAATGTGATAATGTGTGATTTAATGCACTCTTCTCTCTTGGGAGAGTCCTCTGAGACTATTAGGCGGACTTTTCATAGCAGGATGCAAAATGCCAGTAAAGTTAATTAAAAATAATTTAAAATAGAAGCTAGGGAGAAAATCTTCAAGTTGAAATTACATAAGAAGAGCTTTGACTTAGAAGCTTAGCTGACTTGTCAGGAATTTATAGTGGCTAATCAGATTTCCTTTATGGGAAGCCTGTTTATTTCAATTTATACCACGTATGCTCGTAATATCCATATTCTTTGACTTTTACCATATCGTTTTATCCTTTAAGAATGGCATTTCTCAAGAGTGTGTCATCTTTGGGCACCTTCTGTCTCTGGTCCTCAATCAGGGATGATGTGCCTTGCAAGAGACATTTGGTAACTTCTGGAAACATGTTTGGTATGGTGGGGTGGGTGCTCCTGGGATGCAGTGGGTAGAGGCCAGGGAGAACACTATACACATCTTACCATGCACATAATACGGTAGCCCCTCAGAACAAAGGATTATCTGGCCTGGAATAACAGTGGTGTTGAGATGCTATTCTAGTCTCTCAAGGCTACCGACATCTTTGGCTCCACTCTAGACTTACAGAATCAGAATCTGGAGAGTAAGACTCAAGAATCTGCACTTTTGACAATCTCCAGGTACTCTTTGGGCTTCCCCGGTAGCTCAGACGGTAAAGCGTCTGCCTACAATGTGAGAGACCCAGGTTTGATCCCTGGGTCGGGGAGATCCCCTGGAGAAGAAAATGGCAACCCACTCCAGTACTCTTGCCTGGAAAATTCCATGGGCAGAGGAGCCAGGTAGGCTGCAGTCCATGGGGTCGCAAAGAGTTGGACATGACTGAGCAACTTCATTTCATACTTCATACTTCACTTAGGTGCTCTTTAATCTCTAGTTGAGAATCATTGTTTCTACAGGCTTTTGATTTTTAAAAAGTCTTTTTTTTTTTCTAGAAAGCCTTAAAAAAAATCTTGAGAAACGTCTCCTTTTCAAGTTCCAAACTTTAAATCATATCACTCCATGTGTACTGTCTCTTAGAGCTCGCCAGCATTTTTATCCCATATCCCAGTTAGTGAACTGAACTGAACTGAGGCCTGAGTCTTCATCCTCAAAAAAGTTTCCTGTCAAGATTATGTATACTATTGTACAAATATATATGAATATTAGATAATAAATACATAAATACACATTGAAAAGAATGAGATAAAAATAAGCCAATAAATAGATCTTTTAATACTTTGTTCTACTGCCTCAGTAGATATTTTTGTCCCGTCATCCTGGACTTCTCTCTAGGGATCTCAGCATTTTTATGGAATAATAAGGAAAGAAGTCCCTAATTTTCACATGATCTGTATTCACTTATAAGTTGGATTTTTGAAATCTGGATTATCCTTTCTCATAGAAACAGAATGATAAATTATATTTAGCTCAATAATCTCAAAAAGATGGTTGAAAATTTTATTAAATGTTATTATAGAGAACATACTCTTAATGATACTGGCAACCACATACAGGTAATTAAGAAAAAGGTAAGTGAAACATTTTCAATACAGGTGCTTTAGAGAATAGGCTTAACTGGAAAACTATAAGAAACTTTGTCTAGATTTGGAAGAGGACTTGGGGGCATTTCAAGCACTGTAGACTTTATGCTCCAAATCCTTTTTCGCTTAAAGGAACTAATGTTCATTTTGTAAGTTTAGAGAAATGCAAGCCTTATCAGCTTGACATAGTCATGTTCCCTCTGCTTAAAAAAAAATCAAATGTATAAGAGAAGGAGTAACTGGGAGAAACCTAAGAAGGGAGGGAGGAAGGAAGTGGTTAAATGATTATGACGATAAATTTAAGAAAATGTTTGGAGAGCTTAAATTATTTGAGCTGAGAACTGCAAATAAAGTTCTAAGGGACACTGCGGTATGAACTGAGCTGGATGGGACTGTGTTAAGGAAGGAGATGACAGCACAAAATCTTGAGATAGGCAGGAAGCACTGTTGACTTTGAAGTAGGCTCTAGTACATATTTGTGGAATAAATGATTGGGTAAATGGAGGGCTTGGTTGCTGTCCAGAACAAGTGTGAGTCATGGCAGCAGATGGCAAAGAATAGAAATAGTTTGGGGGTCAGGATGGAGGATGGGAATAGGGAAAGCATTTATTAACATATGTTTGTGTTTGTAATTCAGGGGAATTTCATAGCAATTTTCATCCGTTCCATACCCTTTTTGTTTGTTCTCACGTTGTTTATTTCTGCCTTACTCAGGTGCTCTGTGAATGTTCTGTTATATACATATGCATATATATATGCACACACAATATATATAAACAGAGGTGATGCTTTGTGACAGATACAGAGAGGAAAATATTGATGAATGAAATCTGGGGCTTGCAGTATATTTGAGAAATACATTTATACATACTTATAAAGAAGATGGAAAGGTGCTATCAGATCAGATCAGATCAGTGGCTCAGTCGTGTCCGACTCTTTGTGACCCCATGAATCGCAGCACTCCAGGCCTCCCTGTCCATCACCAACTCCCGGAGTTCACTCAGACTCACGTCCATCGAGTCAGTGATGCCATCCAGCCATCTCATCCTCTGTCGTCCCCTGCTCCTCCTGTCCCCAGTCCCTCCCAGCATCAGAATCTTTTCCAATGAGTCAATTCTTCGCATGAGGTATAGAGAGACACAAAGAAAGTGATGGCAAACAACATGGGAGAGAGGTAGCATCTCTATCTGGGGCATTTGGAAGAATCAAAAAAAGCTTATGATTTGAGTTGGACCAAGAATCATGGTCAAACTCCACAAGATTTGTGGAGATAGATGTGAAGAGCAAGGTCTGTTACAGAATATGGAGGACTTCACTAAGAGCATTGTATGAGCTCTATTAAGGAGTTGAAAATAAGGTTACGTTGTAAAGATAAGCTAAAGTAATTTTGAGGAGGTCCTTGATTCTCCTGAGAGGAATCTGTATATCCTTTCTGTAGGCAGTAGTGCGCTATTGAAAGTTCTTGATAAGGGTAAGGATAGGACCAAATTGGTGTTCTTAGAAAATAAATCTGGTGGCAGTTCAGAGGATGATTTTGAAGGGAGAGGCAAGAGTGACGGTCGTGACTTTGCGGAAGGATTTTACAAAAGCCTGACAAAAGATGAGAGGAGTACCAGTGGGAGTGCAATTGGGACTATGGATTTAAAACAATAGCAAAAGCAGGACAGTGCTCTACCTTGCTGTGAGAGAATGTTGAGGGCATTGATTTTTACTTACTCATTTTTGAATCTCCTAAAACTAGGCACAGTGACCAATTTTGTTCAATGGCATTTATGTGGTTCGGCGTAATACTTAATATGGGAGATGGTGGGAAGATAGAAATTTAAGGTAATTCATAGGTTTGCTTTGTAACCTGAGTGGAAACATAGGAGGAGTTGAGTCTTCTTTTGATCATGTTGGTTCCATGCTAAGCCAGGATCACCAGTAGGCCACTGAAAAAGAGAATCTGTCCCTAGGAGAGTGGTGAGGGTCAGGCTTACAGATTGAGTTTACCACCAAGTAGCTGATGGATGGGCCCAAGAGTGAGAGAGGATACTTGAGGACCAGATTTAGGGGAACGGCTAGCCTTTTGGGAGAAGAAGGAAAAGAATACAGAGAGAGAGTTTATAGGATTGGTCACAGAAATGTTAGATATTTAGGGGCCATGGAAGATGAGAAGAGCTGTAGTTTGTTAGAAGCAGGGTATAGAGAGGGCTGCTTTTGGGTGGGGAATTTTGAGCATGTCCATCACACACTAATGGAAAGAAAGCCATGGGACAGAAAGAAAAAAGATGAAAGAGCCTGTGGTGGAACCGCGGTGCAGTGGGAGTTTGTAATTGAAAGAGTAAAATCTTGGGAAGGAAGGGGATGATGATAAGACGAGTCTTTGGAAAGTTGGGAATGTTCCTCTTTGAGATGGGGATTGGAGAAAAGGATGATTGATCATCTAGAGAAAATTTCATATGAGTAAGAGATTATTGAAGGCCTCGATGTTCTCAGAAAAATAGGTGTAACATTTGCTGAGAGCAAGTTAGGGTTAGGATGAGTCAAGAAATTTGAGATGTGTGGAAAAGATTGGGAAGGATTCAAGAGGGAGTCCATCTGGGGCAAACAAAAGGATTGCTCGGTAACACTGAGGGCTTAACAAAGAATGAATGGCATGAATTTTTAGTGGACACGGTCAGCATGGTTGATTGCTTTTCTCAGCAAGAAGCATTCAGGACCTTGGGAATAGAAGCAGATAGAATGGATTTTTGGAATTGGCTTAGGGTTGGAGATTGGCAGAATGAAAGCAGTGGGAGTGGGGGCAAGGGAGGAGTATCAGGCATGTGTGGGAAGAGTGTGTTTGTACCAACTGGTCTTGTGTTCCAGGCTATATGGGGAGCTGGAGAGACCAGAAGTACAATTAACAGGCTATGATTTCTGGTCAGCAAGAGTCATGCCTGTTGGCCTTGTTTGGTCAGTTCACATACAAGGATTTAACATATATAATTGAGTGACCTTTACAGGGCTAGTGGGGAAGCTGTGGAATTTTTGGGTGTGTAAGAGCCTTTCCTGTTTCTTTGAACCTTGTTTCCTGGATCATGTTGGGTTGATTTCATGGAAAGGTCTAATAACAGTGTGCAATGACTTTACTAGCATTATATTTTTGTAATAAAAGATTTGGGGGGAAAGGAAACATAAATTGCCACAATCTAAAAGGTCATTTGCAAGTGGAAAATTAGTTAGAACAACAGCAAACAGAAGAGGGAAACAATTCAGCCAAATTGTTTTTCTGAGTTAATGTAAGTATTCCATCCTATAAAGGCATGGGATATGATTTTTATGTTTCTATTCCTAAAAGTTTTTATTCAGTTTTTATTAAGGGGAGATTGATTCTGCCCTGGCTAGAGTCTAGATGTTTGCATAGTTGAATTCTGCTGCAGCCCTTCCTCCTGCCTTGATCAGTCCTGTGTTTTGGATGATTCTCTCTCATAACCTTTTTCTCTCTCATCTTTTCCCCCCTCCTCTCTCTTGCCATTAACACTGAAGTTTCTTAAGCTATTAGTATTTTCTTTTTATGTTAGCCTACACATCCTGAAGGAGCTAAGGTTTCTACTGTAACTTTTGGAAATTGAGTTGTATTTTATAGATTCTAATTGCTTAGAGTTCACTAAGCAGGAACTATGAAAAGAGTTATTTTAACATTAATTTCGTTTGTGGTTTCTGCTTGCAGTCCACTTCTGTTTTCAGATTCACACCCACATGATCTGAAGTAAGATGATTCATATGCATGTGCTTTTATGCCTGATTTTTACGTAGTTTCAGGAATAAAGTCTGAAATACATTTTCTTGCTAGCACAATATATCTTACCAAATATATCAACATATTTAAACTGGGAAACTTATGAACAACTATTTCCTTTGTGCCTACTATGTACAAAATCCTGTGACAATTGAAAATGTGTAACACACGTTCTGCCCAGAGAGAACCTGTAAGCTAAGTGAGAAAGAGGATAAGGTGTGTGTGTGCGCCAAATCCCTTGTCTGAATATCAGTTCAAGATAAGAGCCCTGTGACAGATTAGTTTACGGCCAGTTGCAGGGTGACTGGTTCAGTTCTGGAGCTTCTGGAGGTTAAGAGAATCTCAGGATACCAAGGGGTCAGTCTTGTCTGAGTTAGGCTGTGAGTGATCCGAGCTGAAGAAGACACAGTCTGTAGGTCTTTTTGGTTTGGACTGTGCAGAGTTGAGCTCTAAAAATGAGGCACCTTGTGGTTGGGCAGGTGACACCCCCTGAAGGCAGATGGCAGAGGACAAGGGAACCAGTTTCCTGTCCTCACTTTCTCTACTCATAGAAATAGTTCGCCTGCTTTTTTCATGGTGAATCAGCCTTTAATCTTTTGGGTCTTTATAAATATAGACCTACTTTGTTCTTATTTTTCTCGTCACATCACCCAAGCAGCGTGCAGGATTTTAGGATGATTTTCTGAGATTTTACTCTCTATTTCCTACTGAGATACAAGCTGAAATTATTGAACATGGGAAAGGTGTAGGAATTTGCAACATGAATATATGTACAATGTTACAATAACTCTATCAGGTTTTTACCCATATGCAAAATGAATTTAATTCTTACTGAGCCAAAGGTCCGTCTAGTCAAGGCCATGGTTTTTCCAGTGGTCATGTATGGATGTGAGAATTGGACTGTGAAGAAAGCTGAGCGCTGAAGAATTAATGCTTTTGAACTGTGGTGTTGGAGGAAACTCTTGAGAATCCCTTGAACTGAAAGGAGATCCAGCCAGTCCATCCTAAAGATCAGTCCTAGGTGTTCTTTGGTAGGACTGATGCTAAAGCTGAAACTCCAGTACTTTGGCCACCTCATGTGAAGAGTTGACTCATTGGAAAAGACTCTGATGCTAGGAGGGGTTGGGGGCAGGAGGAGAAGGGGATGACAGAGGATGAGATGGCTGGATGGCTACACCGACTCGATGGACATGAGTTTGGGTGAACTCTGGGAGTTGGTGATGGACAGGGAGGCCTGGTGTGCTGCAGTTCATGGGGTCGCAAAGAGTTGGACACGACTGAGTGACTGAACTGAACTGAAACTGAGCCAAGGAGTAACATATTCAATCTTTATTTTAGAAAAGCATTTCTATTTGTAAGAGAAAGTGAGGATAGGCCCTAGTGGTGGATATAGGCGAGGAAGTATAGATTTAAGAGAAATTGAGAGCTATAACTTACTAGCAGGTTCTAGCAATTGATTGTTGGGAAAGGGACAATAAGGAGAAAATAGAGAACTAACAGTGATTCTGTGAATACCATTGACCAATGTACAAGCTACAGTTGGAGAAACAGGCAGGGACAGAAGAAAAGTGGAAATGTTAAGTTTAAATTGCTAAAGGTATATTGGTGTAGAGTTAAAACTTCAAATCTATAGGTAAAGCTAGGAACTGGGGTGAAGATAATGGATCTATAAGTTATCCTCTTGGAGGTGACTAAAACTGGAAGTTAATGAGATTGCAGAAATTGTAAAGCCAGAATGGGTTGGTGGTCTTAAAGGAGAATTCCAAGTAGGCACTGCCCCAAAGAAATGATCCAGAAGGCCAGAGAATGTATTGATGAATTAAATAAGAGGCTTCTGGTTTTCTCCTTCAGGAGAATTACCAGAGAGGAAGCATCTCCCAACTTCTAATTCATATCCATCATTCTGAAGTCTAAGAAATCAATTTCAGTATACTGCAGAGTCTCTCATTATTGTCGTATTTGTGGCTTCACCACTATTTGTAATGCTCTTCTCCATCGTCTCTCACTTATTTATTTCAAGATCGGACTCAAATCATAGCTTAGAAATGCCTTTACAGATTAAAAAACTTCTTTGGTTAAGTTTTGACTTCCATTGGCCTTCACGTTTGTAAATAGTGCTCAATATGGGTTGATACCTTAACCAGAGAGCTTGGGTTAGAATGTTCTTGATAAAATCTGTTGGTATAACTGAGAGGTAACAAAAGTTTTAAAAACTATGGCACTTAGAATAATGATGATGCTAAAGCACTAAAGATGGGTGTATAACCTTATTTTTAAAAAAGGGGAAGAAGGTAAAGTCCTCAATTTCTTTTATAATAGAGTTAATTGCTAAGTAGGGGGACTACTGTAGATGAGGTGTCTCTGGATTTCAGCAGTCATTAAGGTAAATTCTTTCAGGATAACTTTTTTAGATAAGAGTAAAAAGATTAAAAAGTAAAAAGATGGTGACTGCAGCTGTGAAATTAAAAGACACTTAACTCCTTAGAAGAAAAGTTATGACCAACCTAGACAGCATATTAAAAAGCAGGAACATTACTCTGCCAACAAAGGTCTGTCTAGTCAAGGCTATGGTTTTTGCAATAGTCATGTATGGATGTTAGAGTTGGACTATCAAGAAAGCTGAATGCCGAAGAATTGATGCTTTTGAACTGTGGTGTTGGAGAAGACTCTTGAGAGTCCCTTGGACTGCAAGGAGATCCAACCAGTCCATCCTAAAGGAAATAAGTCCTGAATATTCATTGGAAGGACTGATGCTGAAGCTGAAACTCCAATACTTTACCCACCTGATACAAAGAACTCACTCATTTGAAAAGACCTTGATCCTGGGAAAGATTGAGGGTGGGAGGAGAAGGGGATGACAGAGGATGAGATGATTGGATGGCATCACCAACTCAATGGACATGAGTTTGAGTAAACTCCAGGAGTTGGTGATGGACAGGGAGACCTGGTGTGCTGCAGTCATGGGATCACAAAAAGTCGGACACGACTGAGTGACTGAACTGAACTGAAAAAGATTATCATGCTTATAAAAGTAAATTGAACGTGGAGGCTCTGTCACATGGAGGAAGGATTAGACTGATGGCAAAGAACAAAATTCTATAAATCAGTGAAAATTATAAGTCAATTTTAGACGATTTGGGGGAAGTCTTTGAATCCTTAAGAAGTCCTGACTTGAAGTAAGCTATTTTCTGAGGCGGTTTCCCTGTCTCTGGAATTATTCATGCCTGCTCTCCTTGCCTTCGTTCTGGGATGCTGGATGTTAATATTTTGAACTGAATTTATGTTATCAGGTTGGGTTAAGAGATCTTTATGAGCCCGTGTAACTCAAAATTCTATGAGCCTTATGAATGTTTGGCTTTAATATGAGTGAATTTGCTGGCAGGAAGAACATTATTGAACTTGTGTTTGAAGATGCAGGGGTCTGGGGTCAGTTATCCTGAAAATACATTTTTAGGCTGAGGAACTTTAGATTCTGATGTAAAAGGTGCAGGAGAGTAAGATGACTGAGGTCTCGTGTCCTGGTTCCCTGTGTCAGCTTGCGTTTTTCTAACCTCCCCACTACTTTTTTTTTTTTTGATGGAAAGTGCCTAATTCTTCTTACCCCTCATTTATTTAGAGCCCTGATTGTTGAGATATTAATTTGCACTATTGCTGCAGTTTGCACCTATCTGTTTGCATATTTGTATTCAATTGTGTATTCATATAATTTTAAAATTGTTCTCTGATTTGCTGTGTATAAAACCTATTGTTCTCTACCCACCCCAACTAAACTAGTTGAGTCAGTGTCATTTTTCTCATTCTTTCAAATCTAAACACATCATAAGCTTCTAACTGCATAAGAAGCCCTTTGAAGGAATGAATTTAGCTTTTTCCCAGAATTCTTACTATTTTTCAAAATAATGGCAATAACAGTTGATTAAATTGATTTAAGCATTTAATTAATTCAACAAACATAGTATGTCTGATTATATGGTAAGTTTTGTATATATATATAAAACTAAGAAATTTTGTAATATGCTCATTCATCTGCTAAAAATGCTTTGGTTTTAATCTTAAAATGTTTTGGACAATGAAATTTTAATCTGTTTTAGAACATCAGGCAAAGCAGGTGGGTTTTGCAATGTTTCTTAAAGGTCATTAAGCTTAAGGGATTATTTTTTCTTTTTTCTTTATTTGGATCAGCGAGGAAGTGAAATTCCAGAGCCTCAGGTCTTCCTGAAAGCTGCCTTATCTTTGGTTTTTAAAGGTTACATTTGTAAAATATTTGTAGATTTCCACATTTCTTAGCCTCTGGGAAATAGAGACCCAGATTAAAAAAAAATTTTTTTTTACTTTTCCCAAACATTTTAGTTTCAGATTATTTAAGATTTCATAATCCAGAATACACATAGATAATCTGAAATAATGTTGGTATTTGAATGGAAGAGTAAAAATGAAATTGTTTACAGATAAAGGAGATGTGAATATAGGTTTCATGGCAGTAAGAATATACATATTATATAGATTATAAGTGATCTCTCATAGGTTAAAATAAAATATTTAATTGAAGTAGATCAGCATGCAGCAGCCCCAAATTTTATGCATAAAGGAAGCTACTAATACTGCTTGCTTTAAGAAATAAGTAAATTGCATACTGATTAAGTTTTATGCAGTTTTATAAGGATATCTGCCAAGCACCATCATTTATACTAGTCTTCCACAAAATATACATATTAAGTACAGATAAGTAGATTTGATGATTGGTTTGTGCATTTGAACTATGCCTAGTTCAAGAGAATATTTAATGTAACCTGTAAAAGTACTTTAAAATACATATATATATATCAAATATATAAATATATAAAATACGCATATATATACACACACAGAATAATGGAAACTAGGAGATCCAAGCCTGAGGGAAAATTGAAATGTATACTGGTATAACTGCAGGGTCAAACCCAATGATTCAATTTTATCTGCAAATGTGAGGCAAAAAGAAAGCATTTTCTCTAATATAATTTTCATTGTCCATAAGGAAAAATATATATATAGCTTTTCAAAGGAAGAAATAGTTTTCCTTATATTCAGTCTATAAACAGATTTCTAGCTTGGTTTTTATATAGTGATTACTGAGTAGATAGATACTGTCCTCAACACCTCCCTAAGGTTTTAAAAAGGTGCTTATTGTAATGACACTTAATATAATATTAGTAGCAAGTATGAATGAGCCCTTACTATATACCAGACATTCTACTTTCCAGGCATGGTTCCATTTCTTTCCACATCCACCTTCTGATATAGGGACTGGTGTTACTACCGTTTTAAAGATAAAGACTCTGACAAAGATTACGGAAATTGCCCAGGATCCATGTAGTTAGTGGTGGATCCAGGTCCCTTGATTTCAGATTCTGTGCTCTTAAACATTTTTCCAGTAAAATGTACAGTGTAAGGATAGTATTTCTGTCCCTGAGAACCTGAGTCTTTTTATTTATCATTTGTTCTTATTCATTGAGTTGTGCATGCGTGCTTAGTCCAGTCTGACTCTTTGTGGCACCTCAGACTATAGTCCTCCAGGCTCCTCTGTTCATGGGATTTTCCAGGCAAGAGTATTGGATTGGGTTGCCATTTCCTCCTCCAGGGAATCTTCCTGACCCAGGAATCAAACCCATGTCTTCTGCATATCCTGCATTGGCAGGCAGATTCTGTTTATCAAGAAAGATTCAAATGTCTGGACTTTTAGACAATATTGTCTCTTTCTTGGAAAATGATGAGGCATGAACAGTATTGTACATGTTTTAAAAGTTCGTTAGGTAACTTTGGCAAGCTCATTTCATCCTGGAAACAGATTACAACATTATTAGATTCTTTTCTTACTCTTATTTGTTAAAACCATGTATCTGTTCAGATAATAAATATGCTTGACTACAAACTAATGAAAAAAAAAAAAACCCTCATGAATACTTTGAATGATTGTCTTATAGACGTGAGTTTATTATTTCTATCTACAATGGGCAGAACTAGAAGTAGCTAAAGATCACTTGATGGCATATTTATACTTAAAATAAAGAACAATTTACTACTGAATCAGACTGACAAAGAGTAGAATATGATCCCTTATGAGGTACCATTCCTTGGAATTTTGGAGAAAGGCTGAATATTGCAATGGACTTTTTACCCTGGAAGAGATATGAAATTAGCTAATGGGTTCTGAAGATGAAATAAATAAAACATATTAATGTCCTTTGAAAGTTGCTAATACTGTAAGTATAAAATTCATTAATTCTTTCAACAAAAGGAAGCATTTTCTTCTTCTTTACTTAACAACTACATATCAGCTGAATGGTTGTTAATATGGCATATATAGTATTTTACATGTATTATTATCCAGTGTACTCTTTTATACATTTAGATTGTTCTCTCTTGTTAGTCACTATTAAGTTATTTTATTCCCCAACTGTCTGAGGTAAGTAAAACTCTCAAGTTTTAAAAATTAGATAATGCCAACTAGGCAAAATATTATAAAATTTTAAATCAAATGGAAATTCTATTTACCTGAATCTCATATCCTTTAGCAAGAATAATCAAGATTGGAGAGAGATTGCTTCTCACCATTCACGCCTTTCTTTAGAAAAATAATAAAAAATAGAGTATTGATCCTGTCAGATAGTCATTTCTGAGTATGACATATTATATTTAAATTGATCCTTTAGAATTCTTACCTTTTTCCTTTGACTGTTAGGTGTAATTTATGCTTGTCATTTTCTTTGAAAATTAATTCAAACCCAGGGCTTTACAGAATTTTTCTATGATTTTTCTCTTCTCCATTCTAAACACCCTACAGTGTGTGTGTGTGTATGAAGTTTTGGCTCAATTGTTTAGCCTTTGTGCAGACTCGGATTTACAGAATTTTACAGACAACAAAGCCATCTCTGCAGCCATCCAGCTCAATGCCCTCATTTCTGGATAAAGAGAATGAGGCCGAGCCCCAGACACACAGCTGGTCAGTCTTTGACCCAGAATTAGGACCCAGGGCAGTTTTCATTTCCTTCTGTTTTGTAGTTGCTTGATTATTTTGTGTGTGTGTTTGGTCTCCCCAGCTAGAGGATTCATTATCAGGGAGCAAGCTTTTCCCCCTCATCCACCGATTCTTCTGCGTTTCCCTCCTTGGTGTGGGCAAAGGAGAATGTGTGGGAGCTAGCCTCTTGGCAGCAGATGCCAGTGGTATATGACTGTCCTTTGCTCTAGTGATATTTTTAAAGTGTCTTCAACTTTTGTATTAACATCTAACACATACTTCTTAATGTTCATCTATTAGTAGGACTGTTTAGTGTTATGTGTAGTAATTTAGGTTTTAGTGTTGTCCTAACATAGGGATAGAACTAAATCCCTCTATTTTAATTAGTGATTTGATAAAATTATATTTTCTGATAACTTGGACTACTGTGACAAAGGGATGAGAAGCAAGGCCTATATCTCAGTATTTGATGGGCTTTTCTAAATTTTCTCTAAATTTTACAGTACAGAAGGGCTTCCCTGGTGGCTCAGATGGTAAAGAATCTGCCTGCAATTCAGGAGACCTGTGTTCAATCCTTGAATTGGGAAGCTCCCCTGGAGAAGGATTCCCTCTTCTGGCAACACACTCCAGTATTCTTGCCTGGAGAATTCCATGGACTGAAGAGCCTGGGCAGGCTAAGTTCATGGAGTCAGGAAGAGTTGGACACAGCTGAGCAATTAACGCTTCCTAAGTTTTCTCTAAATTGTATAGTACCAAAGAGCTTACCTAAAACAGTCCTCTTCAAATCTGGCCGTATATGATGGTGACACCCTCCTTTCTCTGTATCACCCAAATTGGGACCCTAAAGTTGGGACTTGTGCATCTTTATGTTAAATGTGGTCTACAGTAGAGAGCCAGTGGCTTGGAAGAACAGCATGATTGACATGATGAAGATCCCCTTTTAAGAGAAATTTACTAAGTTGGGAAAGAGTGCTTGTATATATATAGTTGGGGAGGAAAGGATGAATATACAGAAACCTGTAGAAAGATAGATTGATTTTATGCTTCATTGAAATTATTTGATCGCCTTTGAGATCTTTGTGGTCCTGTCATATCTTTCAGGCCCAAATAGCAGTTGAATTGCACCTACAAACCTTCATAAAGCTAGAAAGGAATCAGTTAAACCAGGACCATGGCTTCTGCTGCTGTAATTCAGAAGTGATAGACAACGTAAACAGATAACAGAAATCCGTTATTAGAAACTGCTATTTTCTCCTCTTAATGAGTAGTGGCTGACCCAAACCTATTGAAAGTTGTAATAAGATTGGCTGGACATCATGGTGCCCATTTTGCAGTAATCAGTTAAATCTCATTCTGAGTGCATTTATTCAATATTAGATATAACTGCACACCATTTATGAGGCTGCCATTTTCATTAAATGTTAAAGATGTGTTAATAAAATAAAAATAGATATGTTAAAAAAAACACAAACTAGTCAAGTAGTCACAGAAGTTTATGAGTGAAGAATTGGTGAGTCAGTTTAAATTTGGAGTTTTTTCTGAGCCTTGCTCTGGTTCTGAGTGTTAAGGATCATAGCAAAAGCCTGAGAACAACTCTTAAGGACATTTAGTTTTCAAAGGAGGCAATGCTGGGTAGATTGACGATTGTGATTTAATAGTAGTTACATAGTTATCATTTCTTGAATGTAATGAGACAGAGAATGATAATTTTTCTTTTTTACAACTTGAGAAGGACTCTAGAGATCATCTAATTCTAGAATTTCCCAGATAAGGAAACTTAAAAAAAAAAAAAGCTAATTGTCTCAGTAAATATTCAGAGCAGGAGGAGCATTGTTTTCTTCTTAGCAGTGGGTCACTACTAAAATTGTGTGTGTACGAGCCACATAACATTTTCATTTAGTCAATGGAGAGTTGAGAGGGTCTGCGTTTAGCACTTGAATATTGGACATGATTCAAATGTGAGTCAAGTGTGTCTAGAGGCTTTATTCATACCTATTTTCTTTTAGTCAGCATTGCTTCATAATGCCCTGGTTTCATGAATTAATTTTAATGGAATTAAACTTGAACAGCTCAAAATTATATAATTAATTTCATTCAGCTTCAATTAGAGTTACTAATTGAATCAAGCCTACTAGCATGACACCTGGCGGCAGTCAGCTACATAACAGTAGCAGCAAGAAAGTAGGACTCTGCTGAGGAGAGAGTCCCTGTGTAGAGCTACTAGAAAAATCTTTTCTATTGATCATCTCAGAAAGGCCTTGGGTTGACTGTGGCAGTGGAAAGATTTCAGAAGTTGTTTAAAAAAGTCAAGATTTTAATTGAAACTAACACATCTCAGGAAGGTTACGTTTTTCCTAGGATAATGCTGAGTAAATGTTACATAAATCTAGAACATGTTGGTTTAGTATGGTTCTAATTTATATTTTACTGCTATCTGAATACGGTTTTCCCTTCTAAAAATACTTAGCATTGAAGACCCAATTTTTTAAAATTCAGAAATCTTAGCCTCTGGACTTATTCCTGAGTGTCCATCTATTTTCATGTGTTGAAATGTATTTTATGGCAGAACTTTTCAATTGTGAAATCCCCATGGTACAGGAGAAATTTCTGCATGTGCAGAACTTTTTTTTTTTTTCCTTCCACTGGAAATGTTAATACAGTTGACTAACAACTTCTGTTTGAATCTCTTTCCTTTCCTTGCTTCCATGGCTTGACATCATCTAGTTTTTCTTCCTTCTCTGATTCCTTTCTAATTGTATAGAACCCTCCTGATACTCTTCTTTTCATAGACTTACAGTTTTGGTGAGCCTATTCACTTGAATGACTTGGGCAGTCAAGTTTAGGAAGATAACTGTTTCAGCTATAACTTTGTGACTTGCAGATGTTCAAAACTAAACTCATCCACTAGACTTGGTTGGGCTATAGTCCATGAAGGTTGGGATGTGTTTTGTAATTGATTGTATATTCAACTGCATAATACAGTGCCCAAATATCTACTATATACAAATATATATTTTTATTTTAAAAAATATATATTTAAAGTATAGTTGATTTATAATGTGTTAATTTCTGCTGTGCCAACGTGCTCAGTCGTGGCCGACTCTTTGTGATCCCGTGTACTGTAGCCCACCATGTTCCTCTGTCCATGGAATTTTCTAGGCAAGAATACTGGAGTGGGTTACTATTTCCTTTTTCAAATTTCTGCTGTACAGCAGAGTGATTCAGTTATACATAGATACATATACAAATATGTATTTTATAAATTATTTTCCTGATCTCTAGGTTTTCCCAGTCAAATCTATTCTAAGACAACTCAGTCATCTCCAGCTATCATCTTCTTTGATAGACTGTGAATCCTCTAATTATTTTCTCACAGTTACCTCCTTTCCCATCTTCTTATCCAGGTGACAAAACTCTCATCAGTCTCCCTTTTAGTTTCCCTTACTCTGTTCTCCCTGTTAGATGCGTCCATCCTCCAGTGCTTCTTAAGGATTTAAGGACAGTTGAATCACCTGGGTCCCCCACCCCCAAATTAAAGTAGAATTTTAGGTTATGAGGCCCAGGAAACTATTTTTTAAGAAGTCCCCTGAGTGAGTTAAAGTACCCACTCCAGTGTTCTTGCCCAGGGATGGGGGAGCCTGGTGGGCTGCCGTCTGTGGGGTCGCACAGAGTCGGACACGACTGAAGTGACTTAGCAGCAGCAGCAGCAGCAGCAGGATTGAGAACCTCTGGTGTGTATAAGTTTGTTCATTTCCCCTATGTGTGGCTTTGATTAGACAGTTCATAAAGCTACCGTGCCTACTGTCACTTGTTTATCTTACTTTGAAATTAGGTCCAGATTTTTCACCTTGGCATGCAAATATCCATAGCATGTCCCTGTTCAGACTTTTCTTATTTCCTAATATCCCTCTTTAAGTAGTTCACAGTGCAGAAAATTTGAACTCTTGCCCAAGTGTCTGCTTTTGGTGTTTGCCCTGCAATTCTTTCACTTGGAATGGCTTTTCTCTCATCTCTACTTTGAGAATTCCTGCTGATCTTAAAGATTATCCAACATGCACCATTTTCTATCATGCTTTTCTTGAGCTCTGAATTCTGTTGAGTATCTTCGTACTTTGAATCTCTTTAGTGCTCTGGACCTCTCATGACATTCATTTACCCTTGTGTTATAGTCAGCTTTTTGCTTATGTTCCCAATAAGACATTACTTTTCCTTACTCATTGGCTTCCTCCCTGGAGAACCCATAAACTCACAAATAAATCTCTCATCATCTTTGATGCTTTCCCTGCCACCCTTGCCCTCTAATGTGTGGACTCACTTCCATCCTTGGTAGAATTGTTACACATTTTTCTATCATGGCAGATCATTTGCTATGTTTTGATAACCTGTTTACAGTAATCTTAACAGACAGTTTTTACAGTAAAATGTTTCTTCAATGCTAGTCATAAAGTGCATGTGTGTGTGCTAAGATGCTTCAACCCTATGGGCTGTAGACTATCAGGCTTCTCTGTGCAAGGGATTCTCCAAGCAAGAGTGGATTGCTATGCCCTCCTCCAGAGGGTCTTCCTGACCCAGGGACCAAACCTGCGTTTCTTGAGTCTCCTGCATTGGCAGGCATGTTCTCTACCATTAGTGCCGCTTCTGAAGCGCAGTCATAGAGTAGATGCTAGTAAATCTCTATTGAGTCAATAACGTAGGCAATGGTTAGTAGAGGTATTGTGCCTATTTCTTTAAATTATGGCAGATTTATAGAAGCATTTGGGAAAAAGGAAATCTATAAAAATGAAAACAGAAAAATATGTAACATTTAATGATAATACTTTTTTTTTTTTTTTTTTAGAAAAATGTGATAAAGAAAATACTGAGAGAGAGATAACTCAAGCTACCGATAGCTGCTTCACACATGGAGAGATGCAAGACCAGTCCATTTGGGGAAATTGTTCGGATGATGAACTCATCAGAAGTAAGTGTTTTTGGAGAAAATTGGAGTGATTCAGGGACATAACTATAATAATATGCTCTCAGTTAATCATCTCATATAATTCTACTAGAAATCTGTAAATCAGCAACTTACCTGAAAGTGTTTTTCATGAGTCTTTAAAATATAGAAGTAAAAGCAGTGTATAAATAATACTGTCTGCTGGCTTTCATCCTGTCTTTAAAAAGGAAGTATTGAGCTGAAAATTTTGAACTCCATCCTCAGAGAGATTTAGACAAAACTTAATTCCTTCTTGAGTAACAACTAAGCAGAAGTTGGACAATTCTACGTATAAACAGACAGTGAAACTAAAAAGATAGAGATGAGGTAGAGGACAGTGAGTAGTATTTTGGTAACGCATGTGGTCCCTGTTCTGGCCAAATGATTCCAAACTGTTTTTTCACAGTTAACACTTTTATCACTACTTAGCTTCTTTTTATTCTCTTCCTCTTCTTAAAAGTGCTCTGTAGAATATGTAATAAGCTTTGGTTTAGTTTTGTTTTACTCTGGGAATGTCCAGAAACACCAGTATCTTTTAAGGGCTATTCAGAATCCATGTTGATGGCAGGTTGTGCTTGTTCTGGCCGCTAAATTCCCCCTGGTGGATTCAAGATGAATTTGCCACATAGTTAAAGATTCTGTGTAGTGAATGTACATATAGAAAGAACACCACTGTGCTGTGCCATGCCTGGATGGCCTTAGGAGTACTGCATCTGAAATTATCATTTATGGTAACCAAATTATCCATGTCACTTTTCAAATTTTCAGAGAAGACAGAGGAAAATTTTATTCTGGGAATCAAGTGTTACTTTACTTTTTTTTTGTTGTTTTTAATTTAATTCTTCAGACAACTCTATAATACTGAAACTTTTTTGTGTTACTTATTACATTTACTTTGAATAATTGAAACCAAATAGAAAAAAGCAGGTAGAAGGAAAAGCCAACTTTGTAGAAGAAAAAAAAAACAATAAAAACACTGTAGAAGGAGACATAAAGTTTTCAAGCAAAAGCTCTAAAAGTGACTGTTTTAGTTTAATTTTAGAACTATTTGGTTTTTTACACTTTTCTACTGGGGAAGGGAATAGAAAGGAAGTGAAACTCAGAAATTAGGAGCAAGATTTATTCAGCTTTTCCAAAGAATCAAAAAAAATTATTTCAAGTAAATATTTATCTCCAAAACATATATTGGTCATCTTCTTTCTAAATGTTGACACTGCTATTGTGAAACTTAAGGGTTTGTGAGATACTAGCATATTTTATCTGTGATTTTTCAGCAACAAGAGAGCGTGAGACAGGGTCTTACAGACAATTTTAACTTTACCTTTTGGGAGGCATGATTGTTTGCTTGTTTTTTTCCCCCTGTATTCATAGAATTTTAAGTATGTGTGTTTCATTAATTGATTTATTTCACCAGTTTCCCTTCCCAAGGCCCACACTTGGAAAAACATGAATAAGAACTCATAGGATAAAAACTAAAATATAACCACCGTTGCATAAGGATATGGAGAGTCATGTTGTGTTAAAAAAAAGTCATGTTTTAGTGCTATTTGATGAAACTCATTTTAGCCGCAGTACTCACATCATTAAAGTGAATGGATTTAAAACAGACTCCTCTCTCTTGTCTGTATTGATTATGGACAGTGATAAATATTGTAAAGTGCATGAAATAGTTTTTTTAATTGAGATAATGATGCAGCCTGTGTCATGGGGTACTGGAGTATTTGGGAACAACTGTCTAGGTACACATACTAACATACACTGAAAGAATCCAGAGAGAGAGATTTATTACCTCCTTTGAGAGAGTGGCTGGGAAAATTGACAGATGAATGGATATCAGAAGATAATGGCCAAAGACAGTAATGCTGCTCTTACTCAAAACATAAGTTGCTGAGAATTTCCACATATTTGTGGGTGACTTTGGATTATGAATTCTGATGACAGATTTCAGAAACTACATGTTTGTTATTTTCCCAGTCACACTTCTCTAGACAAAGGCTACTCTGTTGGGTCTACAGAAAAATTTGATATGTGGATTTTCCAAAATGGAACACTTTATGTCATCTTTAAAACCAACTCAAGCCTGGATAGCATCTGCAAGTTTGATAATCTGATAGCTTTTGCTGTTCCAACTCCCAGACACTAACGTCTGCTAAGCTAGCCTGACTTTCCATCTTTGGCTTTCCCCATTGAGTCCTTGGCCATCTCTGCGTCATTTAGCGTCTGTCTCTCTTAACCCTGCAGTTAGAGAGATGTGTGTTTTCCTCTTACTTCAGCATCTAGAGCATTTTTGGGGCCTAGTGCATCTTGTGTAATAACAATAGCCCTGGAAAGAAGGCTGTGGCTCAGAGCTGCATGGGGAGGAGGGGAACATCTGCGTGAGTCAGGCCTGGGCTGGCTCCTGTGCCAGGAGTCCTGTGCGGCTCCCTGAGCACCGTGGAAGAGGCGGACAGCTGGCTCTCATGGAATTGATTTTAGTTTCCCACTGTAGTGCGAGGTTAGCTGGATGGAGGGATCATCAGAAAAATAAGGCCGGCTGGGGTGTGGGAACATTTTCAAATGTGCAACCCACTCTTTTTCCAAGCTTCCATGGGACAGTTCAGCTGCATAAGCAAGAAGCAAAGGGGAGTGACTCTGCTGTTGAATACAACTTCTCTCTCTCTCTTCTTGAGAGTGGTGAGTGAGGGCTGGCAGCTAACATCTCTGTTGTCCCGGATGCCTGCTGCCTTTTTTGTTGGACATTTAAGGCGTAATTTATAGGGGACTGTTAGCTGTCAGTGTGACGAGGCTGTTTTTACTTTTCTGAGAATAACTGGGCTCTGGAAAGTCAAGGGAGTGGCTGCTTTGGGAATTGTATTCTAATTAAAGGGTGTATTCTCAGGCCTCATAAACGAGATCCAAGCTGAGAATAATTTCCAAATTATTCTGTGAACTTTAACCCAGACCTCAGTGGACCACCCACTTGTGGCTCCCACTGGGTACAAGTTCTACACAGATTTCCAGCTATGTGTGCCTCCCCTGGTCCTTCTAGAAAACATCACAGGTGGCAGACCTGAGGGACTGTGCTCTCAAGGCCTGGATTTCAAGTCAGTTGTCCTTGAGTTGCTAACTTATTAGAATCCTTTCTTGAAGTTATAAATAAAGAGCAGAAATCCATATGGAATCAAACATTTCGAATAAATAGGCCACACACAATCTGGTCAGGGAATGTGCATTGTAGCTCTGTTTCTTATGAAATTTAAATTAAAAAGATATTTCCAACCACTGAAGTTTGTTATAAAAAAAAATCTAAATCAAATAAGTAAAGAATTAAAAACATAAGAAGGTTTTGTGAGGAAGTTTGGGAGAGTTTTGTTTTTTAATAATTTTTTTATTCTTTTTACAATTTAAAAGCCATTTGTATTCTGAGAAAAATATTCTGGTATTTAATTTCTGGAATGGGGCTTCCATTTTAGAATTTGTAAGAGTCTCTTTCTATGGCTAACACTGGCTTTTCCCCTCAGAGTAGCATATGTGGGACAGTATATAATTTGGAGCTATGCCTTATTTTAATAATCACTGGTCCTCTAATTTGGTGGAATAAATGTTGCAGTGAAGTGACATCCTCAATTAATACTAATTTTTCTATTTAATCCATAATATGCATAAACTGATATCAGGCAATAGGCAACATTTCATGTTTTAATTAGACTAGAAAAGGAATAGAAGTAACATTTTGATCTCGGTCTTTGGGGGGATTTCTAAGGTAGGAAGGAGTATATCTGTGAGTGTGTGTGCGTGTGTGTGTGTGTTACTGTGCCTATACTCATAGGCATGGGTAAATTTTCCTTTAATTTAGGTCAAATTCTACTATTCTAATTATTTCCTATGGAGAGCTTACATTTTTCTTCTTTCTAAAGTGCCTCAGGTGTCTCAGATTTTTCTAGGTCTTTCTGAAAATTCTTATTACTTAACTTTATCGTTGGACATCACTTTTTACATAAACGTCTCCTAATTCTAAATGTCATTACTTCACTCCAGAAATTTTCCTTAGCTTCCCTTCCGAAATAAATTTCCCATTAAATGAAACTATTTTGCTCAGCTAATTCTCTCCTTTGTGATCTTGTAGAATTCCCATGATCTGAAGCAAAGTTAGAATGCTCTACTTAAATGGTAATCCCCATTCTATTTAACCCATTTATTCATTTTGAAGAGGTTTTAGTTCTCATAATAGTAAGCACTTAATTGGTCGTAAAACACAAGCCTCTCTCTCTAATTCACAATCGCCTCCTCTTTACTGAGCTCCTACGTCCTTCTACTTGAAATCCTCCTTTTGGCATCCGCTGAGTTTCCTCACAACATCCAGAGGCTCTGCTGTTAGGGACTCTCATTTCTTTTACCAGCCTTTGCTAACTTATTGCTGATCACCCATTAATGAATACCATTTCATTACACTAGAGAATGCTTCCTCTATGTAAAATACTGAAAAGCAGAGACTATTCAGGTGTACTGTTTATACTTAGAGCATTTTTAACTTTAAATGTAAGGAAAGAAAACTGAGAGGTTTGGATTTAAATCTTCTCAGTGGCATTCATGTTTGAACACACATCACAGTATTATTTGGTTTTCTTTAGAATTCATTTTATACAGAAGAGGCATAGACAAGCTCTCCTCCCACCTCGCATAAGTACCACCCAATAGGACTGGGAAATATGGCTCTCCTGTTACGTTTCATAGTTAATTGGAGATTCTTGCCTTAATACTTCATGTTTCTTCACGTGGGAGTCCATATTTGGGAGCACGTCATGGTGACTTCCACCGTGCTCAGCGTTTACTCCTATTTGTTGCTCAGAAAAATTATCCTTTTTAATATGTTGACCAAATGGTTATGTAGCTACAGTTCAGATGCTTTAATTGTTGCTATAGAGAGGAATCTATAACCATCAGTTATTCCAAAACCAATTCATGGTTTGGTTTCAGGGTTGGGTGGATAACCATAAGCCATTTCTGATGGCTCCCCATATTGGTCGATGACAGCCATTTTAGACTGTTCTAGAATGGAGCTCAACTTCCCTGACACACTTTTTCCTAGAGGTGCATTACTCCATGCTCATCTGGGTTCTGCCCTAAAAGCTAGGGAGAACCATTGTCCATGTTTTGTTTTAAGTACCTTAGGTTCAGGGTCCTGGAGAGCAATAGAAGCTGAATGCCAGAATCCAGACCCTGGATGCATCATTAATAATGGCATAGAGAAAGTTCCCTAAACTCTCTGAGATTGTATTTCTCATTTTTAGAATGTAGGTACTGATTCTATATACCTCATTGTACTATTTTAAAGGTTATATAAGAAAATGCATATTACATGTTGATTAGCACAGAGCTAAGTGGGTAAGCACTCAAGTGAATTTATCAGTTTTTATTATGATTGTTCTTGGGCCCAAGTATCAGTTATAAGGCTTTTTTCTCCACTCTCTGTGATGGGTTATGTGTCCAGACATACTGGGTACAGAGACCAGGTTTTTCTGAGACCGTTAATACTTATGGCCATGACTGAGGCCAGCACAGTTGCTGCTACATGGTTTATGCTTAATAAATGTTTGATTACTTAAGTGTATTGAATTAATGAGAGGAGGGAAGAGATTCTTTACCCATCTTGCTTCTATTATTTCAGGTTTAAGGTCCTATGATGAACATTGTAAATCATTGCCTTTTTCCTTTTAATCCTTCTAACCCCCTTCTTAGGTAAGCTTCCCAGGTGGCTCAGTGGTAAAGAATCTGCCTGCCGTTGCTAGAGACGCAGGAGACAAGGGTTCTATCCCTGGGTATGGAAGCTCCCCTGGAGAAAGAAATGGCAACCCACTCCAGTATTCTTGCCTGGAGAATTCCATGGACAGAGGAGCATAGCGGGCTACAGTCTATGGAGTGGCAGAGTCGGGAATGACTGAGCACACACACACAGCCTTCTAACTCCCAAGCTACACCTGGTTCATTTAATTAACTTTCAAGTTCCACAGATGCTCTAATGATGTAAAGCTGTCAAGTCCTAAGTTTGACTGCTATTCATTGATAAGGCTCTTTTGAAGCATTCTAAGTGAACTGTGGCAGCGTTCTGGATAATGTGTATTGTCTGTGGAGGTGGTTAGGGATGACACTTTGGTTAGAGCCTTTCCCCCTATTCCTTATTTTTCTTGCCTATTTATAAGAAAAAGTCTGAGACTGCTTCAGTTCCCTTCCTTCCTTCGTTTTTCCTTTGCTTGCTTTCTCGTTAACTCTCCACCTCCTCCTGTCTCTCCTTTCTTGTTTCTTCTCATATTTCTCTCTGCCCTTCTCAGTTAGTTTTTGTTTTGTATCTATAAAATATATTTTTAAATTATTCTTAGATTCCTGTTTATGTTATTTAATGTATTACTTCACTTTTCACTTTTCACCTTTATCAAATACCACGATTCATTCAGTTTCCATTTTACATCCTACTGCTCTTTTGTTAACAGAGAAGGCAATGGCATGGCACCCCACTCCAGTACTCTTGCCTGGAAAATCCCATGGACGGAGGAGCCTGGAGGGCTGCAGTCCATGGGGTCGCTATGAGTCGAGCACGACTGAGCGACTTCACTTTCACTTTTCACTTTCATGCACTGGAGAAGGACATGGCAACCCATCCCAGTGTTCTTGCCTGGAGAATCCCAGGGATGGGGGAGCCTGGTGGGCTGCCGTCTATGGGGTCGCACAGAGTCGGACACGACTGAAGCGACTTAGCAGCAGCAGCAGCTGTCTTGTTAAAGATTAAGATTTTCAGATATTCCTAAAATCTTTTGATCTTTTTGAGGTGAGATGAGATGGTATTGAAGTACAAGTGGTAGATGAGGGCTCAGTGAAGAAACCAGACTTACTCTTTTTCCACTTGGGAGTTCATTGAACTAGAGGGAGGAGCTGAGGCTTGGGAACTAGTTTAGAGACCACCATGAAAATGCTAACCACTGAAGAAATAAATAACCTTCAGTGATCAAGACCATAAACACTGTGGTCTAGATAATTTTAGTTCTCAAACCTCAAACTTCCTGGGTCTGAACACTCTGTGAATTTATGCGGAGATTAATACTTGTACAATGTGTTACTATAATGAATTTTCAGGATTAGGAATCAAACTGTAACTTTGAAACTGAATAAAAAATTGGTTACATTATGATGGGGTGCTAATAGTTTGCCGAAACTGTTGTGTTGGATACAGTGATGAATGATACGGGAGTGGTCTCCGCATTCAGAATTTAGTCTGGTGGGAGAGACATACAGTTCATCTTGAAATGATAGTGTGTGTTTTGAATGCTATGATAAGTAACTGCAGGTGGCTTTGTGTTCACATTTGTGAAACATGCTCAGGTAGAGGAGGGTCCGAGGGTGCTTTCCAGAGGAAGTGATGTCTGAGATGACACCTGAAGGAGTTGGCCAACTCAGGCAGAGCAGGGGCAGGAGTGGAGCCAGAGTGTTCGAAGCCTAAAGAATAGTGCACCTACAGGTCTAGAGATAAGAAAGAACGTGGCCAGTTTGAGGAGAGCTGGAGAAGTTTTGTGTAAGCTGGGATGTAAATTGTTAATGAGGAGTGACGAGATGGAGGGAAAGAATCTGTTAACAAAGGTTAAGGGAAGATGGAGGGTATGGAAGGTAGAAATGGCTTAAATTTATATTTTAGTTTATATTTTAGGATGATTGCTTTTCAGTAGATTAAAATGGTAAGGGCTGAAGGCATTAAGAGAACAACTGAGACTATTGTTATTAATCCAACTGAGAAAAGAAGGTAGCTTGGACTGGGGTAGAGTGGCAGGTGGGGTTGCAGGAAGTAAGTGGATTCAGCTTCAGTCAGTAAGATATCTTGGGTAAGGGACTGGCAGGAGCTGGAAGGGAGACCAAGGTTTTAGTTTGGGCAAATGATAGTGGTGATGAAACGACAGTGGGGCAAAGGGTTTAAGGACATTGTCCAACAAGGGCTTCAGGTGATGGGTCGTGAATATCAAATGGGTAGGGAAAGAAGTAAAGACTGGAAGGATCTTCCAAATAAAAAAGAAAAACCAATGAGACTAATGAATCCCTGAAGATTTCTTTTTTTTTTTTTTTTAAGAAACAAAAGTAAGTATAGATGCAGTAAGTGAATGGGATAGGTGGAAACAGAAGACGGATAATGAGAATGGGAAATAGGAACTTAAAGATTTCTGCAGTGAAACAATCCCAGGTGAGGACAAAGGACTGAGTGTGAACCTGAGGATGGGTGGTGGAAATAGCTTTTCCTAAATCTAAGACTTCAATTGGGAAGAGGATTTGGAAGCTTCATAAAAATTGCCATATTTGGCAAGTGAGAAAACAGAAATCCATGTTTCTACCAATCAACATGGCAGAGTTAGGGCTTTATCTGTGTTTTTCTTGCTTCTTAATCTCTTGAATTTCTCACAATAGCCTAGTGGCTTGGGATAAGGCAGTCACTTGGTTATCTCTGGCTCTTTGTTCCTTTGTGCTACCATCAGTCACCTGTTCTGAATGAATGCAGCTGAGGACTCTGAAATGAGTGAAAAATAATAAACATGATTTGAAGTTGCTGGTTATCTTTATTGGTAGATTCTAAAGAATCTTCTCCATCTAGTGAAAAGTGGTGGCTCAAATGGTAAAGAATCTACCTGCAATGCAGGAAACCAGGTTCGATCCCTGGGTCAGAAGCTCCCCTGGAGAAGGGAATGGCTACTCAATTCATCATTATTGCCTTAAAAATCACATGGACAGAGGTGCTTGGTGATCTACAGTTCATGGGATTGCCAAGAATCAGACATGACTGAGCGACTAACACTTTCACTTCACTTCAAAGGATTTCTCTATCTAGTAGACATACAGAATTATAATTTAAAAAAAAGATAAAATTGATCAGTGTGTGTGTGTCAAATTAATATATGTGTGTATTTATTTATTTTTCTTAATGGAAGATGTGTCCTCACAATACTTATCTCTGGTAATGTGAAATTGAGTGAGGATATACTGGTGAAGAAGACTCTATTTAATATTGTGTATACTTTCTTCTGCATTGCATTTTTTCCCCATGAGGTGAATTATTTAATTGTATTAAAAGCAATAATATTTTAAAAAGAAAATTCTCCTGTGTAGCAAAAATGATGAGGTTAAGGGGCTGATTTCCCAAAGCTACATTAGATCCCAGTTACCTGTAGGAAATGCTCAGGTCACAGGTAAGCCAGGAGATTCAGCTTTCTTTAGGGTCTGAAGAAGACAGGACCAGCTATGTCATTTTGAAGGTGGAGAACCGTGTAAGATGAGACTGCAGGGCCCCTTGTGGAAGACTTGTTATGAATTTCGCAATGGCAACCGCAGAGCATTAAACCAAGTGCACGGGTGCTTTTAAACTTGTTGCTCAATGCTCTTGCATGGGTCACATGCCCATGAAGCTAGGCCAATGAAGCATTGAGAGAGCAAGGATTTAGTTCTGGTATGCAAAAAATGTTACCTTGTACCCATTTTGTAATTTTTTAGTAAGTTTCTGAAATTCAAGAATGAAGGAGTTTTTTAGGACTCGTCACCTCCATTGATAAGTTGTTAGTCCCCTGCATGTAGCTCATATAGCTATAAAAACAGCTGCCAGAAAGAAGGGAGGCAGTGGTTCCCAGCTCTTATCCAGCTCTTGGTAAAGCTGACTTCAGCTTTACCAAGGCTCAGTGCTGAGAATGAGGGGCTGTAGCAGATTGATGGAATTCCCCTCCACTCCTTTCAGGAGCCCCATTGCTCTTCACCATAGCACAGCTGGGAGTCAATACTGTGACTTGTCCCGTGATTCTTTAGAGAGTCCTTTAGGACTCAGTAGTAAATCTGAACTCCACGGTTCTCTACTGGAAACTGGATTCCTCCTAAGTCCCTGGGTTCTGTAGCAGGAGACACAGAAGTCAGGGAAATCTCTGTTTAAAACGCCCAGATGCTGGCATTAGAGGGTGAAATTGTATTAAGTGAACCAGAGAAGAGAATGGGTGGAGAAATTTGTTCTGCTTTGGCATGTTATTTAATTAAATACATTTTCCATGGTTCTTGAGAAAGTTCTCAAGATTGGGAGATTTAAGGAAAAAGATTCCCACAGTCTCAAATGTCACAAATAATTGATTCATGCTGATGTGATGATAATAAGACCGTATGTCTCATCTTTGGATGCTGCCCATACATTGCTTGTCTCTATGAGAAGGATTCATTCATGTGTCATATATTTAGAGGCCTTCTTTGCAGGTTATCGTCTCTGTATTCTTTCAACATTACCAAGGTGCTGTTATAATCACAAAGTGGAATGATAATGTAGGTTGCGTCAGTGACAACAGCATGCCTAACGATAGTGTGATCTGGGTGTAATTAACATTGTCCTACGCGTCCTCTGAGTTAGACTTTTCTCATTGCACTTCCCCCATACGCAGTAAATTTTTAGTAGTCTTACCCAATTTGCTCTGAATAAGAAAACTTAGTACTGGGAATGTAAAATTAAACCCATATTCTTACATATTTAAGTCTTCAATATTTTTTACTTGAACCAATTCAAAGGGGTTGACTTGAGGTCTGGCTTTTTGAAAAAGATCAAAAGCCATTCGGTGTTTATTTAGATATGCACAACTTGCCTTTTAATTTTTAAAACAAAAGATTCCTTTAAATTTATCAAATTTCAAAGACTATATATATGTATAATATAAGTATGGATATGAGTCTTTTTTTTTTAATAGAGGATTGAATAATACTTTTGTCATGAAATTGAAATTTGTTTGGACTCAGACAAACTAATTCAAGGAAGGGTGAACAGCTAATTTCAGGCTACAGAATCTTTTCATCATTTCAACTTTAAATTTGAGTCTAGTTGCCATCTGATGCCTGGAAAGGTGGTTGAGGGGTGTTGGTGGTACATTGGTCCTTGTGTAAACGTGTGTTGGGTATAATATTGTTGTGACTATTCATGCCTTCAACTCTAGCTTCTAGCATAATCTATGCTTAGTTCAGTTCAGCTCAGTCATGTCCAACTCTTTGTGACCCCGTGGACCACAGCACATATGGCTTCCTTGTCCATCACCAACTCCTGGAGCTTGCTTAACTGTTATCTTATTTGTCCTCTAAGTCAGGCTTCCCTAAGTTGACTGATGTAGAGCTTCTTTTAATTTCTTTGAAATCACATCATTTCTTGCCCATTTGAACTGTTTCACTCTAGCTATCTTACAAATATGGACACACCTTGGACCTTGCCACCGATGAGATCTACTCTATTCTAAGATTTTGAAATCAGAAATTAACTTTCTCATTTCTTCCTACATTTTACCTCAATTATGCCTAACCTGCTAACTATTTACTTTCCCCCCATAGTCTCTCATCTCCTCCTTCACTTCACCTGCCATTTTTTCATGGCCATCTTGGAGTTGCAAATGATCTTTTACTATCCCCTAAATTCTATGAACTTATACTGTATCTGCCAAACTTACACTGAAACTTAGATAGCTGACCATACCATCCGTCTTCTCACTTCATGTTCCAAGGGCTATGGATCATAGACCAGAAATGTTGTGTAGCAGGAAGAGGAGCTCTGTCTAAATGAAAGAAAGTGAAAGTGTTAGCTGCTCAGTCGTGTCCGACTCTTTGTGCTCCTATGGACTATAGACACCAGACTCCTCTGTCCATGGAATTATCCAGGCAGGAATACTGGAGTGGATTGCTATTCTCTTCTCCAAGAAATCTTCCCGACCCAGGGATCGAACCTGTGGCCACCTGCATTGCAGGCAGATTCTTTACCGTCTGAACCACTAGGGAAGCCCGTGGTATACATATGTGGTCTCTAATGTCAACTGATACATCTCTGCTACTACTAGATATACAGTTGCTGGTTGACTTCTGCTTGTGGTCTGTCCTTGCCTTTTTATGACACTGTTTTATAAGGAATCAGATTATATCCTAATTCCTTCATCACTGAGACGTTGTAGGTTCTATTTAAGTATCAGCTCCTGGTGCTCAAAACCAATTCTATATAGCTAATACCTTAGCCTACCTTAATCTGTCATGGAACAGTCAAAGACAGCTAAATTAGTCTTCTTATAGGTCACTTTTCTTAGTCCAGTGGTCTATTCTCAGTCCTTTTTTTTTTTTTCTGTAAAATTTGACAGGACATGTTTCTAGTTTGAAATTCCTCTTCCTCCTGTCACTCTCTCCCTGCCTCTGTATTTATGACTGGCTTTCTTTTAGTCCCTAAGATGCTCTGAGTATCTTTGTTTATAGGCTTTTGCATTCCAGGTCTCCCTCCAGACTTCACTGTCACTTCCAAAAGGAGGCTTTCCCAGACCACTCAAACTGAAACGGGTTTCCCTATTTCTCTTAGTACTTTTTCCTTCCTGATGCTTGTCACAATTCGTAATTGATTTTTGCTATTACATATCTAATGTTTGCTGGCTTTACATTGAATTCCCAGCAATTAGCATTACTCTAGGATAACAATAAGTTTTCAGTAAATTATTTTGGATGAACTGTAGTAATAAAATAAATTTTACTTTGTCCTCCACTTCCTTTCATGAACTTTCCTCCTAGCCAAAATATGCCTCTCGCTCTTCCTTCTACCTGTTGAGGATTTCCTTCTCCCAAGCTTCATGTGAGTTACCTATATTTCCATATCTCCAGCCAGACATCTGTGATTTCTCCCTTGTTTGGATTTGCAGAGTGTTTATCTTCTTCTCTCCTAAAGGACTCATTAATTTCAAAGTTGTAGTGCCTGTGTGGATGGCCCTCTTCCCTGTCACTGAGCTGAAGGCTCCTTAAAGGCAGAATTGGCATCTCACTCAGTTTTGTAGCCCTCACCATGTCTAGCCCAGGGCCATGCATGAGAGTCGGTTCCCAGGACGTACATGTTAATTGTTGAATAAATGAAAATCGGTACCTTTTGACTATACTTAGCTTCTCTGTAGGAGACTGACAGCTTTGAATTGGTTAAGCTCTAGTAATTTGTCTTAAAATGTGGACTGACTATCTCTGCTTCTCTTAAGGAGCTAATTTCTCAGTCTACAGTTCATGCATATCAAAGAATGCTTTTTATTAGTTATATTAACAATGTTATTACTTAGAGCTTTTCACAGTTAATGAAATTTTTTTCATATTCATGATCTAACTTGGCCTATCAGCAACTTTATCAGGCAGGTGGAGTAAATATTATTACCTGTAGATGACATTGAGCTCAGAAAAGTCAAGCAGTGTGCCTAGGGCTGCAGAGCTGATCTTCAGAGTACCTAGCAGTGATTCTCACGTGGGGGTGGAGCAGAGGGAAGGCTAAGGACTATGCTGTTTGTGGTTCTCTAGAGAATGCATTAAAATCACAGGGGGAAATGGCAGTTTTCCCAGATTATAAACTTATTCCAAACTGAAAATTCTAATTCATTTCCTAGTTGATATTTATTGCCATTCTACCACTATAAATGATATGACTGCATCCTGCCTTTGTCTTAGGTCAGGAAAAAAGTTGGGAAAATTGCAGCCTACTGTACTCCTTTGGAATGTCATCTTTGTTAAATGCAAGACAGTTGCTAGGCTTAATATATACTTGACATGTTAGGAAAATGGCTTCTTTAATTTTCAGAACTATTTACTCATTGCCTCCATGAAAACTTGTTCTCATTCCAAGAGATAGGCAGAGAGTCTTGGCATCTGCCATTCATTTTGTGGTATGAATATAGGCGTTTTCCTATTGCAGGAAAAAAAAAGATCTTAATAATGGAAGCTGAACATCTGGGGGATGTGGATGGGCGGGAATATGATTCTACAGTCATACTCCTGTGTGCAAAGCAGTGGTTCTCATCTCCACATTAGCTTAAAAACAGGCCCCACTCCAGACCAATGACCTCAGAATCATTTGGGAGTAGGGTCTGGGCAATCATAACTATTAAAAGCTCCCCAATTAGTTCTGAGGCACAGCTCAGACTTACAATTTTAAAGTTTTCGATCAGATGTGTTGCCCTACAACAAATAAGCTTGTACAGTAAGCTGAAAATTAGTTTTTACATTTAAAGACTTTTTTTTTTTTTTTTAAGTTGTGACTCTAAGACCCAGAGGATCTGATGGATATGGCTGCCTACTGGGGAGAGCCCAGGTGCTGGCCACTTGGCTTAGCCTTTGAGGAAGTTGTTTTCTCAAGAGATGTTCACATCGTTCAGAATGTGTTTCTTCTAATTTTGCTATGTAACACTTTAAGTTTTATAACGCTGGTAAGAATGATTATAATTTATACATGTAGCCTTGTTAACTGGCACAATGAAAAGACTTTAAAATTTGTGACAGTAAGGCATTATGGTGTATCTTAGTAATCTTGACAATTATTAAATCAAAATCAAGGTTTATATTATGTGGATCAGGTATTTCAAGTTTGAAAACCCTTTTGCCTGTTTTTTTCTGAAGAATTACAAATACCTGTGTCTTTCATCTTCTTTAGACACTCAGTCCTGAATTAGAATAAGCTGTCATTTTTAGTTAAAAATTTCTGAAATAAGCAGCCTTCCAAACGCTGTATCAAAATGTTTGTAAATATACTGGAAAGAATATTTCCATGATAATTATAGCTAGAATTTGTTCTTTGAGTAGAGCAAAGTCTCTTGTAATGGAGATACAGTTTACCTAAGAGTCATATTAATAAGTAAAAAAAAAAAATCAGCTTTTTGAATAATATATGAATTCATATGGTATCAGTGGTATCTTTGCATTTGGGACAATACATAATTAGTTTTAATTCTCTTTGAGAGGGAGATGTGAATGTTAAAATAAATTGCTGATGAAGCTATACTTTGGAGAAGACTGTATTTCAAAACTTTGTGCAATATCAGCTATTTCTTTCAATGATATGGAAGTGTAGCCTCAGACTGAGAAGATTTATTGGGGGCAGTTTCAAACCATTCTTAGTATATAAAAGTTCACACTTTGCTACTTAGAACTGGGCACCATAAAGAAGAAGAATAGCAAATATTTATAGCCCTGCTTGGAAAACATTAGTTCTATACAACTTCTGGCACCATTGTTTGTAGCCAGTAAACCAAATAATAATCATTTGCTTGTATAAAAATAATCAGTATCACAATATTTAAGCATTCAAAAGGGTTTGGTTATATAGTTATTATGAGTTAACTCTTTACAAAGTACTGCATAATAGACCTACTGCAGAAAAATAAGCACTTACAGAGTAAGAAAACTTAGATTTGTACAATAAATATATTCTGAGGGAGGAAAGAAGGAATAGAGTTTGGAATAAATTGACTTTATTGAGTAAAAATGAAGAAACTGCCTCTGTGGAATGAACTATCTTACTATCAGGAATAAATATTCCATACTTACACAGTAGAAAACCTAATCATTCTAACCTTGACGGACTTTGTTCAAAGGTTTCAATTTATCTTGGACTTTAATCAAGTTATAGTATACCTAATATATATAGTAGAAGATCCTATGCAAGCGGTTTACCATCAACTCAATTTTTTGAGACACATAAATAAAATATTTCACTTTCATCATCATTATTTTAAATATGTTCAAGAGTTTTCTTCCTGAGAAATGGATTCCATTACGTAGCCAAAGATTCATCACTCTGCTCCTCATTGTTTTTCTCAGGTTTGCTTATTTTGATAAACACTGAGTTCATGATCAGCTCCTTGTCCCCATTAAGCCTACAGAAAATGACGGGTTTGTTACAATACTCACTGGGAAGAACTCTTCAATTTAGTTTGTTTTTCTGGTGACATCTACAGTGTTAAAGTAAACATATTTATGTGGAACCATTCAGAGTGCATATTTAATGTGCTAAAAGCACAAACATGTGGGAGTATTCATTTTCTGCATTTTTTTTTTAACTAAAAACAAACAAAAGCCCAACCACTACTTCTTGGACCTAAAAAACAAACTAGGATAACTTAGCTCACAGAGTCAGAATCTACAGTTCTGACAGGCTGAGTAGCTGCGATTATAGTTTGGCCAGTAATAATGACAGATTTTAGTGTCCATTTTAGTGTATGAAACGGTAAATTACAATGATTTGAAAAATGGATAGTTTAGAGTCCTGGAATAACATTTCTTGAGGGGGTAAGGATGACGTTGTTAAATCATTTCAGGATAGTTTTATTATTTTCCCTTTTAGTTGTAGGTGTAGTGTTGTTTTTACTTCTTTGCATATTAATACAAATGTGAAAATAGTGTGGATGTTCTGTTGGAAAAGAGGCTTATTACTATGTACATCTTCACCCTCAGTGTATATCTATGATTTTTTTTTTGGCACACGATATTAAAACTTGGTCCTTTGGCTGGGGTCTGGGGGTGGGATGTGGGGGTGGAAACTTAGTTCCTTGCAGAATGTTATAAAGAAGTTTCTTTATTTAGATGACTTAATTTGTATAAGTCTTCATAAGGGCTGCTTCAATTTTGAGAGTTTCCAGTTAGTCGGGCTTGATGGAATCCACTCTAGTATGCCTTGCAAACTAAGCCTGAAATCTCACATACTATTAATGATTATGTATGAAGACTTTGGAAGAACTAGAGGTATAACTGATGATGGATATAAACATGGCATAGTGGTTTTTTTTAAAGTCAAGGAAAGTATATATTTGGCAAGCCAGTTAGCTTGGCTCCCAAATTCTCAATAGACAAAGCATTTGAAGGAAAGTGAAAATGCAGTAATAGTCAAAATCTTGACGGATTTGTCTCCCAGTTCCATCTTGACAGGAGTGCGCCTTCTGGTAGTAAAGCAGCAGCATGTAACAGTGGTGCTCAGAGAAAAGCTGTGTATGTGTGTAGAACAGTAAGGGGTGGAGTCCTGTGATTTGGATTCTAATCTTGCCCAAAACCCATTAGCTGTGTGGCACTGGGGAAGTCACTCACCATCCAGCTTCAGCTTCTGCATCTCGAGAATATAGATGGAAGGAGTACCTTCCCTCACTACCACGTGAGGTTGGTGAAGGGTCAAACATGGAAATCGAAATCGAAATATGAAGTCTAAGTTTATAAGTGAGTATTATATAATAATGATGAGAGTAACTAGTCCCTGGGTTAAAGGTCAAAACACAGGACCCCTTTGAGTTATGCCTTGAAAAGCATGGAATCTCTTCTGTAATTGCATTTTTAGGCTAATCCAGAAATGTATTAAGTTAGAGGACCAGGAAAAAAAAAAAAATGGTGTGTGATTCTCTGGATTCTCTCACTGGTTATCCTGGAGCAGGGGGAAGAGACAAGTTACTCAACACCTTGGCCTCTTTCATATGACCCTAAAAATAACTACCCAAAACAAATCATCAGAAAATGTGCACTGCACAGATCTTTCTTATCTTTAAAACTGAATATTAATTTTAAAATAAATGAAGCCTCTCAATCAGATAAGAAATATACACAAGAGAATGCTGTGCTATGTCTAGGCGCTCAGTCATGTCCGACTCTTTGCAACCACATGGACTGTAGCCTGCCAGGCTCCTCTGTCCCTGGGGATTCTCCAGGTTGGAATATTGGAATGGGTTGCCTTGCCCTCCTCCAGGGGATATTCCCAACCCAGGGATTGAACCCAGGTCTCCTGCATTGCAGGCAGATTCTTTACCAACAGACTTACCAGGGAAGCCCCATACAAGAGAATATTCTTCTACAAAAAGAATAGTCTTTTTGTCTTTAGTTCCTGGTACTACCTCTTGTATTAGTGTTTTCAGTATAAAATGGTGCTTCTACCTATGTTACTAATCAATTGGAATTCACTTCTGTGTGGATTTATGTGCTTAATAAATGGAATTCTGACTTATCTTAATGCTAAATTAACTACTTTAAAAATGGGAACCAATATGCAAATACAAAGATACCAACCATGTTCAGCTTTAACAAGTGTTAACATTTTGCCAAATTTCCCTGAGTCTTTTTCAGTTCAGTTTAAAAAATAAAACATGTTTTGTTCAACATGGCACATTGAACATATATCCCTTTCTCTTAGGAAATATCCCTTAAATGATAGTAAATTAATAATAATATTTAAAAAGACATGAATTTGAGGAGATAGAGAACAGACAAGGATACAACAGTGGATCAGGAATGTTAATTTTCTGGAACATGGAAAGGAGATGGAAAAATAATATCTGACTTAGTAGCACTGAAAGCCCCAACCAAGTGTCACTTACTCTTATGATGCAGTACAACATTTATTACCCACTAAAAGCTTAAGATTTTGGAGATACCAGGGCTCTTGGAGTCTGGGGTTAAATTTGGACTGGGGAAGAAGAGAGCAAGTGAAAAGTGTGCATACACAAAGCTTAGACCGTCAGATCCCTCCCCGCTCTGAATCTGAGCAGCTGTGTTACCCCCACTCCCACCCTCACAAACAACGAAAGAGTGATGCACTGGAGAATTTAAACCAGGGAGGCCCCAGACCCTGGGCACCCGGCGTAGCAGAGCACAAGGGCAAGTGACTTACCGGCCACAGGGTGCTTGTTGACAGTCAGCTCCCTGCATGACAAGACGGACACAGTCCCAGCCTCCTTTCCCCTTAATCATTGATGGTCATGAACCAAATATTACAGACCAGAGAAAAGTACTTATTTCCATATTTTCTTCTGTTCATTAGTTTTCCAATTTTGGGGGGAAAAAAACCAGATTTCACCTTACCTCCTGTGAGCTACCTACCACAGTCACTAGTGCGTCCCTCAGCTGTGGACCTTGTTAGATTAGTCATTGTTGGCTGTGCATGGAAGAGTGCTCTACTACCACCCCTTCAGGTTCATCTTGCTCCCAATGAATGTCTATGTTTATGGTGTCATACCTTCTCCCTGCCTCATCTTCTTTCTCTAGAAAAAGAAGAACATTTTAATAACCATGTTAATATATATTATCTAGGTGGCTTAGATTTTAAATGACAAGGTCATAATGAGGTAGATACTTAAACTGATGCCTTTTCGAGATTGTTTTCTATCCACCATGTCGTATATACATTGTTTTTCTACATGTTGATAGTGAATCATGGATTTATAGTCTTATTAAAGTTAGGGAAGATACCTTGCAGTTCAGTGCGTTCATTCTACCTCTGTTTTCTCAGTAAGCAGAAAGAAGTAAACGTTTTTTCCAGAGGTAATCAACTAGTTAGTGTCAGAAGCTGGGGTATAATTTTGAAAATTATCTTTGATTATCAATGAAAATATCTGGTTACCCCTTGCGATTTGTAAACTGCAGTGTGGGATTTGAAAGTCCATATTAATAGAAAATAATTACTAGACATTAAGAGAAATTTTAAGGGCCCCTGGTAGATAAACTTATTCAACGCACTGTCCAAGTGCCCATTTTGGTCTTCCTTAAGAGTTTGCCTTCATGATAAAAATTGCTTTTGGTCAGCATTCTACCCATCTGTGGTTCTGTTAGGAGAAGCACGCTGATTGAAACCGCCCACCTTGGCCAGGCACCATAGTAACCATTTGCATGAGTTGTTTTATGACAGGAGATCCTGATAAGGAATACAGAACTAATAAGCCACCACCAATGGAAGAGTCCGGGAAAAGTCGAAAGGAGACACCGTGTGTCCGTCCACTTCCCAGAATCCCTCTCACTAGCATCCATCTTGGCTGAGTGATGCGTGCACCACCAAGAAAGACTCTGAATTAGAATGATTGTCCAAAGACCACCCAGAAACTAAACCCATCACCACAAAACCTGAGACTTTGAGCCACGCGCAGAGCAGTTCTCCTGGGTTCCCTTACCCTACTGCTCTCCACCCGGGTGCCCTTTCCCAATAAAATCTCTTGCTTTGTCAGCACATGTGTCTCCTCGGAAAACTCATTTCTGAGTGTTAGACAAGAGCCCAGTGTCGGACCCTGGAAGGGGTCCGCCTTCCTGCAACAGTTCCAGTATTAAATTTCAGATTCTCCAGTGGAGTATGCAAGGCAAAAGACAGGAGAATCCCTGGAGGAAGAGTGTGCTTTCTGAAACCTCACCAAGATGTTACTAAAGCATGTATATTGTTCAAATAAACCCTGTAGAGTTAGAAAAAGGTTGAGACATACTGCTTGAGAATTGTGTTTTAATTGAGTAATGGAATCTGATTTAGGGAATTGGAATAAAATATGAAGATAAGTACAAATCAGAGTGATAGAATTATTTCTAAAATCTGAGCAGATATATAAGGATAGTAGCAAGATTCCCTCACAACCATTCATTTTACTGTTAAAGAACTTCAAATAATTCATGCTATTCTCTCTAGCCTCAGAACAATTTTCACCCAATTTCAAGATAAATAGATTTACACATTTCAGGGAAATGGATTTATGTGTTTCTTTCTTGGCAGGTAATTACAGGATAAGATTTCTATAAATGTTTCCTAATATTCCAAATTGTTGTTTTATTTTACATTTATATACAGTTGATGGCCCCTTTATGTAACTTTCTAAGAACCCTTTTATTGAGAGTGTCTTGATTCATAGTTTTAAGCCAACTTCTGGTCAGTTACACTGAGAGTGGTCTTATCAGTGAATAATTTATCATAATAATGGCTTATATAGTAAAGAAGCATAATATATAGAAAACTATTGCCAGGAATTTTTCATGGAAGCACAGTTTATGATTTTTCTAATATATTTGTTTATAAATTGAGTTACACAATAAATACGTGGTCCAAAAGGCTGTGCAAATATTCTCCAGCCACTCTGCTTCCCGTCAGTTCAGCAGTGTGCTGAGCCCTCTTCTACTTCAGGGTTTGTCACAAATTGTTAGCCTGGCCTGGAACCCCATTAATCTTTGCAAGGCCCTGTCCCCTTCAGATCTCTGTGGAAATGCCATTCCTGGGTATCCAGACCAAAATATTTTCCCTTTTTGTTCTCTCCGATAATAGTAGTTTTCTTTTATAGCACTTACCATCATTTCAACTTGCATAGTCTATGTCTTATTTGTCATTTAATGTTTAGTCTCTTTTTTCACCTCTGTTTAGTCCCAGCACTTTAACCCACTGTTTTATCTTCAAGTGCTAAGATAGCAATCTTAGTTTTGGGTGTTTTTTTTTTTTTTTTTACTAGTTCCAGTTATTATCTGCATATTTTTGTCTACTGTTGGAAACAGAACATCATTCTTTTGATTAAAATAATACAAGGTCAGTGGTGATGAACAAACTTGACATTCTCATTTTTCCAGTTCTTGTAAATTATAGACACTAAATGGCTGTATAAAAAAATGTGTGTGGGATAGCTGTGGAGCTTTGGAGGATAAACACAGTTGCTACAGGTTCTAAAAACCATCGGGATTAAGTAGACGAAGCCTTATCAGAGGGGTCTGGGAGAAGGCAGTTGTGCTTGTTGTTGTTCAGTCATTAAGTCGTGTCTGACTTTTTGTGACCCCATGAACTGAAGCATGCCAGGCTTCCCTGTCCTTCAGTGTCTCCTGGAGTTTGCTCAAACCTGTGTCCATAGAGTCAATGATGCCATCCAACCATCTCATCCTCTGTCGCCCCTGTCTCCTTTTGCCCTCAATCTTTCCCAGCATCAGAGTCTTTTCCAGTGAATTGGCTCTTCAAATCAGGTAGCCAGAGTATTGGAGCGTCAGCTTCAGCGTCAGTCCTTGCAATAAATATTCAGGGTTGATTTCCGTTAGGATTCACTGGTTTGATATTCTTGCTGTCCAAGGGACTCTCAAGAATCTTCTGCAGCACACAGTTCAAAAGCATCAGTTCTTTGGCACTCAGCCTTCTTTATGGTCCAACTCTCACATCCATAACATGACTACTGCAAAAACCATAGCTTTGGCAAAGTGATGTCTCTGCTTTTCAATATGCTCTAGGTTTGTTATAGTTTTTCTTCCAAGGATCAAGTGTCTTTTAATTTTGTGGCTGCAGTCATTTGCCCACAGTGATTTTGGAGCCCAAGCAAACAGTATCTGTCACTGTTTCCCTTTTTTCCCTGTTTGCCATGAAGTTGTGGGACTGGATGCCATGATCTTAGTTTTTTGAATGTTGAGTTTTAATCCAGCTTTTTCACTCTCCTCTTTCACCCTAGTTTTTTGAATGTTGAGTTTTAATCCAGCTTTTTCACTCTCTTTCACCCTTGTCAAGAGGCTGTTTAGTTCCTCTTCCCTTTCTGCCATTAAAGTGGTATCATCTGCATATATGAGGGTGTTGATATATCTCCTGCCAGTCTTGATTCCAGCTTGTGAGTCATCCAGCCCAGCATTTCACATGATGTACTCTGAATAGAAGTTAAATATTAAGCAGGGTGACAATATACAGCCTTGATGTACTTCTTTCCCAATTTTGAACCTGTCTGTTGTTCGATGTCTGGTTCTAACTGCTGTTTCTTAACCTGCATACAGTATTCTCAGGAAGCAGGTAAGGTAGTCTGGTATTCCCATTTCTTTGATAATTTTCCATGGTTTGTTGTGATCCACACAGTCAAAGGCTTTAGCATAGTCAATGAAGCAGAAGTAGTTTTTTTTTTTTTTTCCTTTCTTTTTCTGTGATCCAACAGATTTGCTCTCTGGTTCCTCTGCCTTTATAAATCCAGCTTGTGCATCTGGAAGTTCTCAGTTCATGTACTGCTGAAGCCTAGCTTGAAGTATTTTGAGCATAATCTTGCTGGCATGTGAAATGAGTGCAACTGTGCAGTAGTTTAAACATTCTTCAGCATTGCTTCTCTTTGGGATTGGAATGAAAACTGACCTCTTCCAGTCCTATGGCCTCTGCCATAGGGTTTTCCAAATTCTCTGGCATATTGAATGCAGCAATTTAACAGCATCATCTTTTAGGATTTGAAATAGTTCAGCTGGAATTCCATCACCTCCACTAGCTTTGTTCCTAGTGATGCTTCCTGAGGCCCACTTGACTTCACATTCCTGGATGTCTTTCTCTAGGTGAGTGACCACAGTAACATGGTTACCCAGGTCATTAGACTTTTTTGTTTAGTTCTGTGTATTCTTGCCACCTCTTCTCAATATCCTCTGCTTCCATTAGGTCCTTGCCATTTCTGTTTTTTATTGTGCCCATCTTTGCATGAAATATTCTCTTGGTATATCTAATTTTCTTGAAGAGATCTTTAGTCTTTCCCATTCTATTGTTTTCTTCTATTTCTTTGCATTGTTCACTTAAGAAGTCTTTCTTATCTCTCCTTACTATTTTCTGGAACTCTGCATTCAGTTGGGTGTGTGTGTATGTGTTAAGTTGCTTCAGTCCTGTCTGATCTTTGTGACCCCATGGACTGTAGCCTGCCAGGTTCTTCTGTCCATGGGATCCTGAAGGCAAGAATACTGGAGTGGATTGCCATGCCTTCCTTCAGAGGATCTTCCCAACCTGGGGATCGAACCTCTCTTTCTTATGTCTCCTGCATTGGCAGGTGGGTTCTTTACCACTAATGCTACCTTCTTTCCCTTTTCTCCTTTGCCTTTCGCCTCTCTTCTCAGCTATTAGTAAGGCCTCCTCAGACTTATTTATGTTTCTAGGTATGGCAAATGTACTTAAGATTTTATTTAAATGATTGAAATTGAGAGGTATAAAATGAACATTATTGTTTTCTTATTCCATTCCTTCATTCATTTTTTTCTAAATGACCACTTTCTAAGTGCTGGAGCAGATATTAGGAAGTGTTGGGCACTTAATAAATGCTCATTGAGTGACTATACAAGTGGATGAATGACATGCTTCTTCCTACAGAGGAGCCTCCTGTCTGGTGAAGAGAGCAGACCTTTAACAAATTTTGCTCTGGAAGCAGACAGGAGGGCAGTTTGGGGTCAGCATGGGACATTGCTGACCAATGAAACTGGAAGATATCTCCTGGAGGACTTCTGGGAATGGCATTTTTGTATTCTTAAAAGAGACAGTTGGAATGAGCTCCCTCTTTTTTTTAAGGACTGTCATCATCTCTCAATGTGGTGTCTGGAGTTGTGTCAAGGAGTCTTGTAACTATGTGGGGAAAAGTCAGACGGGAAAGTAGACATGCCAAGGATGGCAGTGAAAATATAGAACCTGCGGAATTAATAATACTAGAGCTGTCCTATCTTTGGGTTTCTTGTTATGCTAGATAATACCTATCTGAAAGGCAAGGTCTTTGGAATTTTTGTTCACTGTAAATCCCTTATCCCTAGCACAATTGCTGGCACAAGAGTATGTACTCAACAAATATTTTTCAATAATGTATTTAATTTAGTATGCAGCCAAAGGTACCTTGATGAATTTCTTGTGTTTTAATGGCAAAATCAGAGGAAGAAATGTTTGCATAAACGGTCTCAATCACACTCATCTTCAGATGTGGTTAATGAGCTTGTTCCTTTGTGTTTAAGTCATTTCCTGATGCTTATGTTTGGGTAACATTTTATTGTCACAGAAGTTAAAATTATCTTGATATGTTGGTGAAGGCAAGAATCTAAAATTCACATTCTACCAATCAGGCTCCAAAAATTTAAAGCAGCCTTGTAAGAAGGTAGGGGGAGAGATTTCATCTTAGAAGACAAGATAATGAGAAAATATTGTTATTTTCACTTACACATTTTTATATTGAAATCTTTTCATTATGTTTAAGTTTATAATCCATTGTTCACATATGAGAATTTTAAATGTATATTTGTGAATCTACCTACACAGGCTTGGAAAATTGTATTACACCATTTTTCTGAAATTGTTGTTCATTTCTAGGATAAGCAGCTTTTTTATTCTTTATGGAGGAAATATAGAATCTCCTATTGGGTCTGGACATGACAATTAGGACGATCCTAGTCTTAGAGTCAATTCTGAAAACTTTGGTTGGAAACCTGTTTTTCAGATTATGTCAGAGACAGCATCATCTATAATGAGAGCTGTTATTTGAAGTAAAGTAGAAAGGTTTCCTCGTCTTGGGTCGTATCTTAAAGAAATTTATTGAAGAGTGAAAAGCCATCCTAATAACAAACACTCACCAATGAAGTTTAACTATTGTGTGTTCTTTTAAAGCTCTGGGGAATTAATAATAACAGAATTTAAGCTTTTCTTCTGATTTACCTTGTATAAACTATTGAAAATAAGTTGACTTTTTAAATGTTCAGTTAGCAGTACATAGTTTTCTCTGATTCCATATCTCCTAACTGAAACTCAATTTGCATTGCCACTCCTGAAATCTCAAGGAGAAAGCAATTTTACTTGTACATTAAGTTGGATTTACTTTTATTATAGGGAGGAGGAAAAACTTTAAGCTCTATAATTTGGTATACTGACTTTTCCTAGGCTGTTTTCAAAAAGGTCACTTGACTAGTATTTTTGATGTATTTCCCTATGCATAGTTGATATCTGTAACTGAATCTTTAATTCCCTTGTAAGAGTGGGTTTCTTGAATTTTTCCTATAGCGTCACCATCCTCATATTATGCTTTTACAGCAATTCCCTAGACTCGTGAAGGTGAAGGAAGAAGTTTATAAGGTACTGAATACCAAACTGTTGCCTGATTTATTCAGGAAGGTTGTTATACACTGGGATCAAGTGACAGCTTAAAAGCTAGTATAATTTATCATCATCAGTTAATTTTCACTGGGTGTCCACTGGGTGCCGAACATTGTACAAGGCTTTTTGTCAGCTGGTATGCCCCTGATAAGGTTGATGGAACTCTGAGAAGACAGAATCTTGTCCTTAAGGCACTTGCTATGTAATCAAAGGCAAGTCAGCAAATGCCTAAAGTTGTCCAGCTCTGCATGCAAAACCTATGTAACTGCAAGTACTAATTTTAGAAGGGCTCTTGTCAGCAAATGGAGGTTCTGTTCTCATTATTACCTACACAACCACCAGAATAAAGGGGATGATGTTGGGTGGACCAAGAATAGGTATCTACAATGGTCCAGTCCCTGGCTGACTGGCACCCATTTCTCTGTATGTCTACACAGATACATTTTGTTCCCTACATATCACTTCAAAATATTCCTACCTAATGAGATCCAGTTTTCTTTTGAACAAACTGTGTACTCTGCCTGTCCCTAATGAGAGACAAGTCACATTCCTATGATACATCTAGAGCTAGTGTCATACGGTCATTATTCCACAGACTTCTGGGTGATCTTTATTCCTCCCAGGAAAGATTCCTCCTCACGAAATCTGATCTCAATCAAATCTGGGTGTAGTGGCTCATGTTCTTGGAAATTATGGCCTAAAACATATCTGACTGTATAATGGTGAAGGAAGTATAGGATAGCTGCTCTGTAAACTTAAGTACAGGATTGGTCTAGGGAGTGTCCCTATCACCCTGGTGCAGGATAGTCCAGAAGATGCTGTGGCCAGGGACTATCATGTGCGTTCTAAGTTGCTTCAGTTGTGTCCGACTCTGCGACCCCATGGACTGTAGCCCACGGGCTTCTCTGTCTATGGAATTCTCCAGGCAAGAATACTGGAGTGGGTCGCCATTTTCCTTCTCCAGGGGATGTTCCTGACTCAGGGATCGAACCCAGGTCTCTTAGGTCTCCTTCACTGGCAGGTGGGTTCTTTACCACTAGCACCATCTGGAAAGCCCAGAACTATCATAAGCATCTTTGTTAAGTTTCTTCCCTAACCTTGGCCTGGCTTCTGTGGCCAGTGGCTGTGTTTACCTGAGGATTCTCTGCTCAGAAATTTCCCCTTATTGAGTGTCCTTCATGGCCATCTCTGAGAAGGGCTTTGGGGAGGATTCCCTTGCAGGGGCCTTAGCAGTTCTTTTCTTAATGGTAGCATCAGGGATTGTCTTAAGGTGGAACAGTCATAATTCTTTATTTGCTGGACTAGGAATTTTTTTTTTTTCCCCCTAGCTACATAACTTCTTTAAGATCTTTGTTGGTTGCTTATGAATATACCCCACCCCCACCCCCCCTTTTTTCCTTTAGAGGTGGTTGTGGCATGCTTTATTTTCTGGTAACTGGTACAAAAGTTATGTGTCAAATAGTTTGACTCTGGTCCCTTGACTTGCCACTTTTGTTTCAGGATTCAGGGATCCCTCTGTTTCCTTTGGTCTTGATTTAATGGCTTCCTGTCACTTGCTCTTCTTCTGCGGGTGATGAAGCTTGACCCAGGTCATATGCTTCCTCAGGTTCCTTCCCCAGCTTGTATCCCTTGGGAGTGAGTCATGGGAACTGCTGAGTATGAGGGAGAGGCACTTGAGAGAGCCTGGAGGTTCAGGCTCCTGCCACTCCTGCACCCCTAATATCCCCTCATTTCATTTTCCAGCACATCACATTTACCTGATCAGCACCCTGCATTCATACTGGCACAAATAATATGGCTGCTGAAGTTCAGATAAGAGATCTGAACTTCAGCAGTCTAACCATTACTGGCTACCAGACTGTTTCTTACGGTTTTACATTTGTGAGTTGCACAAAGGCAAATGAGGGCTGAAATCTAGCCCTTGCTCTACTCACCAAGGCTTGCTCTCAGGCAAGGAAGGCTTTTTGAAATTTGTCTCTATTGAAGGGAGTGTCTGTTTCGATTTATAGGATACCTGATTTATTTGTGTGTTCCTGGGTTTGGCTGTATTGCTTGCAGGTAAAAAAGCTTTCTTTAATAAAACTGTCTGCTTTTTCTAGTTGACTTTCATGTTGGCCAGTTAGATGGAGTTTGTTGTTTTCTTGCAGCAGCTACCAAAAGCCAGGAGAACTCCAAAATACCAATATATGGGTAGATTTCTGCAAGTCCCCTAAAGCTCCAGCCTTCCTTTGCAGGTACTCTGAGCCCCAAGGACTGCAGACTGCTTATTTTAACTAGCCATTTTGCTACTGTTTTGTATTGACTACTGACATTCCAGCTAGGATGGTTGTTCAGTTGTTCAGTGTGTCCGACTCTTTGTGACCCCATGGACTGCAGCATGCCAGGCTTCCCTGTCCTTCACCATCTCCCTGAGTTTGCTCAAACTCATTTCCATTGAGTCAGTGATGCCATCCAACCTCATCCTCTGTCGGTCCCTTCTCCTCCTGCCTTCAGTCTTTACCAGCATCAGGGTCTTTTCCAGTGAGTCAGCTCTTCCCATCATGTAGCCAAAGTATTGGAGTTTCAGCTTCAGCATCAGTGTTTCCAATGAATATTCAGGACTGATTTTTATTAGGATTGACTGGTTTGATCTTGCAGGCCAAGGGACTCTCAAGAGTCTTTTCCAGCACTACAGTTCAAAGGTATCAGTTCTTCAGAGCTCAGCTTTCTTTATGGTCCAACTCTTATATCCTTACATGAAACCTGGAAAAACCATATATTTGACTATACAGATCTTTGTCAGCAAAGCAATGTCTCTGCTTTGTAATACACTGTCTAGGTTTGTCATAGGTTTTCTTCCAAGAAACAAGTGTGTTTTAATTTCATGGCTGCAGTCACCATCTGTAATGATTTTGGAGCCCAAGAAAATAAAGTCTGTCACTGTTTCCATTGTTTCCCCAATTATTTGCTATGAAGTGATGAGACTGAATGTCATGATCTTCATTTTTTTGAATGTTGAGTTTTAAACCAGCTTTTTCACTCTCTTCTTTCAACCTCATCAAGAGGCTATTTAGTTCCTCTTCCCTTTCTGCCATTAAAGTGGTACCATCTGCATATATGAGGTTATTGATATTTCTCCTGCCAGTCTTATTACAGCTGTGCTTCATGCAGACTGGCATTTCACATGATATAAGCTGAATAAAAAGTTAAATAAGCAGGGTGACAATATACAGCTTTGATGTACCCCTTTCCCAATTTTGAACCAGGCCATCATTCCATGTCTGCTTCTAACTGTTTCTTCTTGACCTGCATACAGGATTCTCAGGAGGCAGGTAAAGTGGCCTGGTATTCCATTCTCTTTAAGAATTTTCCAATGTGTTGCTATGATCCACACAGTCAAAGGCTTTAGAGTAGTCAATAAAACAGAAGTAGATATTTCTATGGAATTCTCTTACTTTTCTAATGATCCAACAGATGTTGGGAATTTGATCTCTGGATCCTCTGCCTTTATAAATCCAGCTTGTACATCTGGAGGTTCATGGTTCACGTACTGTTGAAGCCTACCTTGGGGTATTTTGATCATGGTCTTGCTAGCATATGAAATGAGTGCAGTTGTGCGGTAGTTTGAACATTCTTTGGCATTGCCTTTCTTTGGGATTGGAATGAGAACTGACCTCTTCCAGTCCTGTGGCCACTTCTGAGTTTTCCAAATTTGCTGGCATATTAAGTGTAGCAGCTTAACAGCACCATCTTTTAGGATTTGAAATAGCTTGGCTGCAATTCCATCACTTCTACTAGCTTTGTTCCTAGTGATGCTTTCTATGGCCCACTTGACATCACACTTCAGGGTGTCTGGCTCGAAGTGATTGATCACACCATCATGTTTATCCAGGTCATTAAGATCTGTTTTGTATAATTCTTCTATGTATTCTTGCCACCTCTTCTTAATATCTTCTGCTTCTGTTAGATCCATACCATTTCTGTCCTTTATTATGTCCATCTTTGCATGAAGTGTTCCTTTGGTGTATTTAATTTTCTTGAAGAGATCTCTAGTTTTTCCCATTCTATTGTTTTCCTCTATTCCTTTAAATTGATCATTAAGGCAGGCTTTCTTATCTCTCCTTGCTAATCTTTGGAACTCTGCATTCAGATGGGTGTATCTTTTCTTTTCTCCTTTGCCTTTCACTTTTTTTCTCAGCTATTTATAAGGCCTCCTCAGACAACCATTTTGCCTTTTTGCAATTTTTTCCCCTCTTTGGGATGGTTTTGATCACTCACTGCCTCCTATACAGTGTTACAAACCTCCTTACAGAGTTCTTCAGGAACTCTGTCTTTCAGATCTAATCCCTTCAATTTATTTGTCACTTACACTGCATATAATCATAAGGGATTTGATTTAGATCATGGTGACATCAGATCCTCATGACTAACAAAGAAGTTTTTGTTGAGTCTTAAGCCAACTTTTTCACTCTCCTCTTTCACTTTCATCAAGAGGCTCTTTAGTTGTTCTTTGCTTTCTGCCATGTGGGTGGTATCATCTGTATATGAGGTTATTAATATTTCTCCCAGCAATTCTGATTTCAGCTTGTGCTTCATCCAGCACATTTCATCTGACATTTTGCATGATATACTCTGCATATAAGTTAAATAAACAGGGTGACAATATATAGCCTTGACATACCCCTTTCCCAATTTTGAACCAGGCCTTTGTTCCATGTCTGGTTCTATGTGTTGCTTCTTGACCTGCAATCAGGTTTCTCAGGAGGCAGTTAAGGTCTTCTGGTATTCCCATCTCTTTATGAATTTTCCAGTTTGTTGTGATCCACACAGTCAAAGGCTTTAGAGTAGTCAATAAAGCAGAAGTAGATGTTTTTCTGAAACTCTAGTTCTTGCTTTTTCTATTATCCAACAGATGTTGGCAATTTGATCTCCGGTTCCTCTGCCTTTTCTAAATCAACCTTGAACATCTGGAAGTTCGTGGTTCACATACTGTTGAAGCCTGGCTTGGAGAATTTTGAGCATTACTTTACTAGCGTGTGAGATGAGTGCAATTGTATGGTAGTTTGAGCATTCTTTCACATTGCCTTACTTTGGGATTGGAATGAAAACTGACCTTTTCCGGTCCTTGGCCACTGCTGAGTTTTCCAAATTTACTGGCCTACTGAGTGGGCTTCCCATTGTAGCTCAGTTGGTAAACAATCTGCCTGCTAGACAGGAGACCTGGGTTCAATCCCTTGGCCGGTAAGATTCCCTGGAGAAGGAAATGACATCCCACTCCATTATTCTTGCCTGGAAAATCCAATGGACAGAGGAGCCTGGCAGGCTACAGTCCATGGGGTCACAAGAGTCCAACACGACTTAGTGACTGAACCAACAACCAACCAATATCAAGTGTAACACTTTCACAGCATCATCTTTTAGGATTTGAAAAAGCTCAACTGGAATTCCATCACCTCCACTAGCATCATTCGTAGTGATGCTTCCTAAAGCCCACTTGCTTTCGCATTCTGGGATGTCTGGCTCAAGGTGAGTGATCACACCATCATAGTTATCTGGGTAATGTAGATATTTTTTGTACAGTTCTTCTGTGTATTCTTGCCACCTCTTCTTAATATCTTCTGCTTCTGTTAGGTCCGTACCATTTCTGTCCTTTATTGTGCCCATCTGTGCATGAAATGTTCCCTTGGTATCTCTAATTTTCTTGAAGAGATCTCTAGTCTTTCCCATTCTATTGTTTTCCTCTATTTCTTTTTATTGATCCCTGAAGAAGGCTTTCTTATCTCTCCTTGCTATTCTTTGGAACTCTGCAATCAGATGGGTATGTATTTTCAGAGTACCTCACTCCACCCTAAACTCCTTCAGGGGTTGTTGAAGTTCAATGGCAATAGCAGCACAGGCTTCAGTCTCCATAGAGGCAGATGGCAAATGCCATTGTTGTTGAATCCTTGGCAATGCTCTTGGTAATTGCCAATTAGTAATTGATGCTACTCCTGATGCAGGTTTTTATATTAGATCAGAGTCCTCCATCTTAGGATTTTTGACTTGTATTGTGCCTTACCAGAGAGCCTTATCATATTTGTTGTTCAGTTACTAAGTTGTGTCCTCATGAACTGTAGCATGCCAGGTACCTCTGTCCTTGACAGTCTCCTAGTGTTTGCTCAGATTCATATCCACTGAGTCAGTGATGCTATCTAACCATTGTGTCCTCTCCCTTATCACATGAGGAGGACTAAACGCACCCAGTAGCAGACTGGGTCTAGGACCTATGCCAGAAAGCACTTCTGCACCTATCTAGATATCTCAATGTGTATGTTAAGTTGAAACCTAAGAGTATTGCATGCTTCGTAATGGGATGTCTTCTGATATGCTTTGTGGTCCTTCAAAGCTGCAATCAGTATGTAAAGACTGGATGAATCTGAAAATTTCAGATATTTGGAATTTTCAGTATATGCTTTTTTAGGTGCCATCCACCCTAATTTTACTTTTGTATATGCTGCCTAATGTTTGTAAATGCTAACTTGGCTAAGTGTTTTTGATATGTTATTTGAAAAGATAATATTTGATATGTTCTATCCCTTTGTGATAGAAAATCAGGTGATTTTAAAGTGATTACTTCTAAAAACAAATAATAGTTTTAAAAATCTTTCCCTATAAGCCTCATGGTGAAATACTAGCAAGGTCAATAAAATGTTTAATTAATGGTATGACTTTTGAAGTGAGGTGTAACTACCTGATACTTCCTAACTTACTATTGTTTTGAGAATTTTGAGAAAAAACTTCTATTTGTTGAAACATAACATGATAACAGTAGGACTTTTCAAACTTCTGCTTGCCCACTAATTGATCTTAAAATAAAACACACAAAGGAAATCCCTTTGTACCTAAACGTATTCCATGTATATGTATATATGTGTGTGTGTGTGTGTGAGTCGCTCAGTCACGTCCGACTCTTGGCGACCCCATGACTGTAGCCTACCAGGCTCCTTTGTCCGTGGGATTCTCCAGGCAAGGATACTGGAGTGGGTTGCCATGGCCTTAGGTAAAATAGATTTTTGGATTGTGCTATCTTTTTATTAATGTGTTTTCAGGCATACAGAAAGCACTGTTTAGGCTATTTATTCTCTGTAAAATATTAACATATTTATGTATATGTTTACTATACAATTATAACTGGAGAAAGAAATGGCAACCCACTGCAGTATTCTTGCTTGGAGAATCCCTATGGACAGAGGAGCCTAGGAAGCTACAGTCCATGGGGTTGCAAGAGTCGGATACAACTGAGCGATTAGCACACACACACATAGAATTATAAATCCTTATAAGCAGAGGTCACTTTATCAGTTAAATCAAATGATGGAAAATACCTATTGAGTCAGAGAACAAAGGAGACCACAGCAACCAGAGGCCCCGTCTTCACTATGGGATTATATAGGTGGACAATATGTTCTTTTAATAAATGAAGCTTGCAGACAGCAATCCATAATGAAACCTGCTAACTTAAACTGAAAATAGTCTATTCTCAAATGTATGGGTGATGGGCTCCTCTTATCCAGGTAAGTTAAGTAAAAACTATGATATTCAAAGGCTGGCATGAAGTGAAGCCAAATTTGTCATCCATTTGAGGATAAAAACATGATGCAACAAAAGCTCCACTTGGAGGGGATGTAATAAAGATTTGTATTATTCTTTGGTGTACTCCCTGGGGACTTTTCTGTAATACATGAAGATATTAAAAAGAAAATGTAGATCACTTTTGCTAATGGTCTTTATTTTTTAAATTTATTTCTCTGTACATTTATTTGAAATCTGCTTATTTACAAGAAGGTTTGGGGTTGACTTATAAGGGAGGAAAGTATCTGGTAACACAGAATAAAAAATAAAAGCCAACTAATAAATCAGAATCAAATGGGGTGTGGGTTAAGTAGGGGAGAGTGAGGAGGCAGAGATCAGTAGGGTGGAACTGGGAAGACAAACCCTTCCAGGTCCATGAGATCTATCATCTCCTCTCATTTTGGCAGTGAACATCCTACTGCCCAGGGGGATGCAGTAATTTTCTCAAGCTCAGAGAACCAGGAAATACTGGCTCCAAAATTCAAACCTTAGTGGGTCTTGTTTGTCAAAGCGTACACACTTCCCACTATTGTTGTTGCTAGTATCTTGTTGAAGAAAATACTTGTGTACAAATTGCTCCTGATATTAAGGTGACTGACTGGTCCCAGTTTGCCTGGGACTGTCCTAGTTCTAAAACCATTAGTTCTGCCTTCCAGCACCTCCTTCAGTCCTGAGCAAGCTGGGATGGTTGGTCACCCTGCTGGATTTCCTTCTAGCCATGGTAAAGGTGGAATTTGACAGAGTTGTATCACTGTGCTAGAGTGGTGGAGTAAGGCTGGGATACTTTGCCTACAGAATCACAGCATGCAGATTATCCCTCAGTGATAACTGGCTCCCACCTTATAAAGTTGAGCAGTTGCTTTCTAAGATCCAGCAGAGTCTATGTATTCAGCAGTGGTCTTTCCACTACTATTAGATTGTTTTGCTTCTTTTTCGCTAGTGAAGTATGATGTCTTTTGGATCTTTGGGGCTAGGGACAGTTTATGTATATTATATGTAGATGTACTTTACGTAGTTGTTCATAGGCATTGGTAGAAGCTATGTTTTATCATGAGTCGCAGCATTAATCCCATGGCTAAATTCAAGTTTATTTCTTATGTAACAGCATGAGATGAGCATTCCAGGTCAGTAAGAGGCTCTCCTCTGCTGCCATGCAGATTCTTGCTGTTTGGTTTCTCCAATATCCTTTAAGGTATTTCCCTCAGCCGTGGTCAAAGCTGGGTTGCTGCCAAGTGCAAGGAAAAAGAAGCATAAGGAGGACATACCCAAGTTGTAAGGTCTAGGCCTAGAAGTGACAGAAATAAATTCTTCTCTTCAGCCCTTCAGAGCAAACACGGTCACGTGGCTGAAACAAACTGCAAGGAATGCTGGGAAATGGGTTAGCGCCATAGCCGGGAAAGATGGGGAGGATGGATCCGGGAAACAGCTAGCAGTCACCCTCTTCCAGACTATACTTAAAGATGTTCAAGTACTTCCTAAATGTTCTTTGTGCAATGGAGAAAAGTGCTCAATTCTCCAGACTTCTAAAAGTTGTATTCTTTTGTTTGGGGAAGAAGTACCTCCAACCCCTGACATTTGATGATTTATTTTGCAATAATTAAAAAGGAATCACTGTTAAAATTGCTACTCTATATGAGAGCATCAAAGAACAATCCCCTCTATCCTGTGATATCCCAGTCACATAAGCACAGGATTTAATTGGGACTCTTAAATGGTCAAGATTCTAAAAAAAATTGTAATTCCAAAATATATCTCAATATGTTAGTATACACATTAAGTAAAATGAAGATGGAAAAGATGTGATGGAAAAGTTTAGAAGCTTGAGAGAGAAATAAATTTCAGAAGGCCTTTGGAGGGGAACTAAGGGAACAGAAATTGCCAGGAGCTTCCAGACTGTGTGTTAGAATGCTGGGTCTGTACACTGAGAAAAGTTTGTTTCATGCTGATTCAAGTTGTCTAATAGCACATTTATTTTAGTTGATTTTAGCCTAAATTTACATTAAAACAATAAGTATCAATAATATAGTTTAGTCCTATTAGTGCATATTGAAATGAATAACTTTTAAACCTATTATTGTATGTAGATGTATATTTTATGTATATTTAATAAAATGCTATTTTGTTATAAGTATATATAAAGTCTACATGTGTGTGTGTGTGTGTTGGGGGGTGGGTGGGTGGGTGTCTCTTTGTCTGTCTCATAGTTACCAAGGAGTAGCATAGTACTGGGCACCCAACAAAAGCTTTGTAACTATCCCTAGGAAGAGTAAATTCGGTTTATACCAAGTCAGTTTCCCCCTTCCACATTCTATTCTCCGTTTTCTATTTTGATCATTTTGTTACTGACAATTTTAAATCCTAAGCGTTTAATTCAGGTGGTTTTTTTTTTTTTTTGGATATGTGCAACAGCCATTTAAACTGACTAAATGGCATGAGAATTCTTTTGTAATTTTATTAAATCTGACTTGTGTAAAGAGACCAGCAACTGAAGATGACTTGCACATGCTAATAGATTATATGTTATAGCAGAACGTTGCTTTATATTGCTCCTCCAGCAGCTGCAGTCTCAAGTATAGTTATTACTAGCTCCAGTATCACCCAGTTTTTTTTTAAATTATCAAAAGAAGTTCATGCTATTGACTCATTACTCCCATACTTATTATTCTTATTGAAAATCACTAGATCTAATTCTATCGGTTTCCTTCCTGATTGAAAATATTTGAACCTAGAAAGCATAGTATTTCTTAAGACATTTATAACTATTCATCATGGATGTTAAAATTACAATCATGCTGCATTGTGTGAGAAATGATTTTTTAAAAAATCTTTACACATATGGTAAGCAGGTGACCAATGCTATCCAGGTTTGGAGATGCTGAATGTTCAAATAACTGGTATTTGAAATTTTGATGTGTATTGCATTCGTTACCGAATCTCAAGAATACATTTTTTTTTTTTTGCTCATATAGAGTAAGTTTAAAATGGGGTCTTTTGTGGAAGCACCCATCCTGTTTAGAATGATATAACAGATGCTGAATGTTCACATATCAAACAAAATGCCAGCTTTCTGTAGAAAAGAGGTGTCAAAAAGTTTCTTTGTACCTTTAACGCATGTGATTATGTAGTACAAAATGCAGAGTTTGTAAAATTTCTTGAATATACAGGCAAAAAAATGAATAATTGAAAACAACTCATAAGTTCTACAGTCTATTGTCCCTTTATAACGCAGGCGGAAGATAGCAGTGCACTCCCAATAGAGCTGAATTTGCACAAGTTCCACCTCTGAAAATGCCAGATGGTCTAGGGTCTACTTTTGAGAGCTGTCACATATGTAAAGATTTGAAAAAAGAAAGACAGCTGAATGAGAGCAGTGGATCATTAAAGGGAGAGCGACGGTCCCTAGGCATCACTTGTGTTTTAAGAAGCATTGTGTCGTTCCCATATTAGTGTGCTTTTTTTTTTTTTTAAAGCCATACACAACTTTTACACAGTAAGGGAAAAAAATCTATTTAAAGCTAAGTAGTTATGGTTTAATCAGTCAGACGCTTTTGTTCTGTATTCAAGAATGCAATCATGTTTCTGATTTGGTTTTAGTTGTACATTTACTGTAAGATTTAAGTCACATCTCTGAAAAAGCATCAGTGAAGTTGAATGTCTGTTAATATAACTCATATATCTAGGTTTTATCCAATTTTGATTTGCTTATATTTGCTTGCATCTGACAAAATCACAATGTTAAGAAATTGGAGTAAAAAAGGAATACTTGGTTATTGACCATAATACAAACTATACTAAAAATTAGGTGGCAGTGAAACAAAAATGAATGTACCATCATTTACCTGCCAACAGAAATAGATACAATTTTGAGGACTGAAATGTAGATAAATCATTAAGAATATGTTTGAATGTCACTCTGACCATATACAGTAATTTGCAAATAGTCAATTTTGATGGTAGGAATAGGTCAGATCTGTCGGTTTTAGAATTTGGTGGCAAGACCTGATTATCTTTTACCACCTTTATTTTTATTTATAGGGAATGCTTGTTACATAATAATTATAAATTGATTTTGGATTATGGAATATGACAGGGCATTTTTTTATTGATAAGTCTGCACAGCATTGGTCAATAACATTTCAACTTAACCCAGCTCTCAATTGCTTGAATTATTCTTTTCAGAGAAGAAGTGGTCCAAAACATTCCATTTATTTGGTGAGATTACTGGAAAGAGCTTTGAAAAGAACACCAAATTAGGTTTAACTATCTTCTTTGGCATCCCGTTAAATACATATGCATAACTGGTTCTATGTTCAATAGCAGTCATTAGGATGTCATTCTAGTTGATACAAGAAGTTACAGGAGCAGCAAATTAATCTCTAGATCAAATGATTGCACACCCATAAGAAATAGATCTCCTTTTGCACAAGCCTTGATTGTCAATTTTAGCCTTGAGAAGGACATATATAGTTGCTAAGCAGAGAAGTAACCATTTTCTTCTTTTTTTCTTTGCATCAGAAATTAGGAGGAAAACAAAACATTTTGATAAATTTTACAGCCATTACTCTGTGCTATTCCCAAGTATTAAATGTTTAGATAATTATTCTCCTTTGTCACTAAAAAACTGATTAAGAGTTCATATATTAGTTTTATAAATTGGGTATTAACATTAATAAACTTGGTATGAAAGGATGCTTTTGTTAAGTAAAAGAATAATAATAAACTTTTTTCTTACAATGTGTACATTCATGAGGAATAAAGTAGTCTGGTATGCTAAGATATTTTTCCTCAAGAGACATAGCATATGTGAACAAGAATGGAAGTAAACAATGTGTGCTAAAGACCTGTCTAATTTGTCAAAACTATTTATGAAGTCTTAGGTAGTCCCAAGATAACAGATAATTAGTCCATTTTCACCATCATCAGTTCTGTGTGTACCTGTTACAGTGTTGTGTGCTATACTTATTTCTAAGTCGAAGACCTCCTAGTATTCAGATTTAATTAACATTTCATAACTGTTCATAATCTTAAACAGAAAAGACTAATTAAAACAGCTGCTTTGTATTTTGAAATTCCAGGAAATGATAAAATAGTACAATTTGACACCAAATGGTTTTTGCTGTTGCTGTTTTTTTGCTGAAATTCTATGATTGATAACTCTGCATAGGACCTATACCAGCAAGATAAATGTTGATTTTAAGAATTCATTACTTAACCAATGTAAATAGATAACATTTGGTGGGGAGATCAGGACTCTGAGCTTCAAAAACCAGAATCCATTTTAGCTAATTTAAATAGAAAATATTTATCAGTTGCATATAGACTCTCCCAGGAATTTTACAGCCAAGGATCACGCCCACCAAATTGGTGCTTTCCTAATGAAAAAACTTACTACTACTGCATGCTTTGCCCACTGATCTGCTAGGAAGTGGACACCAGACACTGCACCCACTGCCAAGATCTACACATGCCTTCTTTACTGTCTCTGCTGAGAGGCTCTACCACCCGGGTGTGGCTGCCATCTTGCATCCATACTTCTGCATGTGAGTTGCGCTTCTGCTTGGTAGAATGTAAGTTACATACGTGCCTTCTAACTCGAGGACTATAGGGATGAGTCAGAGGAAGTTATCAAAATCCATGAGGATCTTTAGAAATGCTGGGCAGCATAGATGATCACTCGTCACTATGCTTGTTTTGTGATTTGTTGTCCAAAGAAATTAGTTTTCCATTTTTAGTGTCATGCCAATAAAATATTTTTATATTTTTCTTTTAAATTCTTCATTTATAAACATTGAAAACATCTGAAATGTCTTTGTATCAGAGACAGATGCATTTGCATACACAAGTATTTTGGTGACTTGCTCTCCTGTTCCATTGGTTTATGTCTGTGTCTGGACCAATGCCATACTGTCTCAGTCCGTGTGTGCGTGTGTATTCAGTCGTATCTGACTCTGCGACCCCAAGGACTGTAGCCCACCAGGATCCTCTGTCCATGGGATTCGCCAGGCCAGAATACTGGAGTGGGTTGCCATTTCCTCCTCCAGTGGATCTTCCTGACCCAGGGATTGAACTCACCGTTCCTGCATTGGCAGGCCCTCTGCTGAGCCACTGGGAAAGCCCCGTCACTGGTGGTCCAGTGGTTAAGACTCCAAGACTTTCACAGCGGGTGTGCGTTCAATCCCTGATTGGGGAACCAAGAATCCCACATGCTGTGTGGCTGAAAAAGAAAAAAAAAGATTTGAGTGATATATATGAACCATTTATATGATTTGGGCTTCCCTGGTGGCTCAGATGGCCTGCAATGCGGGAGACGCGGGTTCGATCCCTGGGTAGGGAAGATCCCCTGGGGAAGAAAATGGCAACCCACTCTAGTACTCTTGCCTGGAAAATTCCATGGACGGAGGAGCCTGGTAGGCTACAGTCCATGGGGTCGCAAAGTGTCGGACGTGACTGAGCAACTTCACTTTCACTTTTTACTTTAGTTACTGTAGTTTCAAGGTAAGACTTTATCTAAGTCAAATCCCACAATCCTGTTTTTCTTCCTTAAAATTTCCTTAGTGATTCTTGACTGCTCTTACTTATAAAATTTTTGATCTGTTTGTCAGGTTCCACAAATAAGCCTTTTAGAATTTTTATGGGAATTGCATTACATAAATTGGGGATAATTACCATATTACCAGAATTAACATACTTATAATCTTTTCATTTGTTAGTTGTTTTTTTTTTTTTAATGTCAGTTATGTTTGGTCAGTTTTGCCATAGAGTCTCTCCCCGCTTTTTCCTAGCTTAATTCCTAGATACTTATAGGCTTTTTTTGTTTGTTTGTTTGTTTGTTGTTGGCTTGTTTTCTTTTGTTGTTTCTGTAAAGAGTTCACTTCTTGCATCTTTGCTAGTTGCTTGCTGTTGCCTTATAGAACTTCACTGAATTTAATATAGTTTATCATGTATACATCTTACTAAATTCTTAGTTTTTCAGACTGTATAGTCTCTTAGATTTCTCCTGGAATATTCAATTATGTATCCATCTCAAAAATGTTTCTTCTTTCCAGGATTCAGACATGTGTTTTCTTTTCAGTGTTCATTGCTTTTGCCAGCGTAGTGTCGCGTAAGATGGTAAAGGTAGGCATTCTTTCCTTGGTCCTGACCAAATGGGAGCACTTCTGCAGCACTGACTGTAAATTTTGATAAATGTGTTCTATCAGATTAAGGAAGTTCTCTTCTATTCCAAAGTTTCCATAAATGGTTTATTTTAAAATTAAAAATATATATATGGAAAAGATTTTCTTCAGAATTTAAAGTGGAATTAAAAAGAAAACAATATAACACACTGTCTTATCCAGCTTTGATGCTTGAATTCATTGTTCCTTTCCTTTCATCTCAAAAGGCAGTTGAGTAGTTGATCATAATCAGGGATACTCAGATAATACTGCAGTGTCTGTAGCACCCAAAGTAGGACCTGGGACTTAGCTGTTGAATGAGTTTTGAATTACCTTTTGCAGATTTCCAACTTAAATTTACTTAAAGAAAAAAGAAGCACCGTTTTTTCCTCTTCTTTTTGTGTCCCTTATGTAAAGCTACTCTTGATGAACCCTTTCCATTTCTCTTTTCCTAATTATGCTTTCTCTGTATTCATTTGCGTGTCCCTCCCCCACCCCCCGTTAGGATCATGGATGAAACCCAAGAAAGTCTGTTACTGATTGGATTTTGATTATTTTCAAATACTCATTTTTTAAACTGGATAAATATTTCCTGTTTTTCTTTTTTTCACTTAGCCCAACCTCAGCGCTTGCCTCAGCTTCAAACTGCAGCACAGGAAAGTGAGGAGGAAATAAGCAAGATAAAGAATGGCCACCCAAGTCTGAGCAATGGCAATGGAATCCACCACGGGGCCAAACACGTATCTGCAGAGAATCGAAGACTTTCAGCACCCGTTTCTCAAAAAATGCATAGAAAAATTCACTCCAGCTTGTCTGTAAACAGTGACATCAGTAAGAAGAGTAAAGTAAATGCTGTCTTTTCCCAAAAGACAGGCTCTTCACCGGAAGGTAAGTGTGATGCATATGCATGTTTTACTTGACCAGATGTAAACTCATATTCACTAAGAATTATTTAATCAAGCAAATGTATGAAGAATGTTACTTTGACTCCAAACAGGAATTTTGGTAAAATGCAACTTCCCCAAAGGAAAGCCCAGGCTATAACGGAAGCATTGGCAGCTGACATCCTGCTTTAATCTGGAGTGAACAGTCATAACTTTAAATATAGCTGCTATACTTCTTTTTAAACCACATTTAAAAATATGAATACCATGTTTTGGTGGAATATGATTGTATGTATTTTTTCAGTCCCTGATTCAGTATGTAAATCTCTGATTCTGAGATACCTGCTTGTATTTTTCAGTTTTTAAATAGGCAAAACTAAAGCAAAAATTTGGTAATTTTCATGCTCTTGACAGAGAAAGGGCTAGGTGAACTCTTGCTTGACTGGCTAGCATCTTCCAGTTGCCAGTGCTGTCAAAGGCAGTGCCCCTCGCCCAGCTCTGCCTTGTTCCAAGCTCATGGTGGTCTGGCCTCTAGATCCTCCCTTAGAGGCACTGAGCAGTGTTCTCTGACCTCTCAAGAATTAGCAATTACCTCATTAATGAAATACTATGAAGCAGGAAAAGTTTTCCTTTATTATAACACAAGCCCATCTGATGGCATTGGGTTTATAACCTACAAACTCCTTTTATAAAAATGACTTGTGAATTTATGTTAAAAAGTCACTTTCCCTCAAGTTCAAGGTCCCATATTTCTCTCAGCATATATGCATGTTCCTCTGCTCTTTCTCTTCTCCTTTTAGCAGTTCATTGGTATCAAAAACTCAAATCTTATACACACACACACACACACACACACACACAAACGTGTGTGTGTGTATATATATATTTTACATATATATAATACAAATATTTTCCTTATTCACTTTTCTATTTAAATTATCATGAAATTTTAAATAAAGGAAATTCTGGGGATGCTTCTGTGAAGTTGGCCATGCTTATTCATCGAGATAAATTGAGTTGTAAATAGGAAATTGTATCGAGAGTTACTAGTCATGAGTGGGAGAAAGGATATTACATTTTGGCTACAGGTGTCTCAAACTCAACTGAGGTAAAGTGTTAGGTTGATCAAATGATATGATAATAAATGGTCTGCATAGTTCCAGGTCAGTGACACTACTTTCCAAACTAATTAGATTGAAAAGGACATGATTGACACTTTAAAATGAGTTTGACATGTAAGCTGCATGGTCATCTCTGAAGCATAGGTAGGCTGTTAACTAAACTGGCTCTCTAAGGAGTTGGGAAGGCAATGCAATTTTCTTTAGAGGATCTTTGCTTCTAGGTGATTGGGTGAAATAATTGAATGCAATTGAAATCTACTTGTTTTATACATTTGACTTTTCCTATTGTGCTCCTAACCTCTAATTTTCCATCTGATATTTACTGATTTTAAAGAATGGTAATATTTGCATGGCAGTCCAACTTGAAATAGCTTATGGAGTTTTACATATTTTTGCCTATTTTTTAATACCATCTCTGAATTTATTTCTAATGGAAGAATGCAGCTTTGTAACTAACATATGAAGAAAGAGGAAAACCAATAGTACATAGTGAAGTGAAGTGAAGTCGCTCAGTCATGTCCAGCTCTTTGCGACCCCATGGACTGCAGCCTCCCAGGCTCCTCCATCCATGGGGTTTTCCAGGCAAGAGTGGGTTGCCATTTCCTTCTCCAGGGAATAGTACATAAATGAAGTAAAATTCTGCCCTCCCTCCCTCTCTCTTCCTGCTTTTCCCCTCTCATGTTCCTCTTCCCCCCTCACCCACCCATCCTTATGGCTGCTGTGGATAAGGGTGGATAAAGGTGTGGATAAGGGAAGTTCCTTGTAATCCTTCTCTTATCACAAAATCTGTTCCATATTGGATTAGGGGAATGAGGAACAGCAAACACCAATGGAATTGTCTAAGTATATTTTACTATGTCCTGCCCACTTATTTCACTGCTTTGCTATACAATTTAACCTGATAGTACCTTTCTTTGTGATTACTTGAATTAAGATGAAAATTCCATTGTCCTATTTCATATTTTCTCAAAGATAGACATTGTCCTGCTTTTTGCTGCTATTTAAGGTTATACCTTCAAATTTTGTTGTTTCTTCTGGCCTTCAGTTTTAAAGGTAAGTTTGTTCTCTGGGACTTTTCTTTTTTTTTTAAAGAAAATGCTTTGGTTAGAAACTGAAAAAGAAGTTAGTTTCAGTTCCAAGATTCTGTGGTGCTTGCTTTATAGCAGAGCTGCTTTGTTCTCAGAGCAGGTCTTTTGGTGTATGAAATATATGAATCATGGTAAGCATAAATCTAATGTCTGTGGAATAAAACAATGGCAGAAATTTTTTTTAATTTAAAAAATCTAGTTCAGTATATTGACATATAATTGATTTACAGGGTTGTGTTAGTTTCAGGTGTATAGCAAAGAGATTCATTTAAACATATACATATTCTTTTTTACATTTTTATCTATTATAGGATATTGTAAGATATTGAGTATAGTTCTGTGTGCTATTTACCTGTTTTTATATAGTGTGCATATGTTAATCCCGATTTCCTAATTTATCCTTCCCCCACCTCCTTTCCACGTTCATAAGTTTGTTTTCAAAGTCTGTGAGTCTTTCTATTCTGTAAATAAAGTTAATTTCTATCATTTTCTGAGCTTCCACATAATAAACAGTATCATGATATTTGTCTTTCTGACTGACTTCACATAGTATGAGAATCTCTAGGTCCATTTATGTTTCTGTGAATACCATAATTTCATTCTTTTTATAGCATTATTTATTTTTTATTGTTGAGTAATAGTCCTTTGTATATATGTACAGCATCATCTTTATCCATTCATCTGTCAATAGACACTGAGGTTGCTTCCAAGTCTGGGCTACTGTAAAGAGTTTCTTTAAACAGTGACAGCATTTGGATTTCTGGAGGCCTATATGTGAGACCAGTAGGTCTTGAAGAGGCCTGATTTGTGATACTATTAAAAATGGATAGAAATTTAAAAAAAATTTTAAGTTTACATTGTTAATGCCTATTCTTACAGCAAAATGAGCAAACAAGTAGCAAAATGGTATTTGCTGAAAACCACAAAAATACTTAACCTTGCCTGGTCTGGCAATCTGTTTTTTTTCTGGATAAACAGTGTTTGTGGTTATGATTTTTGTATTGCACATAAACAACAGTGATAACCAGAGAGGCATTTTTCTGGTTCAGATGATGAAATTAAATGTATAGCTATTTCATAGTGTTTCATTAAGGGCTGCTTTGACGACAGTTTGGGAAACACTGCTATGATGTGAGCCCATTGCTTATACAGAGGTAAGGATTGACTCAGCCTCACAATTGCATCAGTGAGTTGGTGACATCTTTTCATATGTCTTTAATGTGGATTATTTAAGGCTTCAGGACAAATAGACATGGGTTCCATCAGAGTTCTCTTTTTAAGCTATGTTGATTCAGTTACGAAGATTTGTACCATAGATTATTCTAATCTACGTAACTTTTCTACCTGCTTCATGCACATGAAGTCATTTAATCCTCCCAACAGCACTGTAATTCTATGAACTGTATGTAATTATCTAGTTATAAATGAGGACACTAAGTGAATGCACCAAACTCAATTAGTGCATGAGAGAAATGAGATTCACACCTAGATCATTCTGGCTCCATGGTCTAGCCTCGACACCACTGTGTTAGGTTGCCTTAAAGTTCTCTGAAGAAAGGTAATTTACTGGCCTTTCCAGCATCACATGGGATGTTGATATCATCCCAGCTGTGGGTCAGGCAAGGATCTTGTGATTAGTATACATTTGCCTCCTTTAAACTCTTCCAACTAAAATTTTAAAAGCAATTTTCATACCTATGTTCTGTGTCCATTTTCCTTCCCTGCTAGACTGTAAGTTCCTGAAGAAGCTTGACTGGGTCTGAGTCGAAATGTTTTTCTTAAATTTACAGTCATGCCCAGTACAATAGCTTCATTGTTAATAAGTGATGCAATGTTTTATTCCAAACCACCTCCATGAAACTAGCACTGGAAAGTAAAATATGTGCTCATACTCATTTAAAATATGTTCTTTTAAGAAGTTCCTTTTATGCAATAGAGGAAAAAAAAATACCCATGTGGGGAAATACTGTATATTTTATTTGAATATTATTAAATTAGTAGATTCCTACTTGTTTGTATAATTAAATATTCATACATACATTACTTCAATTTCTTGATTGCATCACCCAGGTAGAGATTTTTTAAGACATGTTTAAGATTCTTGACCTTTGAAATAATTATAGTATAATTTAGTATCATATAATATTCAAATTGCTAAGAGCTTTCATTAGACTCTAATATGATTTTTTCCTTATAGGAATAGTAAATCCTAACACATGTGTGCCAATGATGCTATTATGATTTTGTAAAAACTAAGTTTCAACAAAGATACTTTGAGGAGATTTTATACTTTTTAGTGATATTTGCTATTTAACATATTTCATAGTGGGCTTCTCTTGTGGCTCAAATGGTTAAAAAAAAAAAAGAGAGAGAGAAATCTGCCTGCAGTGTAGGAAACCCAGGTTCAATCCCTGGTTTGGGAAGATTCCCCTGGAGAAGGACATGGCAACCCACTCCAGTACGTTGCCTGGAAAATACCACAGACAAAGGAGCCTGGCAGGCTACTGTCCATAGGGTTACAAAGAGTTGGATGTGACGAACACTTTTCACTTTCATCCTGAAACATAGATTAAGTACTTACAGAGAAATTGCATATCTAGTCCCAGCAGTTCATTGAGTATAACTGTTGAACAAGAGTCAGGAGCATCATATGCATGGCAGTACTGAGGATCAGTCTTGTTTTAAATCAGAGAGGCCACATAGCCTAGTGGTCAGAGCACAAACTCTAGAGCCAGTCTGCTCAGTTCAAACATTGGCTTTACTAGTGGCCCATGATGTGTCCTTGAGTAGGTCACTTAACCTCTTTGTACCTCAGTGGCTTACTATAAAATAGGGATAAAATTAGTCACCTATATCATAGGATGGTTGGAAGAGTGTTTGAGTTGATACTGCATTCAGTTTGAGTTATAACAGAGCCTGGCCTGGATGAAGTACTTGGATGCTGTTATCATCATTGTCATGAAGGAGCACACAGGGAAGGAAGGGTCAGCAGTGTCAGCTTTCTAGACAAGGTAATGCCTGGATGGAGACCTGAAGGTTAACAGAAGGAAAGGGAGTTGAAAGAGGCATTCAAAAAGACTGAAGGGGGCCTGTGAAATAAGGTGTTTTGTTCAGAGAACCATCAAGTACTTTGCTGCTGAGGAGTCAAATTAGGAGAGGTGAGACTGGAAGGGATCAGTCCATAGGCAGCCTGGGAAGCCCTGTTGTGCTAATGTAGCCAGATACTTATGATTTCTCTAAAGGGTATCATTTTATGCCCATTGCATATTTTTTTGAAACATTATATTTCTTTTCTCTCCATGATACAGAAATTCCATAGTTGCAATTATGTAAACCCAGAATACTGCTATATAGTAAGCATCTGTACTTTGATCACCTTTATGATCTTTTTGTATTTTAGTAATGAACTATTACCATAGATAAAATGAGGAATTAGTTATAGACTTGGTGAATTGGGAATGCTAAGAAGTTCTTCAGGAAAGCTTTGGACATATATGGATGGACTTCAGCCCAGTCCTCTCCCATTTTACTGGTACCCTCTGCTTGTCTTTAAACTAGCCTCTTGACTTCTTACCTTTATGACTTTTCTCGGTCTTGTGTTTAGATTTTTCTTTCTCCCCTTTGCAGTGTATCTCCCCCTGCATCAGATCATGAGTAGGAGGAGGATAGCCATGACTCTGAGAGGCAGTCTGGGTGGGGCACACAGGCTTCAAAGGAGATGTACACAATTGAGCAGGTCAGTTTGAAAAGCCCACTAGGTGATTCAAATAGGTTCCACCCCCTCCTTCCTTGAGAATCACTGGTAAAAATATCTTTCCTTGACCTCACCACTTCCTCTTCTCTCCTTGCACTTGAAATTGTGCCTTCAACTGCAAGCACACACATTTAACGACATAGCTGACTGACTTTGCCACTTTTCCTTATATTTCTTATAACTTACTTCGCCTTCATGACCTCTCCATATTTTTTTCAGAACTCAAGCATCATCTCCTGATGCCCCAATTTTGGGCTGATTACTCTTCTTTTGGGTCCCCACAGTGTCTTCCAAATACAAAATGAGACTGGAGTTTAACTCTTTCTGCAGTAAAATGTAATCTTACTGAAGGCAAAGACTTGGTTTTATCCATCTTTTAGCTTCAAGCACAGAGCCTGGTATGTGACTTATCATAACTATTTAGTAAATGATGAAGCAAGTAAGGGACATAAATTGGAGAACGCAGGCACTTACTCTTCAACATTTCACAGACGTCATAGTTGATATCTCAGAAATCGCTGCAATCCTCAAGGGAGATGAAATGGGGAGATTGAAGGGAGTGCAAATATTTGAGCTAAAAGAGGCCAAAAAAAAAAAAAAAAAAAAAACTTCGAGAAGTACTAGTACTTTAGTGGAAGGATAATAATAGGACTTCATGATCTGACTATAACATTATAATCTGAGCCTCCAGAAACAAATTTTCTGTGACTTTGGCAAGATATATTGCTGTGTTCCTCAAAATACTTAATGTGCTAGGATGATGTTTTGTTTTGTTTTCTCAGGCACAGTGCCTTCCATTCCATGTCAGAATAATTGTGTGGGAGAAAGGTTTAGAATTCTGCTTTCTGATGCAATATTTGCCAGTCCATTGGAAAATAGGATTTTAATAATTTTCTTTTCTCACCCAGCAAGCTAATTGAAACGGTAATACAAAGAAGAGTGTGTGAATGTGTGTATGGAGAACAGGTATGATCAGCGTTGACTATGTCAAAGTATAAATTATTCTGTACATATAAATCATTGCTTATTTACTTGAAATATTAAGTCAACTGTTCTTTAAAAAATCATCTATCAAATTATAAGTGGTGTTACTTTAGGGCTGAAGGTAAATATTTAAATACACTTCCTTTTGAGTTTAGGAAAAGCACTTTGTAATATATGATCTGTAGTAAGTTATATCCATCCATTTAATGAAAGGCAAAGATTTTACAAGGTTCTAAAGTATATAATTTGAGATTTGAAACAGAAACACCTCAAAACTTCTTTTATACTAGTTGACACCTGAAAGAAGAGATAGACAGCTATCTACTGTGTGTGGACTCCACCTATGGTTGGTTTTGTACACAAGCTTAGACCACTGCTCTAAGAATTTGAATTAGCTTAGCAATGGCACCCCACTCCAGTACTCCTGCCTGGAAAATCCCATGGACGGAGGAGCCTGGTAGGCTGCAGTCCATGGGATCGCTAGGAGTCAGACGCGACTTCACTTTCACTTTTCACTTTCATGCATTGGAGAAGGAAATGGCAACCCACTCCAGTGTTCTTGCCTGGAGAATCACAGAGACGGGTGGGCTGCCGTCTCTGGGGTCGCACAGAGTCGGACATGACTGAAGCGACTTCGCAGCAGCAGCAGCACTCACACAGGAGGTGGGTGAGGAGGAAATAAAACAATGGAGATACAGATAGAGTGGCCGGGAAGCATTGGGGTGTGGGGTAGCTGAGTGAAGAGGCTATTTAGAAACCCAGCTTAGTGGAAAGAATAATAGGCTAAGTGGACAGAAGAACTGAATAACCTAATAACCTTATTAATATATCAGGGTTTTAATTTGTTCTTTGATGGTGAGTTTAGATGATGTTTTCATTAGGTGAAACAGTAACAGCTAAGTGCAGCAGCCAGGCTTATCCTGGATTTCAGTCCATTTTCAACCTCAAGAGTCATGCCGTGTGTGGGCAGTGAAGGTTTTCTTTAGGGTTTCAGGATTGTATCGAGGAGTCCTGGCCCAGAACTAGAGTAGCAGTCACATTAATGCATTTTAATCAGGATTGTCATTCATTGTCTAGTTCAGTTAGTTCAGAAAGGGAACTGAAATTTAGGAAATCATGAAGAATAGCTGAATATAGTTTGAGGCTGACCATGAGATGAATTGTAGACCTGTTCAGTTTCAAATAATGACATACAATCCAAGAACATTTGGAAATATATAACTGGAACTTCAGAGAAGGAGTTAAAAGCAAGCACACTAATTTCTATTAGTTCTCTTAGAGGAGATATTTGAAACCATGCATCTGGATGGGATTTCTTAAGTAGAGATTTAAGAGCAAAGGTCAGATGACTGAAAACTGAGTGACTCAGGGATCACTGGAGGCCAGCCAGCTTGGTGGAATGGGAGAGTGGGTTTAGCTTGAGCACTGGGGAGACAATGCCATAGAAAGTTCAGACTTTTCTCTAAAAGTGATGTCAGAGTGTGGCTATGGCACTGATAAGATAGCCTAGGGGAGAGGTCAGAAAGCAAAAAGAAGAGGAAGATGATCTGGCCAAGAGGAGTCCACAGGAAACTGGAGAGGGTGGTGTCCTGGATACCAGGGAATAAATGCTTTGAGTCAAGGGAGAAGCTTGCACCAGCTATTGTGACACCTCAGTCGGATGAGAATTGAGATGATTCTATTGAATTTAACCGTGTGGATGTCATTTGGTGACCTAATTAAGAGCCATTTTTGTTTTTGTTTTTTTTTTTTTTGCCATTTTTGTAGAGAAGTCAGAATGATACGGGTTGTGGAATGTGATAAAACACACTAATAACAATAGCTCTAGAAAGGCCAATGTCCAAAGAGGTTTTAAGATGGAAAAGATTTCTGTTTATATTTGGATGGAAAGGATCCAGGAGAGAGGGAAAGTTTGAAGATTTAAGAAGGTAATAATGATAACTTTATTGACAAGCCAGCATATCATTTAAATAAATGATATTTAGTGTTTAGATCTAGAGTTTGCATTATAGATCTAGAGTTCGGATTATGTAAATACACATCCATTATCAATGCATGAGAACTGAGCAACCAGAGAAGCATTTACTGAATTGTTAATGTAGGTGACTCCACTCTTTATGGGAGTATCATTGATAATTGCTTTCTAATCATGTCTTCATACCAATTTGGGCTTTCCTGGTGGCTCAGATGGTAAAGCATATGCCCACAATGTGGGAGACCCAGGTTCAATCCCTGGATTGGGAAGATCCCCTGGAAAAGGAAATGGCAACCCACTCCAGTATTCTTGCCTGGAAAATCCCATGGACAGAGGACCCTGGTTAGATGGCTACAGAGGCTACAGTCCATGGGGTTGCAAAGAGTCCGACACGACTGAGCAACTTCACTTTCTTTCACTTTCATACCAAGTTATCCCCTAAAAGTTACTCAAAAAGCATCTAACTCAAGTCCCCACTCCTCCTTCATTCCAAAAGTATTAATTGCATTTGAATGGAAGACACTGACCCAGCAGACATTTATGAATCTGAGTTCCAAATTCCTGATTTGTGTTTAGACCACAAGCTGATGGAAATTAATAGCTTCTTATAATTTAGATTGATAAGGCCCTTAATTGAATTTAATTGTAACTTTTACACATAGTATAGGACAGGAAATAAGACAGAACATAAACAAGTGAGTGAAAGTCGCCCAGTCATATCTGACTTGTTTGCAACCCCGTGGTCTATACAGTCCGTGGAATTCTCTAGGCCAGAATACTGGAGTGGGTAGCCTTTCCCTTTTCCAGGGGATCTTCCCAACCCAGGGATCGAACCCAGGTCTCCTGCAATGCAGGTAGATTCTTTCCCAACTGAGCTATCAGGGGAGCCCAAACAAGTAAACACACAGCTAAAGAGAAGAAAAGTGTGGGAAAGATGAGTAAAGAAATTACTGCAGAATCCAGTAGCTTAACTTTAAAATGTATTTAAAGTAAATTTGTGTTTTAATGTGGTCTGGTGGTGGTGATTTAGTTGCTATAAGTCATGTCAGGCTCTTTGTGACCCCAAGGACTGTACCCCGCCCCCCTCCCCCAGGCTCCTCTGTCCATGGGATTTCCCAGGCAAGAATACTGGAGTGGGTTGCCATTTCCTTCTCCAGGGGATCCTCCCAAAGAGGGATTGAACCTGGGTCTTCTGTATTGCAGGCAGATTCTTTACTGATTGACCCACTAGGGCGGACCTTAATGTGGTCTACTCTTCACTGAATTCCTATCACAAGCAAAAGCTCTAACTTCTATAAATTAATTGTGATTGTCTCTTACACAGTGATCACTTTGGTTTGTGGGCTTTTTTCAGAATCTAACAACAGTTAGGATTTGCAGGTTTCTAAGGTGGTAACAAACACCAGTTAGGTCTCTTATTATTCCTGAAGGTAACAAAAGACCCCAGATACCTTCAGATGTCTTATTCTAAAATGAAATATCTTTAAGAACTAAACAGTAAAGCAGGGCATAGATTATGGAGGGACCTAATGAACCATTTTAAGGATTTTGATTTTGGTTTGAGTGAGGTAGGAAGCCAGTGACAGGGTTTGAGCAGATGATGGACATGATCTGACTCACCATTTTTAAGCATCACCTGTCTGTCGTGCTGAGTGTAGACTGTAGGTACACAGTGGCCAAAGGAGGGCCTGGGGGCCTGCTGTGGGACTCTTGCAGTAACTCAGCTGAGAGATGACAGGGTTGGATCAGAGTGGTAATAGTGAGATAGTGTTGTATATGGATGTATTTTGAAGGCAGAGTAAGATTTATTGAAGGGTGATATTTCAGTGTGAGAGAAAGACGAGGGTTAAGGATGACTCTAGGTTATTTGGTCCGAGCAGTTGAATGTATGGAGTTACCATTAATAGAGGTGGGAAGAACAGGGTTTGGTTTTGAACAATTTGAGATGCCCATTTTCTTTCCAAGTGGGACAGTGAAATAAGCAGTTGGGTAGAGGAGTTTGAAGGTGAGAGGAAAGATCTGCACTCTGAGATGTTTTGTGAGTCATCAAAGTACAGAATGTTCAGTGGATGGGATCTCCTGGGTTGTGGTTCTCAATCCCAGCACCTGGGTATCTGAAGTAAGACCTTCTGGACAAAGGGAGTACAATGTGAAATATCTCTCTGGGCACAGACCCCAGAGAACCTAACTCAAGTGGAGTGGGACCAAGGCCTCAGCATCCTTTAGAACAGGGGTCCCCAACCTCCAGGATCTAATGCCTAATAATCTGAGGTGGAAATGATGTAATAATAACAGAAATAAAGCACACAATAAATGTATCGTGCTGGAATCATCCTGAAACCACCTTCCCACACACAGACCAGTCCATGGAAAAACTGTCCTCCACGAAACTGGTCTCTGGTGCCAAAAAGATTAGTGACCACTGCTATAGTTCTCCACAAGACTCTAACATGCATCAGGGTTAAGAACTACTGCCCAGGAAGCAAAGTCGATTAGCGATGCAAGAACTGAGCTCTAGACCTGTTCAATAAGTCAGAAAATGAACAGACACTATGAAAAAAAATGGGATGAGTAGTCAATGATGGAGGAGGAAACAATAAAGACTGTGTTTCAAGTTGGAGGGAGTGGTCATGTGTCAAATAGCAACTGAGAAGGCCAGTGAGGTGAATAAGAAGTGACCATTGACATCGTCCTGTGATTATTGGTGACCTTCATACTTTTGGTGTGGGATGGGAACAAAAGTCTCACTGACGTGGTAGAGAAAATTAAATATGGCACAGCTAGGCTACTCTCTTCAAGGGGTGTTCATAAAAGAGAATAGTAAAAAGGCTGTGAGCTAAAAAAATATTTTTAGAGATGGGGTACATTGAATTTTCTTGGTAATGAGCTGGTAGAGAAGTAGCTGGTGGATGTTGCAGGACAAGGATGTCCTTGAGTAGCTGAAGCAGAAGAGATCTATTAGAAGGCAGCCCATCTGTAGTTATTGATATCTGTATCTATATCTCATCATCCTGCTCAGATTTTAGATCATTACCAGAAAGTGGCCAGCCATATTTTGAGATTATCTTTCACACTGCCTTCTTTGGTAGGTTCATACACTAAGCACTTGCTATTTATTTAACTGGTGATCTTTCAAATGACCAGTAGGATTTGACATGGTAGATTTACAGTTTTTCAAACTTTCCATCTATAACTGTTTCATCATTTGTAATGATGTAAAATATGCTAGAAGTTTCCATTCATTTTAGAAGAACTTTGAAAAAATTATCTCATAGTTACAATAATAGCACTAGACACTGCATAATACTACAGTTCTCAAAGGAAGAAATTTTTGGAAAGAGATACAGAATGTGCAGGATGTTTGGAATCTTCTGACGAAAACTGGTTGATGACTCATGAGTCTTGTAGTTTGTGAAGTATATACACAAGAAAAATATGATATTAATTTGCCTTCAAATATTTCAGGTGACTACAGTATAAAACTTTTATCTTAGATGCTCATGATAAATCAAAACATTGTTCTTATTTTTGTGTTTCACATTAGCCTAAGTTTTACCACCTTAACAAAAAGTATTTTTCACCTTTTAAAAAATTAGTTCCATTTTTGAGGATAGAATATAATTATTTACCTCCTCTGACGAACTGAAGAAAATACTGGTGGATAATTTGTATCTCAATTCATGCCATGTAGTCCACCTATTGACAATCTAGAAGAGAAAATTCAAAAATTTAAGGCTAAATAGATTGTTCACATTCCTTTGTCTTTAAAACTATTTTGATAATAGTATATTTTATAGTATTATCTACAGATACTGTAGCTTATTGTTCTTTTTGGTGCTGTTATAATTTTTTTTTTCCTAGTGTTTTGTTACTAGGTTTTTTTCTTCAATTGCTTCCTTTGGGTGTGTGCCCCACCATACTCCCTCTACACTTGGAAGATCTAGTGTTTTATTAGCTAAATAGACACTCAAATGTTTATGAATCGAGAATTGTAATACTGGAGGGAAATTAATTTTGAACAAAGAATTTTTGAAAAAGGAGTCTTAAGGAACAGGAGCATGTCTAGAAGTATGTCTGTTTTGTGCACTCATCAGAGATGCTTCATCTTTAAAGATCTGGTTTGCAAGTCCAGAATTTTGATTGTCTCATTTTGGTTATTTCTCCAAAGCATACGTTCTATACCTCTGTCCACCTGTCTGTTGATCTTTCAACACCCCGCTGTCTTATTTCTTTTTCTTTCTTTCCCTCCTGACTCATTTTATTCCCTTTGCATGATTTCATTCAACAATTTATTGCAGTTTAGAGGAACTCAAATGGCAGTGATTCATGACATTTTGAATAATAATACTTTAATACTCTTTTCAGATAGTTTTATTCTTCTGTGAAGTCACTCAGTCGTATCCAACTCTTTGCGACCCCATGGACCGTAGCCTACCAGGCTTCTCCGTCCATGGGATTCTCCAGGCAAGAATACTGGAGTGGGTTACCATTTCCTTCTCTAGGGGATCTTCCCGACCCAGGGATCGAACCCGGATCTCCCGCAGTGGAGGCAGACGCTTTAACCTCTAAGCCACCAGGGAAGCCTCTTAGTTTGTATGTTTGCAAGATATGACTCTAAAATTCTCTTAAAACCCAAGGCTTAACAACAATTTTTTTTCTAGGTTGAATTAGATTCGTTCAGTTGATTTCTTTCAGAGTATATAGTTACAGTGCTATTTGATTTTTTAAATTGCATTCTTAAATGACACTGCCTGAATCCTAAAACTAATTGAGGTAACACTGAAATACTAGTTTCTCTTAGAAGTTTTCTCAGTAATTTTTAATACTTACATATACTGTTTAACTATCATAGTTTTGAGGACCTTTTATATTTAATTTGTATAAACCTCAACTAGTATAGTATGAAATAGGATAGAGAGGAGCTCATGGTATAAAGTTCCCATATTTCTGAAAAAAACTTGTAAGATGAAAATTTTTTTTTTTATAGAAAGTTTCAGTTGAATACACAAGGAAGCTATTTGAAAACTGTGTTTATGATCCTCCAGTTCATAAGTTTTTAGCTTTGGGAAGAACCCATGGTGTTGATGGGGGGCCGGTGGGGTGGGTAACCTTAATGTCAGTAACCTTTAAACTTTGAAGGAAATTCTAAATGTTACTTAATTATAGATGAAAGCAATAAACAAGTTTATGGTTATTACAGAAATCATGAAGTATTAGTTATGTTAATCATTACTTTAAAATCCTAGTACTTATCAGATCATCTCTAGGTCTTGTTTTTAATATGTTAAAAAAGAAGTACTTATAATATTAAAAGCTGAATTATAATAACTGTTTCAACATAAGTGGTTTCCATTGAAATCATCGTATTTCATTTTACACATTTAAAAATATTATTTTGTGTCCATGACATTGCAAATAAATAAGAATCCCTGCCCTAGTGCCCTTTGCATCCTAAGCATTCTTTGTAGTATAAATTTCCTTTTTATACTACAAGTAACGTACTTGTTTTGTATACTTACATTTCTGTGTGCATGTTGTATAAGACAGAGAACACATTTTTGTAAATAACTTTTTAATTTTTACTCATATTAAGATATATCCAAATTTCTACTTTAAAAATCATATTAAATACTAAATTCTTAAGTAACTGTTGTTTGTAGTTGTCTCTGTATTTTAGTGATATTCTTTTACCAAGGCATTGTCAACAATACCAGGGCATGGAGAAAATGAACTCTGTGGTTTTTTTCTGCCACCGTTTTAGTGATCTTAATGTAATGCTCCATAAATAGGTATGGGAGAAAACAGATGAAAGAATCAAAGTCAACAATCTGGTGGACAATGTGTTTCAGATTAATCTTCTGAAAGGATTTTAATTGATAGGTAGCATAGTGTGGCCTCAGGCCCCCCTCCCAGCACAGGTTCTTGGTAACATGTAAGGTCTTCCCTACTACTTGTACACTTGACTGAAGGGAAAATGGAAGGTGGTAGACATCTATCAAATGGATATAGGAACCAATTAGAAGAAAATAAAAGAATAAGTAATAAACAGTTTGCTCAGGGAAACTAATCCAAGTTCCTATTTTGAAGGGGAAAATTCATACAAATAAATAGTAGTTGTCTCCTAAAGATTGAGAAATCCAAGAGTTTGGGGGAGATGTGCAGATAATTGAAAGAAAAGAGCAAAATGGACTTATATCCTATGACATATTAAACCTGCTTAAATTTCTACTCTGACTTCTCTTGGGAAATCAAATTGGAGAAACCAGACTCTCTTGGGGAATAACATCCCTATACATCACATATTTAAATTTGACACTAGAAGTTAAGTTTATTTTTTCTTAATAATTATGTTCGGTGAGGAATGCAGAAATTGCATTTGGAATGACAGAAGAGTAGTTACCGTAGAAAGAACTTTTCAACATCTGTAGTAGCTATCTACCATAGGAGGTGGCTTACTCTATGCGTTCTATAGAGTAGAGTGAAAGGAGAAGGAAAACCAAAAGGAAGCTTTGTCTCAGGGCGTGCAAATGAGCTTCAAGTCAACAGGTCTGTCATGTTCCCAGGCTTGTGGACTGAATTCTGTACAGCCGTCCTATTTTACCCTTTAACCTAGTGCCTTTGATTACTGTTGTTACTTTGTAATATAGTTAGAAATAAATATGAACATACTTGTTCTTGAACCCCAGTTGACCATTTTATAATTATATATATGAGTATATATGCAATGATATTTAATATATATACTAGTATTTTATATAAAATATATATATTAAATACATACATATATTTAATGTAATACTATATTATACAATGTAAATATAAAATATTTAAATATATACTTGGAATATGTATATTTATTTATATTTGGATCTCTTGACAAATCTCCTAACTTCAGACTCTGTTATTCTCTCATACTTGCCTTTCAGAACCCCAAGTCTAGATTGTCTGTCATTTTACCTTCTCTCTGTACCAAGGAGCTGAGTAGTACTCACAAAGCCTTGATATCCATAAAGCTGCTGTAAATACCCGGTGTGTCTTGGATCTCACCTTGATTCGCACATTGCCTCAGGTATCTGGATACAGCAGCAAACTGCAGAGCCAGCCTCTCCCACCTTCCACAGCGACTGTCTCATTTTGTTGCTACTCTTTCAACAAAGTTCTCTGAAACTTTCCCTCACTCTGCATGGGAAGAAGAGTCCGGCTGTGTTTCTACTCTCTTGTCAATCTCCTCTGCTACTCACCTTACTCAGTCCTTTCCTTAAACGCTCTCGTTCCCTCACATCTCTACATCTCTTCTCTTTTCATTCTGGACGTTCTCCCTGGGCAACTTGATTTTATTCACTCTTAAGAATTACAGCCTCCAGCTCTTACCATCTCCCAAGCTCTAGATCAGTGTTTCAAGCCACCTCTTGGGCATCTCCCTTTGAGTGTTCTCAGAAGCAAACTACCTCTGTTTTTTCCTCAGTAAATGGCTCCAGAGCCAGGAAGTCACACTTGACTTTTCTTCTTGTCTAGGGTCTTATCAACGCCTTCTAATCTCACCTTCTTATTCCTCACAGTCATCCTGCTTGACCCCACTGACACCATATTACTACCACTGATGCTGTCCCTGCCTCTCCATTTCTGAAATGGAAAATTTAAGCTTTCTACCTGGTTTTCCTGCTCCAACAATAGACAGCAACTCTTATCTCTAAAACTATCATATTCTTGCCTCTGTTTCTTTACATAGTCTCCCCACTACCTGGATCCACCTTTGCTTTCTCTTCACCTAACATGCCCTCTGACCATCTGCCCCTGGGACTTAGCCCAACTTAGACTCAACTTGTATTCAGCATCAGTTAACTTTCTGCTCTGCTTTGACTGCTTAACTTTGAATGCTCTGCTTAACACTGCTTTGTGTTAAGCCTAGCAGTGCCTTTGCTCCAGGCCAAGAAAAGACCCTGAGCTAGACTTTGGAATCTATTGTCTATAGATAATTGTACATTATATAATCATAGAAACTTAGTGCTTGAAAAGAATTTGGAGATCATTCCCGCCTCACTGTTTGCATATGGACACTGAGTGAAATACTTGTTAAAGGTCAGGTAACAGAACCTAATAGTGACAGTTAAGTCTGTCTTGCTAAGTTGCTTCAGTCGTGTCCGACTCTCTGTGACCCCGTTGACAGCAGCCCACCAGGCTACCCTGTCCCTGGGATTCTCCAGGCAAGAACACTGGAGTGGGTTGCCATTTCCTTCTCCAATGCATGAAAGTGAAAAGTCAAAGTGAAGTTGCTCAGTTGTGTCCGACTCTTAGCGACTCCATGGACTGCAGCCTATGGGATTTTCCAGGCAAGAGTACTGGAGTGGGGTGCCATTGCCTTCTCTGAAGTCTGTCTTAACTGACTGGAAAACAGGCTTTAATTTTCCAAATCCTAATAAACAGGATGATGCTTAGCTGTGCTACTCTTGAAGATAGCAAAGTAATTATAAAATGAAACATCTTTGCTTTTATGCCCCCAAGAAGGTCATTTCCTGTAGCTAGAAGCCTACTCAAAACCAAACATTCAAACAGCAACAACCACCACAGGCACTTAGAGCATTTCTTTTGGTAGTTCTGGCATTTACTGCCTGAACTGTCATAGTAGGAATGCGCTGTGGTGCAGGAAAACCTCAACTGGGGAGTGGCCTTGATGAGGTGCAGAGGATTAGGAAGCAACCAAGTACTGAAAAGAGAATTTTTATATTCTTTTGCACAATTTAAAGTATTACAAAAAGGCTACAGATTTTTTTTTTTAATTAGAAAACCAGGCTTATCTACTCTTGTCGATTAAAGAGTATTGCAAACAATGTGATCATAGATTTTTCTTGGCTCTGGAGTTGTTTGTATACTAAATTAAGGTAGAAGTATTTATACCTTATAATTTCAGTGTTCTGCTGCCCTGTTCATCTTTGACTTGTGTTGGTGTCTTAAAAAAAGAGAAAATCGGATGATATTGAGAGAGAACATGGGTGGAGAGAGCACACGATGTGGGAAGAGGAACAATGCCATCATTGATTCACAAATTAATTCCATAAATAACAGGATTTACCTCCTGTGCACAGCTTTGACATGTGCTTTGGTGTCTAATTTTGCCCTAACGTTTTGCTCGGCTTGTTCCCCTTCATCTTGCCTGCAGTGTCTGTTAGACTGCTGAGCCTCTTTGGTTGGGGCCTGGCTTCTCTGCCAGGGCCTGGGAGCACACCCTGGGCCTTCTCAAGTGAGGCTCATCCTGCCTGTGTGAGGCCTGTGTGTCCTGCTGGGATGCTGCCCTGCCTCCATGGGGGCTGCAGGAACTGCTGGGGCCCCCCAGCCCCTCGGACTCCTGCTAAGGAACGCTCGGGTGGCTGAAGTGGTGTTGTGTCTGGTCCCAGTCCTGCGGATATTGGCAGCTTCCTCTTAGTGTGTTTGTTTACTCCCATGCTGCCACAAAAACCTCACATCACGTGGCCAACCCTGGGGACTCTCGAATAGCCACTGATATTAGCCTACAAAATTCCAAATGGGGAGTACTGATTCCAGATGGTGACATAGACTATCCTAAACTCACCTCCTCCCAAACACATACCAAATATATAACTCAAGAAGATTAAAGTTCCTCTGTAAAAAGGACCTTGGAGACTTGAGGTTTGGAAGCTGAACAACTCCTAAACATTAGGCAAATGAGAAAAAAAACCTACATCAAAGCAATTAAGTGGAGCTGAGACAAAATCTTGGTATAGTGACCCACAGTCAGAGGAAACTCAAAACCTGGAGCTTCTCCCTGAGGGTAGGGGGTTTAAACCTCATATCAGAGACTTTTAAGACCTGCAGAGAGATAAGTTCCCAAAACATATAAGGTTTGAAAAACCAATGATACTCTCCTTGCATGAGATCCACACGGTTACAGTGACTGAAAAATAGCTCTTAAAAGGGCTTGCTTGCTTTGACTCACCTGTCACCGGTGCAAAGACAACCAATTGAGAGGTGCCAGACAATATGTGAACGAGACCTATTTGCTTAACTTTAAATGTCAACCCGAGGGACAAGCATGTAATACACACACATCTAGGGCCTATTGAAGTTCTCTCTGGGGACAGAGGCTGGCGGGCACCATCTCTGTGTTCCCCTCCATCCAGTTCACTGGTATCTCCCATTAAGGGAACTTGTACCCTTCTCTGGGGCTTTTCCTGGTGGCTCAGATGGTAAAGAATCCGCCTGCAATGTTGGAAAACCAGGTTCAAACCCTGATATGGGAAGATCCCCTGGAGAAGGGAATGACTACCCACTCCAATATTCTCGCCTGGAGAATTCCATGGACAGAGGAGCCTGGTGGAGTATAGTCTGTGGGGTTACAAAGAGTTGGACATGACTGAATACCTTGATTCTTATGCGTGCTCCCCAGAGTTATCTGTATATCACCTGCCTCTGATAGCCACTGGGACTCCTACAGCGTACTACCTCACGCCAGTCAGAATGACCCTCCTTAAAAAGTCTACAAATGCTGGAGAGTGTGGAGAGAGAAAGGAACCCACCCGCCTATACTGTTGGTGGGAATGTAAATTGGTGCAGCCACTATGGAAAACAATATGGAGGTCCTCAAAGAAACTAAAAGTTGAGTTGCCATATGATCCAACAATCCCACTCCTGGGCATATACCCAGACAAGACTAATTTGAAAAGATTACTTGCATTCCTGTGTTCATGGCAGCATTATTTACAGTAGCCAAGACATGGAAACAACCTAAATGTCCATCAGCAGAAGATATGGTACATATATTCAATGGAATACTACTCAGCCATAAAAAAGAATGAAGTAATGCCATTTGCAGCAACATGGATGGCCCTAGAGATCATCATACTAAATGAAGCCAGAGAGACAAATACTATATCACTTATATGTAGAATTCAGAATTCTGTACAAATAAACACATCTATGAAACAAAAACAGACTCACAGACATAGAGAACAGACTTGTGGTTTTCAGGGGGTGAGGTGAGGTAGGAAAGAAAAGGAATGGGAGTTTGAGGTTAGCAGAGGCAATCTTACATATAAGATGAACAATGAGGTCCTATTGTATAGCACAGGGAACTATATCCAAAATCCTGTGACAAACCAGAATGGAAAAGAATATGAAAAATTATATATATAATATATATATGTATAGTTGTATAACTGAATCTCTTTGCTGTACACAAATTAACGCATTGTAAATCAACTATCTATATATATATATATATAAAAACTGGAATATTCATAAATGTGCAATGATTAGACAGCATGCTATTGAATAACCAGTGAGTCAAAGAAGAAATCAAAAGAGAAATAAACTACCTTGAGACAAATGAAATGGAAATACAACATATCAAAATTTATGGGACAAAGCAAAAGCAGTTCTATGTGGAAAGTATATACTAATAAATGCCTACCTCAAGAAACAAGAAAAATCTCAAACAGCTTAATTTATACTGCAAGGAACTAGAAAAATAAGAACAAAGTCTAAAGTTAGTAGAAGGAAGAAAACTACAAAAATCAGAGTGGAAATAAGTGAAATAGATAGACTCACCAAGAGAGATGACTCAGAATCAGAAAAGTAAACATAAATGATACCATATAAAGGAACATAGGATCCTATGAACAATTATATTCCAAAAAATAGACAACTTGGATAAATTTCTAGAAATATGCAGCTTATTGAGTCAAGAAGAAGTAGAAAATCCAAAAAGACCTATTTTGGGGAAGGAGATAGAATCAGTAATGAAAATTAAAAAAAAAAAAAAAAATCCTTCCAATAAACAAAAGTTAGAACCAGATGGCTTTATTGGTGAATTCTTCCAAAATTTTAAGGAAGAATGAATACCAGTCCTTCTCAAACTCTTCCAGAAAATAGAAGAGGAGGGAATACTTGCACATTTTTATGAGACCAGCATTACTCTGATACCAAAAATAAACAAAGACACCAAAAAAAAAAAAAAAATTACAGGACACTATCCTTGATGAACAAAGATGCAAATATCCTCAACCAAACAATAGCTAACTGAATTCAATACATCAAAAGGATCTTACACCACGATCAACTGGGGTTTATTCCAGGGATACAAGTATGTGATTCAGCATCCACAAATCAATCAGTGTGATACACCACATTAACAAAATGGAGGATAAAAATCATGATCATCTCAATAGATGTAGAAAAAACATTGGACAAAATTCAACATCCTTTGTGATGAAAATTCTCAAAAAAGTAGGCATAGAGGGAGCATACCTAAATATAATACAGGCCATATATGATATGCCCACCACTAACATATTCAACAGTAAAAGCTGAAACGGTTTCTTCTGGGACGGGGAACAAAACAAGTATGCCTATTCTCACCACTTTTATTCAGCATAGTACTGGAAGCCCTAGACAGAGAAATTAGGCAAGAAAAAGTAGACATTCAATTTAAAAAGAAGTATAAATGCCTCTGTTTGCAGATGACATGATCTTATGGATATATGGAAAACCATGTATAGACACTTCCAAAAACTATTAGATCTAATCATTGAAGTCAATGAAGTTGTTGTATCCAGTATTAATATTAAAAAGTTTGTCCCATTTCTGTACACTAATAATAATCTATCAAACTTAAAATAATCCCATTTATAACTACATCAAAATGAATACCCAGGAATAAATTTAACCAAAGAAATGAAAGACCTCTATACTGAACACTATAAGACATTGATGAAAGGAATTGAAGAAAAATAAATGGGAAGATACTTGTGCTTATGGATTAGAAAAATTAATAATATTAAAATGTCCATACTATCCAAAGCAATATACAGATTTGGTGCAATCCCTGTCAAAATACCAATGGCATTTTCCACAGAAATAGAACAAGCAATTTTGAAATTTGTATGGAACTACAAAAGATCCAGAATAGTCAAAGCAATCTTAAGAAAGGAACAAAACCAAGAAATCATGTGGTCTGATTTTGACTATGATACAAAATTATAATAAAAAGCAGTATGGTATTGGCATAAAAACAGGCACATTAACTGATGAAACAGAAGAGCGAGCTCAGAAATAAGCCCACAGATATATGGTCCGTTAATATGACAGAGGAGGTAAGAATATACAACAGGGGAAGGACAGACACTAATAAATGATGCTGTGAAAACTGGATAGCCACATTCAAAAGAATGACACTGGTTATATCAAAAGACATAACCACTATCTTATACTATAGACAAAAATTATTATAAGACTGAAGACTTGAATTTAATGCCTGAAACTATAAAACTCCTAGAATAAAGCATAGGTAGTCAGATCCTTGACACAGGTCTTGGTGATGACTTTTTAGATTTGATCCAAAAATCGAAGGTGTTGCATTTAAAGCAAAAATAAACAAGTAAGGGTACTTCAGACTAAAAAGTTTATTCAAGACGAAACCAGCGACAAAATGAAAAGGCAGTCTACTAAATGGGAGAAAGTATATGCAAATTTGGATTAATATCCAAAGTATATAAATAATTCCTATAGCTCAATAGCAAAGAAACAATATGATTTAAAAACTACAATGAGATATCACTTCACACCCATTAGAATGGCTGTTTTCTAAAAGACAAGAAATAAGAGTTGGTAAGATTGTGGAGAAAAGGGAAGCTTGTGCACTATAGAAGAGAATGTAAATTAGTAGTCACTACAGAAAATAGTATGGAGTTTTCTCAACATAGAGTGACCATGCGATCCAGCAATTCCACTTCCAGGTATTCATCTAAAGAAAATAAAAACACGAATTCGAAAACATACCCCAGTGTTCATTGCAGCATTATCTACAATAGCCAAGATATGGAAATAGCCTTAAGTGTCCACTGATTGATCAATTGTTAAAGAAAATACGGTGTATATTATACCATGGAATATTATTTAGCCATTAAAAAGAAGGAAATCTTGCCATTTGCAACAACATGGATGGGCCTTCAGAGCATTATGCTAAATGAAATAAATCAGACAAAGACGAAATATCATTATGGTCTTATATGTGGCATCTTAACAACAGCTATAGATGAAAAGACCAGGTTGCTGGCGGCCAGAGCCTGGAGGTAGGGAGGGGGGCGGTGGACAAAATGGTTACAGGGTGTCGAAAGCTATAAATTTCGCACTATAAAATAAAGAAGTTGTGTGGATTGACTATAATCAATAATACTGTATTACATATTTGAAAGTTTCTCTGAAAGAAAAAATATGTGTAATTATATACGATGATGGATTTTACTGAGACACACTATGGTGATCATTTTGCAGCATATACAAATATGGAATCATTATACTGTATACCTGGAACTAATATACTATATGTAAATTATACATCAATAAAAATGAATAAATAGAATCCCATATGGCAAAAGTGTTATTTTACTGTTTACTGTTTATAGTATTATCACCATTATCACCTTTTATAAGATAACCCAAGTAGGATACCCACATGGCTTAAAAAAAATGCTGATTCTTTTTCATTATATACCTTGGCACAATATTTAAACAAGCACAAATCAGAAAATGTGAGGCTGAAAGGTAAATTGTAAAATAAACACAGTGGCAAAAATAAAAATGAGAAAATATTAAGCTTTTGGGAGAGATTTCTTACATCATTTTTATACAAATACATATTTTCTTATACTTATTTTTTGTCCTAAACATAGATAATATTGTGACCAACTTTAGCAGACTGTTTATGTAGTGATTCTTTCTAGGAAAATGCTTTTAAGATCTAAAGTAGATTTTGTTATCCAAAAGTTAAAGTCAGCCTTCCTATTAATTAAACTTTTTGGATTAGAGATATTTCAGCTGGCCAACTAATAAAGTCAGCACTGAGTAGGTTCAAGTATGGTTTTACTGTCTTTGCTTTCTAGCTTCCTGAGAAAATAAATGGATAATAGTTTAAATATGGGAAAAGATTATTATTTTTAAATCTCCTGCTGTAGCCAAACACACAAGATTGACTAAATCTTTCCAGGCAGATTTCTGCTCCACTCTTCTGCAAATTCTCTTAGAATTGCCTTCTTGAGTCTCTTTTTTAAGTATTTGAACTAAGAACAGAGCCTTTAATAAACCTCCTTAGGTTAAAATAGAATGGCTCTATTTTGGTGTGGTAATCAGAGTGAACAATACATTGAAAGATGGAGAGTTGTAGCCTCTCTAGAATAAATATTGTACCATCGTCATCATTGTTATCACAGTAATAATATTTATTAAGTACTTACATGATAAATTCTTTACTGAGTACTTTGTATATGTTGTCTCTTTTAATCCTTATCTTAACCCTTTGAGAATAGTAACATTACCAGCTATCAAATATATGATTTTAAATATGTAGAGATTCAATAAACTAAAATAAATAATACTTGCACCATTGATATTTTTTCACTTTTCTTTTGCTGCCTCACTGCCCACATACTTTTCTTTTAATATGTTTTAAATTAAACACTTCTACTAATTCAGCATTTTGCTCCCTGGCAGATTTCTGTCTAAAGCTCCCAGGAAACTTTTTTTGTTGCACTTTTTGTTTCCTTCTTAGACTTTATAAAAGGTGACTCTAGAAAGGACTACGTGAATCAGGGTTACAGTTAAGTCATGACCAACAATCAGTGGATCAAATTTATCCCGAGAATTTGGAATGTTTTAATCAATCAGCAGCAAATCAAGCAGCAGGATCAACAAAGAAGAGAATAAAAAAAAAAAAACTGCTCTCCACTTACTGTAATTTAAAATATGAATGCACTTCCCATAGGAGGAGAAAGGACTCCAGGACTTGGACACGTGTTAGGAAAATGATCAAGGAGTCTGTCTGTGGGGTGGGGGAGAATGGTGCTGTTTTTCCTCCAGGTCTTTTGAGTTCATTGAGGAAAGATAATAGTAAAGGTTATTGTTGTTTCTCTAAGTGTGGTCTTGGTGCTGCAGTGGAAAACGTAACTTGCTCTCTTTTACCTCCTGACCTATCTCACTTTCTTCCCTACTAGGAAAATCTTGACTGTGTTTTGGCTAAGATGCATGGCCTCGCTGGGACAGCAGTGTGCCAGAGGGCTCTGTGTGGGAGGCGTACTTCAGGCCAATTTATGCAAGCAGCAGGTCATTCTAGGGCCGTAGGCCAGAATGCCGTGCGTCCTCTGGCTTGAAGACACACAGCTCCTTGGAGCTGAGCTACCGTGCCGTCTTAGTAAATATTTCCTGCCCCCACAATCACTTGAAGAGCGGAACTCCCTGGAGATGTCTGCATCTCATCCCTCACAGCTGACTTTCACAGAGGCCAGATACTAACTTAGCCATCCTGGCTGCGATTCAGGATGACCAAAACCCACTTTCATCCTGCTTTTGGATTTTATTGAGAAACAGTTGCAGCAAAGCAGTATCTGGGTAGAGGAATGCCTCTTACCCTGCATGGTGAGTCGCTCTTTGTCCTCCCAGGGTGGATGTGAGCCTCAGCAGCTAAAGACATGGAGTCACCTATGGGTTCTCTGACTCTGTAAAGCTAGAGTCAGGTTTGATCACAACACAGTTTCCTGAATTAGTAATTACACATAACTGACTGCTCATGTTTCAATCTGTATTTGCTCCTTGGCATATTGTTGGCCTGTTGGAAAAAAAATAATGAACCCATTTCTTTGTATATAGTTTACATGATGGAGACCTGATTAAGAAAGTATTTTCAAGCATTTTCAGTCATAGGAAATGTTATTAGAGATTACTCAAGATAAGACACATACAAACCTGCCTTTGCTCAAAAATGGGTTGTGGGTTATTCTCAGAATTCACTGTTCTTTGCCCTTCCCTGTACTCTGCTGTTTGGTGTCTTTGTTCCAAGAAATTCAAAGCACCTGTCATACCACATCTTAAAAGAAGGAAACTAAAAAAATAGACTTATTTAGAATACAGCTGAGTTTACTGTGCAGAGTTTTCTGATGGCTCTTTGGGTTCCTTTCACTATAACAAATTGCTTTTCTCATATTTGCCTAGTATTTGGGGCCACCAATGATTTGGGCAAATCAATTTGGGATAATTTTATTATTAAACTCATGTATCCTTACAAAAATAAATCTCAATCTCATTTTAAAGAGAACAAAGAGCCTCAAATCAGTCACAGATACTTCCACCAGTCATCTAAAATGCTGTTTAAGTAAGGTTCAGTTGTTAGCTTCATGGCATTGGGAAGCTATAACAGACCCTTGCCAGATATGCCAGCTGCATGGATTTAACATTGATGACCTTCCAAAGGACTCAAAGATTTTGTTTGGGTTTGTGTCTGCAAGTAATCCGTAATAGTGTTTTTTTTTTTTTTAATCAAACACTGTGCCAAATATTTCCTTGTATGCTTTCTTTTTTAGCTCCTTGGCTGCTGATTTTTTTCTTTGTTTTCCTAAATTTACAGTAGCTGTCAGTCTTGTGCTGAATTCTCCTCTCAGTAATACACTGAATTGTGCAATTCTTTTGGGCCCAGTTTGGAAAAGGCATCCTTCCCAGAACCTAGTTGGCTTCTCAAAGGTTAAACGCTTTTGGCAAAAAACTACAAATATGACCGAATAAAACCATAAAAACGAAAAACCACAAGAACAGGGGGAAAAACAATTATTTCTGACGGTGAACTACATGGATGCAGAGGACTCATCTTTTTTAGTTTGTTTCTCCATTTAAGTCTTCTTAGTTTGTTAATTCTTATAATCCTCTCTTTGCTTCAAATAAAACCAACAACTTAATGCCTTTTATGATTTTCCATCCCCCTGGGGATGAGAGGGGTGGTAAACTATAACTGCTATTTCTTCTTAGATTATTTTAACCTTTTCGTTACCTCCAGTTGCAATCAAACTACTGTTTCCAGAACACAACTGGAAAGAAAAATCCTTTTGGCAAGGAATACAAATCAGGTTATTACACTGATTTGATAGGATTTAGGAATTCATTTTTTGGCTTGTTCCTTTTTTGTTGTCATATCTGAGTAGTTTTCTACTTATAAAGTAGAAAATGGATGTGGTTTTGGTAGATTTCTCCATGAATGCACCTTGCTTAATATCACTTTAATTTTGAATTGTGGCTTCTTCAGATTTGATTTTTCAGAGCAGCCCAAAGTGCTTTTCCAGTAAATTAGGCAGGATACGATAACTATTTTTGTAAGTTTTAATATTTGCAAAAAAAGCTTTTTAAAAATCTGTCATAACCGTATACCAGTAGAGTTCCTATTTACTCTGTACATTGCTCCTGTTCATACATTAATTTTTAAGTTTTAAATTTAGATTACTTTTGATTGAGACACCATCTCTGTCTTGGCTGCCTACCCTTTTTTGTCTATTTCACCAATGTGACTGGAAATTTATGAGTTCTCCAACTCATCAACTTTGCTCTTTCTTGAGGATAACATTTACTATCAGATATTCATTAAAACTAAAATTCATCTTTAGAAAGAAAACATGAATTGAGGCTGAAAACAAGATCAGCAAGACAAATCAGCAGAAATTAGTTATTTATAACTGACCTCCTCCAGGAAGATGTACGAAGTGTTAAAAGTAGTCATTCCCATCCCAGCAGCATAGGCTGCTGGATTAGACCATGGATGATAGAGGGGGATCATGTGGGCTCCAATCCTGGTTCTGCTACTTCCTGCCTCTGTGACTTTGAGCAGATCTCCTCAGTTTTCTTGGAGAAGGCAATGGCACCCCACTCCAGTACTCTTGCCTTGAAAATCCCATGGATGGAGAAGCCTGGTAGGCTGCAGTCCATGGGGTCATGAAGAGTCGGACACGACTGAGCGACTTCACTTTCACTTTTCACTTTAATGCATTGGAGAAGGAAATGGCAACCCACTCCAGTGTTCTTGCCTGGAGAATCCCAGGGACAGAGGAGCCTGGTGGGCTGCCATCTGTGGGGTCTCACAGAGTCGGACTCAACTGAAGTGACTTAGCAGCAGCGGCCTAAGTTTTCTATAAAATCTATCTGTGGTAAAATGGGGATAATACCATTACTGCTTCTTAGAGATGTTATTTGAATCAAATGAATTAATGTTTTTAAAGAGCTTAAAATAGAATTTATTACCAAGTTTCATAAATAAAGTACAAGAGTGGTAAAAATGTCTCTTCTAAGATAACACATTAATTAATAAATGCTTTTCCTTCATTAATGCTAGGCTTATTATTCTACATAAAACCACCATTGGTATCCGTTATAGAAGTTACACTATGTTGTTGAACACAGTCTAGGAGTGTTTGATCTGTTTAGCACTAAGAATTTATTTTTTCATGTTTACTAAAAATACAAAGTTTAACAGAATTAAATTCTTTGTAGATCTTGTTAGCTAACTAGAAGAAGTTTGGAGAGAATCTGTTCTTGGCTTAGGGCTTCTGATTTTTGTATAACAACTGTCACTATTGTCTAAGATCTGGAACAGATTTTAATTCTCAAATGAATATGTTCTCTGAGCGGCTATGAATGGTTTAGCTGTGACTGTCACCCTCGTTCCTCTTCATCTTGAGAGCAGCTGATTTCATATCATTCACATTCAGTCACTCCTTCCTGACTACTTATTGGTTTCCCCTCCTGTTCTGTATATCAGAATGGCTGGACTCCCTTGTTCTGAATAAGACACTAAAACTTTTCTATTTCATTCTACCACCAAATTTGTTAACACCTCCTCTTTTCACTTACTCATTAGCCAAACTCGTCAGTCTTCCATTTTACATCCTTCAGTTCAGTTCAGTTCAGTCGCTCAGTCGTGTCCGACTCTTTGGGACCCCATGCATTGCAGCACACCAGGCCTCCTTGTCCATCACCAACTCCCGGAGTTCACCCAAACCCACGTCCATTGAGTCGGTGTTGCCATCCAGCCATCTCATCCTCTGTTGTCCCCTTTTCCTCGTGCCCCCAGTCCCTCCCAGCATCAGAGTCTTTTCCAGTGAGTCAACTCTTTGCGTGAAGTGGCCAAAGTACTGGAGTTTCAGCTTTAGCATCATTCCTTCCAAAGAACACCCAGAACTGATCTCCTTTAGAATGGACTGGTTGGATCTCCTTGCAGTCCATGGGACTCTCAAGAGTCTTCTCAAATACCTTAGTCTATCTGATATCTCCACCTGGTATTTCCAGCTAAAGAAAAGATTTGATTGAATTTCTCTTCATCACTTCAAACTCTCAGTCTAAACATTAGCTCATGTGCATCTTATCTCTTAACTTCAAAAAGTCAGTACTAAGAGAGGACAATCGTATTTGACAAAGGACTGATGGACGGATGTCTTCACTACATGAAGAACTTCTACAAGTCGATAATAAAAACAGGCAATTCAATAGAAAAGTGAGGGAAATACATGAACATCTGTTTCAAAGAAGAGGAAACATGAATGGCCAAAAGCATGAAAAGATGTTCAAATTTATTAGTAAACAAGTAAATGCAATGCAAAGAAAACCACCATGAGATGCCATTTCACATGCAACAAATTGGTATATATGAAAGTTTCAAAGTTTTAAAAATATGACATTTTCAAAGATTGGTGAGGATGTGGAGCAGTGAGCATTCTCATACTTGGTTGTGGGAATACATTTTGGAGCAGTCACTTTAGAAACAAATGCAGTATTACCTAACTTGATTAAATATATGTGCATCTTAGAACCCAGCAATTCTACTGTCAGTTATTTAGCAAGTTGGCTCTAGGAGACTTGCACAAACCTGTTTCAAACATTAATGTTTGGAATAGCAAAGCACTGGAAATGACCAGAATACTCCTAAATAGGATGGATAAATATAATGTAAAACAAGTGAACTTTAACTACAAGAATTAAGAAAGGTAAATCTGAAATACATAATATTGAGAAAAGTGTTACAGGAATTTATGTGGTATCATTTCCTTTCTGATAGGTTATGTAGGGATATTTACACATTCATTGTAGTACAAAGTACAACAAAAAGCAAGGGAAGAGGAAGATGTACTTAGGAAGGGACCAAAGAGAGCTTCAAAGGTATTGTAACCCTCTATTTCTAAGGCTGGTGGGAAGGCCATTCTAAGGCCATTCTTTCCCCTTCAAGATAAGTTCACTACATATACTTTGATTTCATGATTAGTCCATAAATAATCTAATGTTCAATAACTGTGCTTAAGGTTTTCAGCATCAAGTAAGTTCTTATGGATTCCCCTCTTAGTTTTGAAATACAGGCCATCCCATAGCAGAATACAAAGTTAAGGTTGGACGTGTCCTTAGAATCAGTTAATACGGGTATTTGTTTGAAGGCATATTGAATAGAACTGGCTTGCTTGCCAGTTAAACACGAATTTCTTAATAGGAATAATAATAAAGTCAGCTCTATAATGTTTCAGATATTTTACAAATCATGATGATAATGTAATCCTAGATAAACTCTACTGAACTGAGACACATAAGATATCAGGCTAAAAGTTTATAGAAGGAATGTAGAAACAGGGAAAGTAGAGGCTCTCTAGAAACCCAGGACTTCCCAAGACTACGGACTTGGATCCATGGAGTTGATTTCGCTGTTCTCTTGTTATGATTGGATACTGTAGCCCCCCCTTATGTGTGGTTTTGTTTTCTGTGGTTTCATTTACTCACAGTACCAAAGTATTCAATAGAAGACTCTAGAAATAAAATTCATAAGTTTTAAATTGCACGCTGCTCCAAGTAGCATGACGAAATCTCATGCCACCCCCTCCATCCCACCCAAAACACGAATCATCCCTTTGTGCAGTGTGTTCCACCTGTTTGTATGTAGCAGCCCTCTTGGTTTCAGACCAACTGTCTTAATATCACCATGCTTGTGTTCAAGTAACTTTGATTTTACACAATGACAGCTCCAAAGCACAAGAGTACTGATCCGGGCAACTCATACATGCCACAAAGAAACTGTAAAGTACTTTGAGTAAATAGGTGAAAGTTCTCAATTTAATAAGGAAAGACACACACACACACACACAAATTATACACTGAGGTTGCTAAAGTCTACAGTAAGAATGAATCTTCTATCTGTGAAATTGTGAAGAAGGGAAAAGAAATTCATAATTTTGTTATTTCACCTCAAACTGTAAAAGGTATGGCCACAGTGCATAATAAGTGTATAGTTAAGATGGAAAAGGCATTAAATTTCTATAAAATATTTCAAGGGAGACTACATTCACATAACTTTTATTATAGAAAATTGTTATAACTATTCTATTTTACTAGTAGTTACTGCTAATCTCTTTGTCCAGTTTATAAATTAGACTTCATCGTAAGTATGTATGCATGGGGGAAAAAGAGTATGTATAGAGTTCAGTACTATCCATGATTTCAGGCATCCACTGGGGGTCTTGGAATGTGGAGGACTACTGCACTACTAAAAACATTAGAGGAAGACAGAAACTCACAGTTTTAGAATTCTGTGATCATTTTCCGGTTGCTCCATAGACCATTTTATATGAGAGTGGGCTTGGCCCTGAGAAGGATGGGAGGAAACACCAATGTATTTTTTTAGCCTTTTTTTTTTTTCTTCTGGGTGAACCAGGCAGCTTGCACGATCTCAGCTCCCTGACCAGGGATTGAACCTGGACCATGGCAGTGAAAGCCCAGTTAGCAGGGAACTCCTAGCCTTTAAGTCTACAAACAACTCTGGAGTTTCCTTTTTGAGTTTTTCCTGACCCTCCTCCTTTTTGCCATCTGGGATGTAAAGTATGTATTTCCCACATTTCCCTCTTTTACAAATTTATAGATGCTACTAAGTTAGAGACTACAGAGAAACGGAATATTCAGAGGTGGGGGGGGTGGTTATGATGGAATGAATACACAATTTGATGAAACTCCATCAAAGGCACTCAATCTTAAAGCCAAATACAGAAACACACACGTCATGTCACAGTGGGATATAGATAGGGGATTGTTCTGTACTGTCTGTTGCTGTTCTTGGAAGCAGAATCCCCTCATTAAAGCATGTATCATATGAAATTTTTAAAGAAGGAAAGGAACACAAACACACACCTATATAAATAGTCCTGCTAAAAATTCATAAATATTTCTGAAATAAGACAAATGTCTTATAACATTGGTCTTAAAATTATTTTATTGCATGTGTTAAAGTCTTCTGGAAATAGACATTTTCTTCAGTTGCTCCTTTTACTTGACCCAAAATTCTGAGGAAAGAAGCTTAGAATATGGTGTACTAAATTTATTAGATTGTAATCTGTTAAATTCTCACTTCTTTCTATCAGTTCATGACATTAGTTGTTCAAAAAGGCATCATTAGAGATGTCTCAGTAAAGTACTTCATGCACAGGAAGTGGGAAAGCAGTGTTACTGTGTCATTATTCACATTTGCTAAGGTATGTATCCTTTGTTAGAGATAGGCAGAACTATCCCGGAAACAATGGTTGGGGCCAGGGTCTGTTTTTAATTCTTGTGAAACCAAAAAAATCAGGGACCATAAAATTGAGCCAGTTTTATTGGGAAATAAAATATGCTGATCCCAGTTTAATGGATTCCAATTTAGCTGTTGAATTAATTATTCAATAACATACTGAATGTATCATTTTAAATTTTTTTTCCTTGCAGTTTTAGAGCAGGTGGCGACATTGCAGTAACTTGTTTTCTGAAGGACTTTCCTGTCATTTAGCAGAGAGCAGTAGGATATAGGGAAGAGGGATGAGAGGCATAGAGGGGTAGAACCTAGAACCACGGACCAGTGCACCCTGAGTAATACTCTAACCCACAGGCACACACACATGTATATACAGTCTTTCCCTCCCCACCAAATGCAATATCTGCTTCTAAAGATTGTTCATCTAAAATTTAACCTGTTTCTTTTCATCCTTCCAACCCACAGAAGACTTCTAGGACCGCAGGTCATTAGGTTCTGGATTACTTCCTTTCATCAAGTATCATTCCGTTTACTGATGATTTATATATTTTGTGTTCCTTCTTTCTCTGACTGTGGTCTCCTCCCACCTGAAAATGAAGACTGCTGTGTCCACTGTATCCTGGCCTGCCTGTTCTGTGAATTCCTGACGCTCTGCAACATTGTCCTGGGACAAGCCTCGTGTGGCATCTGCACCTCGGAAGCCTGCTGCTGCTGCTGTGGAGATGAAGTGGGGGATGACTGTAACTGCCCCTGTGACATGGACTGCGGCATCATGGACGCCTGCTGTGAATCGTCAGACTGCCTGGAGATCTGCATGGAGTGCTGCGGGATTTGTTTTCCTTCCTAAGTATTTATCTTCTGTTTGCCTTAAAACTGGAGAGTATTTGAAGTTTTTTCTTTTGAGGTAAAAGAAAAGCACGTGGTAAAATTCTCATCAAACAACCCAGTACTTGCACTGTTAACTCATTATTTTAGGTAATCTCTGAAAGCCTTTTTTTCTCCCTCTAACCAAGTCCACATGGTTTAATATGTGAAATTTTAACTACTTTTAAACTTGTTAATAGGTTGCAGTGACTGAGGGACATTTTGGCCACAAACAGAAAAAAAGAAAAAAAAAATACAAAATGTCTCCTCCTTTTTATACTTATTTCTCTATGTTTCTTTTAACCTGTCTTAGGAGCCCCTTGCTCCAAATGTATTCTTTTCTGGTGGTTATTTAAATCAGACAATTCATTTTGTATGTTTTTACAGTGGTTAAAAGTAAGCATTCCTTAGGGTAAACTTTGAGAAACACACCCACACAAGCATTGGGCACCTAGAGTTTGTGTCTATGCTCTGCTTGTTCAACAGACACTGAGTGCCTGCTGTGTGTGAGCTGCTGCAGCGCCGAGATGGATGGCATTCAGCTGCCATCCAGAGAAGCAGAGGAAAGTTTAGGCAAAGAGACTTGTAAAGAATAAGCCAGCCCACAGGCATATGGAAGTCATGATTATGAGAGAGAGAAACTCAAAAGGCTGTAGGGATACACAGAAAGGAAGAGCTAATGTCTATGGGAATATTCAGAAGGCTTCGAGGAGAATGTGGCATTTGAAGGAGGCCTCTTGGGATGAGTGATTCATCTGCTGCTTGAATGAATTAGCTTTAGGACCAAGTTTTAGGTGACCAACCTGAGCTGACTGTGCCCTTGAGCAGTTACAAGAAAAATGCCTCATGTATGTATTTTCTTTAGTTGTGGCAATACATCTTTCTTTAAAAAAACTATAAAATTTAAGTTAACTAAAAATACGCTTTTTTTTTTACATAATTTAGAGGTTATGATAAAGTTTTGATTAAAAACAATGCTTTATTAAAATAGCTATATCTTATAAACAATGTGGAGTACTTTTGAAAAGTTGCACTTAAATTAGGAAAAATTTTATATTAAAATCTCAGCATTTTGATTTTGATTTATTCAAACACTTTTCTTTTGAGAGCTTTAAGTATTTTGCAAGGGGAAGGGTTATTTGGTTAAGAAGCAAACCCCCCAATATTTATAAGCACAGTTAACCTTAAATACCAATTATTCCTTCCAGTGCAGTGGGAATCTTGACATCCATTACTATGACCAAATTTCAGTATTGCAATTTTACATTAAACCCAAATGGTGGGTTATAAAGATCCTTAAGTGTAAAGAAATAAGACTTATTAAGTTACTTATTAAGACTTAGTAAGTTACTAAGACATAGAGACTGTGTGGTACAGATGAAAAGGAGAGGGCATTTTCCTACTACATGCTCTTCTGCTAAGCTTGATATCCCCAACTTGCAGTTTGGTTTGATTTAATGTAATACCTTTGTAGAAATTTGGAAGTATATCTTTGGATGAATAGTTATTTTTTATTATTCCAATTGAATATCAAATTGATAGTAAAAACAAATGCATATTTTTAGGAAGCCTTTTAGCAAATCTAGGCTTTTAAGATTTTAAAACCTAAAGCATGGGTATGTCACCAACAATTTTTCCTTTGAGATGAAATCTAGTTTCCACTTATATCATTACTTAAAAGGCTTAAAAAAAAATTAGCAAACTCTTGAATCCCCTTTTAGTGCTCTTTAAACACACATACACACACACACACACACACACACTTAAATTGTCAGGCTTAAATAGAATTCTAGTCAACAGCTGTCTATCTTCCTGGCCCAAAGAGCATTTTTGATGTAACAAATGAAATATGAGAACATCTTTCTACTATTTCTTAGTAACCAGAATCTGAATATTTACATATATCCAAAGTTAACATGTATATATATTAGGATGTAAGAGTATCAACTTTATATTGATATATAAAACCTTCTAATGACCTGGAATCATTAAAATAGTATATCTGTTATACTGCAAAAATTTTCTGCCAAACTGTTTGTCTAATATTTGTGTATCCTGCTATTTACAATGATGATATTAGCACTTTTATAATAATGTTTCTCTGTAACAGAGAGCATTAATTGATAGAATTTTAATCTCATATTTATATTCACAGTACTTTTCCTTTGTTGTCTATTCTGCAGTCATACCACAAAGTACCTTGTATGATTTTTTAAAATAAATGAAAAAAACAAAAGTAGCAAATGTGAAAATATTTTCCATATGTATTTTAGAATTTCTGTATGTAAAATATTTTGTTGAATTATATGGCCATCATAAGTGCTCTAGTTTACAGTTACAGATTTGGTCTCTTTTTAAATGTGGAAACATAATCTTAAATATTTTTAAACTGGACCTGTATTAGCCTGAATATACTATTTTGAAATAAAAAAAATGATTTCTGTAATCTAATTGATGGATCAATATTTAAATGAATTCAACTATAATTTAAAAGCTTAGGCTTTTCTTTTCTTGTTATATCCTTCTCTGAAAGATTTCTTAGTCTCATATGTAAATCACATGACTCATGCCCATAAATGAACTATGAAAGATTCAGATCAGTTTATACTGCAAATCATAGTTGACAAATGATTTCAAAACATGGTAAAACATGGTTTTCTGTTAAAACTTCACAGTAGAGCAAAATTCACAATTTTTACATTTGTTTTTTAATAAGTTGCTTTTACTTATTTGCTTTAGAATTATCTCCCAACTTATTAAAAAAATGTGGTAGTTTATATGTGTATATATATACACACACACACACACACACACATATATATATATATTTATATGCTGAAATTAAACACTAAAGATCTATGGAATTGGGTATTAATTTCAATGAATTTCACCCAAAAGTAAGTCATCAGAAGTACTTTCAACTAGGGTTTTTAGTGGCACAATTTTTAAGTCGTAGGAAGTGTTTTATTATTAGTATTTAACCCCTTGCATCACTTTATTTAGGAGAAGACATTTTACTTAGGAGTATAATAATTTTATTTTTGTGTTCTTATAGTGTATTGACTATATCCATTTCCCTCACCTGAAATAGCCAGTGTTTCTCTGAACAGTTCACGGAGTAACCAAGGCAACCTTATGTAATAACTTTTCATTCTTCATCTATACAAGCTCTTATCAGTGCCCTAGATTCTAATGTTATAAACGTCAAAGTCACTGTCTAACATAAATAAGATTCGAGTCCAGAGTCTATGGCTTGCCTTCTTGAATTCCAGTTTCAATGCCTAGATTTACCCAACCATCTAATGAATAAGTTTATTTATTAATAAGATTATTTTTCATACTATTCAAGACCTTTATGCCCTTTCCAATTACCTGTGATTTGTAGGCCTGTAGGTTTATTACATCTAATCTGACAGCCAAGATAAAATTTCATCAGACACTATAATATCCATTTTTCTCTTATTTTAATACTAATATAGAAAAGCATACCATTTGTGTTTTAAATGACAGTTAATATAGGGATAGAGTTTATTTTACACTTACTATTTATATTTTAAAATTGAGGCTTGGGTACTACAAGGCATTCTTTTTAACCCTTCATCTCTGTGTCCCATATAATCAATAAATTTATAGTGACTGTTTTCTTTAAGCCCCTCAAGGGAGTCAAAAAACCCTCAGGATGTTTCAACCTTTGGGAGAAGTTTGCCACTTCCCATGAGAAAACTGTTATTGAGGCTACTAATATTTACTTGTCCATTTCAGATTACTTTTAGAGGTTATGGTTAAAATGGAAGGGGCTGATGCAGACCTAACGTGGAGGGGTGGTTTTCGCAAAAATCATCACTGGTGACTAAATCTGCCATGTATTTTCACATTGCAAAATTCCCAATGAACACTGGCTGTCCTCTCTAAAGGCCTGTGAATCAGTATCATCCAAATGACCAAATTTTAATTAAGTTCAACAGGCAAACCTGGAGGTGAACAGGATTCTAAGCACAGCTACATCAAAGCCTCAACTAGAAAGAAGAATTTCTATCTAGGCAAGGAGAAATCTGCACCATCTCACTGTCATCACACTGGGACAACCGACTGACATTCTCCACCTGCCAAAAGAGTCGGACACAACCGAACAACTACACCACCACCACCACCACGAGCTGCCAGATGTCAGAGCGAGTAGGTCCTTGCCTTCCTACAAAGCTGCGGCCACTAGTTGTATTTCTCTTTGTTCATTCTTTATGCCCTTGATCCCTCCTCACCTTAACCCTTGCTAAAAGAGAATCTTGAGCTTATTTGTGAGGTGACTGTGAAGAAATCAATTTAGCTAAACATGCCTCAACATATTACTAACAGAGGTATAGATATATCTGTTGAAGATGAAGTATAGCTCTGCAATTAAGTGTTCACTTTCAGGCGGGTCTTTGAGGTTCAGTGGAGAATGTAATTATTAGGAAAACAGTGAAAAGCAAATGAACACAAATTCTCAGTTTAGCTTGAAAAACTGAAAAGGTTCTTAAGTTCTGTCTGATGCATAAAGCGGTAGAAGCAAAGGAATTACATTCCAAAGCCAAGAAAGAGGGTGTACAAAAGCAGCTGATCCACTTGACATAGTTCATAGCCTTTTGCAAAGGAATAAAAGCCCGTTGAGCAGGGAACCAAAAGATCTCATTATAGGATGAAGCCAGGCCATATTAAAGCTTGTGCACTAGTAACTATGTCTAAAAACAGCCTGCTGTTTTATATTGAACCAATACATTCTTAACTTGGTAGGTTGCAGTGTAAAGATGTACAGAGCCTGTCTGCTGGATGCTATGCCAATTACAGATGTGACGGAGTGGTGTCAAACACCTACAAATAGTTAGGATCTCAAGCAATCTTCGAGTGAAACAAAAGAAGTTTTAAAATGTCATCTCAAAACCTGGATAGCACAGTTCATCATGTGTGTCTGACTCTCAGAGTCTCAAGATCACCTTTATTATATAATTTAATGTGGACCTCATATGATCCCTCAATCAGAATGCACAATTCTTTCAAGGACATGAATAGTGCCTGAGAGAGAAGGAGAATATCTTTTAAAAGTAACACCTTCAGATGACAAGGCATCTGTGATCAGCTCTGCAGGAACTACGTTTTATTGGTGTTGAGGTGAAGAAGGAGGGAAATGCCCATGAATACATATTAGACTTTGTTAGATCATCAGAAAGAATAATTGGGCATATTTATACAATTACATTTTTAGTAAACTATTATGCCAGCTTAACGATAATACATATTCTGGTAAAAAGTACATTAAATGGCAATCCTAAAGCAATTCGGCTGCTGAGGATGTCATTTTTTTTATCTAATTATTCACAAATTAATGAATAAAATTAAATTCCAATCACTGAGAAAAATGGAGCAATGGTGAGAATCAGAACTGCAGATTAGTTAAAGCAAAGATATGCAATGCATAACAGAATTAAAGCATTTCTTTTATTCAAACTCAGTGCTTAAAAAAGAACAAATCCATCATCTTGAAATTTGACTTGTAGCTTGACATTAAAAATAATATGAGTAGAATTTTCAGTGGGGTAAGCACAAAACTAGTTCAAGTTGTGTCACTCTCAATTACTGTACTCAGGTGGTGTGCCCATTAAAATTCCCACTTGTGGGCTCCGCTCACTATGCAAATGGGGTCATTACCTGGAGAATTTAATTGGTTATGACACTGGGAGTAGGACTTTCCCTTTCAAAATAAACCTACTTACACACATTTTCACTAGAAATTTGATTGTTATATATATTTTGGATTGTTTTGCTCTATAAATATTTACTGAAATTGGACTATCTTTGCCTACTAATTTCTCACAGATAATTCAAAGTGGATCCAAATTACTTTGTGCATGTAGTTTTGTCTAGAAGACTGGCTAGAATGATTTTTATAAATCATGTTGCTTAACAAAATATTATTTTGAAACATCTTTGTATCTCTCAGTCTACATGTGGGTACATTTCCAATGAGGGTTTTCATCACTGAGTAGTATGTATGTTTTCTCTTTCATCATAGTTCTAAATGTTTACTCTGAGGGGCTTCTTCCGTGTTTCTGCTTCTTTGTCACTTAAAAAAAAAAAGTATAGTTAAAACATTGACCTGCCTTCATGGGTGTGTAACATACATAGCATCACTGAGGAGCCATGCTTGTAACACTTGCAAGGCACTTATATTCACTGATAAGACGGGGTGAAGATGTGAAATAGTTGTCAGAATTCGTTCTAGAGAGAGTTCCACCAAGAGCCACGAGACAACTGAATTTAAAAAAGAACAACGAATCAGTACAAAAAGTACAGTTCTCCACACACCTGCCATCTGTTTTCACTGATTGTGGTGATTTCAACTGGAAAAAACCCTGAGTTTACAGCTAGATAACAAGAATATCGATAATGGCTGGAACTTACAACAAACACTGACATTACAGTATGGTTTAGTGAATGTAATATTAAAGTGGGCACCCAGGAATTTAGTTCCTAGGCACTGTCTCAACCAGCAGATACCAGAGTGAACTTGAAGCGGGAACGGGATTGCTAAAAGTATTAGTATAACCTCAGGGGAGCCCTAACAGTTACTTGCAAGAGAGGGGTCCTGCAGTCTAAATTTGTATTACTATACCAAGTTGTACAACAAGCACGGATATTACCACTAGCTTGTCTGGACCTAAAGAGAATATTTTTCTTTAAATGAAGAAAAGAATATTCTAAAATAAGAGAAATAATTCCAGGGGTGATAAAAAAAAAAAAAAAGAAATACTACAAATTTGTAACTGGACAATTGGGCAGGAATTTTAACATCTGTAACTATGGGAAATTTCCCATAGAATATCAAACATGGATCCAGTCTCTGACATTCATTTTTCTGATATTTCTAATTGCGCCCGGAGGATAAGAAGGAGTTGGCGCATCCAATAAATATAATCATTTACATGCATGGAGCTCCCTTTGAAGTTAATAGGACCTATGGAAAGGGGAGTTACGCACCACGAAAACGGAATTCAACGTGTATCTACTTCTTTCTTTTTAACATGCAGCCGTGTTGCCAACACATTTGGATTTTCTTTCTGCTTATCTTTTCTTTGTATGTGATGTTTCAGTTGGAGTGGAGCAAAGTGCTCCATGTGTAGAGGAAAGATAGCCTCAAAGGCAGGATGTGATATTGACAAGCTTATAATCAGGGACCAGCTTTACAAGATAGTATCCAAAAGTGATCGGGCCTGACATTTGTAGAGCTTTTTAACTTTCCAAAAGGAAACCACATACATTTTCTCGTTTGATCTCTGCTGCTCTTCTATTCATCTACGATATATGTTTTTACTTCCATTTTACAGATGAGAAAATGGGGACAGACTGCTTAAGTTCACTTCCTAGAGCCACACAGTAGCCGGTAGGATGTAGGAAAACTGATTTCTATTCCCAGGTCTTTCCATTAGAACAATATATTTTTAAAGAAATCCTATATATAACTTAATAAAGAGATTCAGTCACAGCTGCTTGGATTAAAACTGGAGTGAGGAAGTTGGGATCTGAATTTCACCTGCCTTGTTTCTTATCTCCCATCTTTGCTGCCTTTAGTGGGTATCCTGGCATGGGCTTTGAGGAAGACTGGAAATCATAGCTACCTAACTGTGCTGCTTATTTCTTATTACACACATTGACCCCAAAGTCACTCAACTCACAGTATTTCACTGTCTTGTTCCTGTTTAAAGTATTCTTGCCTGGAGAATCCCATGGACAGAGGAGCCTGGTGGGCTACAGTCCAGGGGGTCACAAAGAGTCGGACACGACTGAGCGACTTCACTATCAATGACTTTTTTCCTCTAGTTGGATGGATGAGGAGTCAAGAGTTAGATGTTCTTCAAAAGACTGTTTGCTGGTCATTCTCCATATGACCCTAAAGATCTGCTCTCTGTCTCTGCCTGCGCTGTGCCAGGATCCCTTGATTTCTGATTCCCAGTTGGCATTGGCTGATACCAAGCACTAATGGGAAATCAGAAGGTGGGAGGAGAGAGAGGTCAAGGTGTTAATTCTCACCTTGCTCCCAGGCCCCCTTCCTGCCAGGGAGTGATTTTTCACAACTCCATTCCTCCCTGTAAGGTGACTGTGTGCAGTGACCCCTTCATAGCTGCAGCTCCCTGATCTTGTCCCCTTCAGCATGGGGAAGGAATGTTTCCCATTTTTGCTAGTTCCTGGCACTTCAAAATCCCATGTTTGTTACCTTTTGACTGACTGTTCCTCTGTAAACAGTCCCTTTTATTAAATGCTCTTCAACTAAGCCCTTTGAGTGAGCCATCTGTTTCCTGCCAGTACTCTAATGAGTGAGAAAGAGTGAGTGTGTGTGTGTGTACAAATGCACACATTGTCTGAATCCAATACTGCTATCATATGTTTCTAAGATTTATCAAAATAATGTAAATTCTGGTGGTCTCTTAGATGTTTGTCTCTTAAACACAGTTAATAAAATCTAATACCACAAGAACTATACTAGATACTCCAGAAATGTACTTAACAATTTCAAGTTCAATGATCACACTGCTGCTGCTGCTAAGTCGCTTCAGTCGTGTCTGACTCTTAGCGACCCCATGGACTGCAGCCTACCAGGCTCCTCTGTCCATGGGACTTTCCAGGCAAGAGTACTGGAGTGGGTTGCCATTACCTTCTCCTCAATGATCATACATTTCCATGCTAATATTTGACACTAAAACTGGCTGAGGGTGGAAGAGGGAAAGAAAGAGGTATTACCAGGAGTGGTCCAAAGTTTATTGAGCTTTAGGATTGCTAGAGATAATGAGGCTTTCCTGTTTCCCTACAACCTAAAATAACCCAACAATATTAACATAAGCAGACCCACAATAGAAAGCTTAGCCTGGAAATGAATCCCTCCAGAAATGTGCTATTTGGAGACTCCATGTGACTATAACCAATGGTAATAAAACAACTGGATGTGACATCTATATGTCTTCAGAGTCACAGTTCTAATCTATAGTAGGTCCAGTATCACTTAGTCTTCTAGTTCAACCCCTCCACTGAAAGTTGGTAAACTGACATTTTAATTGATGCCTCAACATTCACCCAGTCAGCCAAGGATAATCTGTTTGTTCCAGACCCTGTGCTGGGAGTAGGGATATCAAGATGTCCATTGAAAAATTCACAGCTTAGAGAGAGAATGTACATTAATTTGACAGAATTAAAGACATAATAGAGATGGTATAATTTCTAGGACAGGGGAGAAGTGGAGGCTGACTAACACTCCCCAGGAGAACCAGGAAGTTTTCTTAGAAGAGGTAATATTTGAACTGGGATTTGGAGAAAGTAAGTAGTTATTGGTGCATTCTGAAATTGCAGTAATGTTGGAAAGGACAGAATTGGTGATGTTGGGGAAAAGCAGAACTGAGTTCAAAAAGGCAGCACTTTGAGTGCTTCTGAACTTCTCAACTTTGACCTGGAGGCAAAGTAAAGCCTTCTGAGGACTTAAATCAAGGAAACAGCAAGATCAAATTTATATTTTGATATAACTTTATTGGGGCAGCAGATGAATTAGAAAGGACTGAGGATGAACGTATCAGGGACTTAAAAGACTGTGGGTTCATCTACACAAAAGATGGTAAGGACCTGATCTGAGGCGCTGACTGTAGAAACACATGTGGGGGGAGGGGGGAGGGACTGAATTAAACACAATTCTGAAAGAGAACTGAAAGACTATTCCAGGTGAATGAGCCTGCTAAGTGTGCCCAGTGTTTACATACAAAACCAACTGTATGAACGTTAAAAGAAAGCCAAATTCATAGAGGTTTTAAAGTGCATACACTACGTGTTTTGCGTCAGCAATGTCATGTCTTCATTAAATGAGATGATGGATCTGAAAGTGCTTATAAACAGTTTCACCAATATTAGGAAACTGTCAGAATTTCATTGTGGGTTTACATGATGGGTGTAGTACTATACATAGTATGCAGGTGGGTGAACCAGTGAGGAAAATGCCAGAGTAAAATGGTCCAGTTTCCTAGTATGCTAGGGATGTATGCTAATAGATGTAAGGCGGGGCCTGGGGGAAGGGGAAGAGAAGCGAGAGGCAAACAGAAGCAGAGACATTAACAAAGGATCCCCAGAGTGCCTGGCCTATGAGAGGTGTTCCTCTATATATATATGCTGAATTAGTATGTGAACAAATGAATATATACGTATATATGTATACCACGGATTACTTAACATGCAGAACTGGATCTGTATTACTACCACAAACTGGATGACAATTGTGAGCATAATAAGTGAAAGAGAGGAGAAATTTTCACTGGGCTACATGCACAACGGATAGATCATTTTTAACTAAATCAACAGATTGCTAACTAGTTACTGATTACTGACTGGTTGAATGAATCATTCTTTAATTGGCTTAGTAAGTCCAGTTCCCATCATAAGTCTTAGGTAATGTATAACCCAAATCTCTTTGGTTGGCCTCCAGCAGCTCTAAAATTAGTGAGTAAATCTTCCAAAGTTATATTCTTGCCAGCCTTTGTTTTTCTGCAAACCTGATTCAAATTTTCAACTGGGCCTGTTCCAAGTTCTGTGTTAGTCTAGGAGGGTGTTTACTGGCCCCAAGGGGTTGCCTAATTTGTCTAAAGTTCTGTGCATCACATATTATGTTTCCTTAGTTCTAATAAAGTGACCCAGACCTGCTTTAGCTATTCTATTCTTAGCAAAAAAAAAAAAAAAAAAAGTTGCAAGAGGATCATAGAATTAACTTCTGTTTTCTTACAAAATAATTATGTTAAAATGTAAATATTTAAATTCACATTACAAATACTAATGAATTTTCAAGCATGTCTCTAAAATATAGGTGCTAAGGACTGTAAGGGAGAAGGAGTATCACCAGGGCACAAGAAAGCCACGTGGGTTCTTTCATGTCCATAGTGGTGGAGGATGGTACTTGAAGGGGATCGCAATGCAGATGCCCAGGTAGAAGCTTGATTTGCATCTGGCAACTAGATCATAAAATATGAAATGAAGGTTTTTATCTGTTCATGAAAATATCAATTATTCAAAATATGGAGGAAAAGGTGATGGAAATCCAAACCAAAGCTTAAAAATGGTTAGATTCTTAAAATGTATATTTTGGTGCCTTGAGTATTTTTGTTTTCAGAGCTCATATCATGGAATTAAAGGAGACATGTGCTGAGGCTTTTAATGTATTATGAAGTCAAAATGTCATTCACTTGAATTACATTTTCCTTTAAATAAAACATTTTGTTGTTTAGGCTCTTTGACCTAAAATATGATAAACTGTACTGAAGTATATAGGTGGTATCACTAATTAGTCAGAAGCTATCTCAAAACATATCTCTTTTTATAATATTTCAATACACAGTATTGGCATTTTAATCATTTCTTCTTTAAAAAAGAGTATCCACCTAAGACAAATAACTATTTCTATGGAGAGTAAAATTAATATTTAATAAAAGAAGACATGTTACTTGTATGTTTTCTTAAATTTCAACAAGTGTCTGATCTTGAAAAGTATCAAATGCCTGCATATATTTGTGACAAAAAAAGTTGCATTCTTTCTATAATCACTCAAAACTTCCCATAATCTGTAAGTTGGTAGACTGTCTTGAGTTTTTCTAAATGAAAAAATAAGGTGGGATAATGCACTGCATAATTACATTCCAAGTTTGCATTAATAAAGAATTATACTTGCAAGTTTTACAACTAGAAGTAGCACTGTGGTTGTCATATATTACAGTACACACAATTTGATTGTTACAGAGTAGGCATCTGCCAGAAACATTTCAGTTTAGCATGATGAATTTACCTTAGCCCTGTCAAGAATCACATTACAATGCCAAAGTATTGCTTTGAATATATATTGAAAAACAGAAATAAATTTGTTGAGGTAGAGTTTCAAATCCCCTCAGAATCATGTCATTACTGGTATTGTGGCTGGGCACACACAAGCTCATGTTACTCCAGGGGGATTTGCCAATAGTGAATGTCACTCATTTAATCAGGACAGCTAAAGAAGAGGTACTGTTGACTGTGGCTGATAGAGGAGTTTATCGGCATCCCAGCAAGGCTGTTAGATACTCAATTTACATAAAGGTATAAGAATATTTAAAATATAATCCCTTTCTAAGCCATTTAAACACATTCGCATGGAAAGTAGTTTACCTGCTGCTCCTTTTTCAGGTTAATGATAAACTTCTCTGAAAGATTTAACTGAACTCTAACTAATAAACACTGTATTTGTCTCGAAACACCTAATTGCTGGCATTGCTTGTTCAAACAGTGGAATTTACACTTCCTTGGTGTGTAAGATACAAGATTATTATCAGGTTACTGCAGAAGGTACAAACAATTGGCAGGTTATTCCTGAACCACTCAGGAACTATTGAAAAGTCCACGTCTAGGGTCTTCGGAAGCCTAGTAGACCACAGTCTCCTCTACCGGCTGCTTCAGAAATGCCAGGCAGAATTTTACTCTAATTTCTTGAAAGGCCTATGAATTCTATCAAAAATTTGCTGCGCACTTTGGAAAGATTTTATGGTGTAGACATGACCACATGATAGGTTTCTTATATCCACAGCAACTTTTAAAGTCTAAGATGCAGAATAAAGGCTACTGCCTTAATAATAGCAAAGGGCCAGATCCACACAGGCGAGACTGTGTGCCAGGTTCACAGTTTAACTACCATAAAATTTAGCTGCCGCTTTCATTTGAGAAATGTGGCAGATAAAAGCAGTTTCAATATTGCACCACTGCATTAATGTAGATGTAGCACAGATATATTAAATTTTTTTCCTCTCAACACCATGCTCTAAGAAAGTAGTAAAAGTATTATGTTTGCATGATACTGATTTTACATGTAGTCTGAGAAATATATGAAATGTATTTTTAAAGGACTTGGCTTATGAAAAGTCATATTTGAGGGAGTGTGGAATCAATTCACAGGGATAGTTTATGGTCCAGAAACTCCTATAAGGTAATGGGAGAAACTAGTATATCTGTAGTAAAAAAAATCTAACAGAAGAAAAATCATGAACTTCATCAAGGAAAAATAAAAATTATACAATATCTAAGTTGATATGTGCAAAGTATCAATAGTATTCAGTTAGTCTGGAAACTATGCTTATCATCAATTTGCCTTTTGTATCTTCTGACTGCTTCCAATTCAGCTACAAATACAAATATCAATCATATTCACATAAGCTAAGTATATAAAAGATAACGTTTAAGTATAAAAAGATCCCAGAAATAAGCTTTTTATGTTGTGCTGATAAAAATGTCTGTGTGTACACGTATATATGTACAACATATATATATATATATCCTTTTTTTAATGTAATCACCTATATATCCTAGAAAAATATCCAGAATAACTGATTTGAAAAACGTTTGCTGATTCTTTTCTAGCAAAATCTGACTATATTATGGGCATTAGAATCCTAGTTGTCTCCTACAAGGAAAAACTCATAGCAAAATAGTCCAGATAAAAAGAAGACATGGATAGGGAGAGAACAGATAAATACAATCATGCTGTAGAGAGACCATTGACAGTGTATCAAAGAGAAAGAAAAATTCCTAGAACATCATATCGTGGCACAAATGCTATCATGTCACTGCAAGACAGCGACAAAGAACACTGCTCATAGGGGCAAGTTCTTTTTATTAGAACTGTAAGAAATCCTTGCTTATATGAATTCAGAAACTTCAGACATCGTAACAGGTCTGGTATCTCTCCAACACATCTTCTATATTAATATAAAAAAAAAAGTTTCAAGTATTTTCTACTTGCCTGCTGTCATCTAGCAAGGTGAATTAACACTATAAATCAAATCAGTTTTCTCTGAACTTATTTGTAGGATGAAAGCATGTTGAGCTTTTCATTTGTGAAAATTTCAGAGACTTTTTGGCAGCCCGATACCACTGCTCATCAGGCTCCACCTCTAGCTTTTACATCAGGTAAAATATAAGAGACTCAAAGTGATGCTCGGCCTTCTTTTTGAGATTTAGAAGTCTGGACCATCAAGATTCTCAAAAGGAAAATTCCAGTTTGTAAAATGTTTTTTTAATCAATCTAGAAATGATCATTTAAATCACTTAACATTATTTTGTACAAGTCGCCTGTATGTACAAAAATTTTAAAGAATAAATTGAAATCTGAAATTAGATTAACCCTGAGCATATCATAATTTGTATTAACAATAACAGTACTTAAGAAATGTAGCACTAATACATATTTTTTAAACTACAGCAACAGCCCTGAACATGTCTATATCACCCGTATGTCTTTCTCTTTGCATTCTAACTGTATACATTTTTCTTCTGACTTTCCTTTTATATTCAAGCTCCATTTTCATTCATCATTCATTGCCTCCTCCAAATTGCCTGTTTATAAATATCTTAAGTCCATCATCCTCTTACCCCTGTGCTTCTCTTCAATGTCTCATTCTATCTCGATTCTCAGCACCAGTTAAGTTCGGCACACATTTTTAAGCGGCCACTTTCTACTATGTACTGGGAAGACAAGCTAAATCAGAGTTGGCTCCTGCATTTCTGGAGCACACAGTAGACTGAGGGAAATAAAGACGTGAACATATTATGAAAATGCATTGTGAGAAGATTTAGAGAAATGTGAAAATTGTATGGGACTGCAGAAGACTGAAGCTTGGGAGAAATGAGAATTAGGATGGAAATATCATTTGAGCCAGTTCTTGAAAGATGATCTTACATTTCCCAGGCAGACAAGGGAGAGGAGGGAAGACAGTTCAAACAGAAGGAACAGCATCTACAGATAATTGAAGTTGCAAAGAACATGCATGTTCTAAGATCAGAGAATGTTCAACATGGATAAAATACAACTTTGTGGGAAGGACAGGGTGGAAGATGAGACTGAGAATGTAAGCTATGGCTAAACTGTTTTTTTATGCCATGCTAAGTGATTCAGATCTTATTCTACTTGTTATAATTTAAAGAATGAAAAGGAAAAGACAGTTTCAGATTTGTGTCTTAGAGAGGTCATTTAGGCAAACAGATGAGAAGAAACTGGAATGATGCAGAGAGAAGGGATAACACGAGATCAGAGATGCTGGTCTGTTGTTATAGAGAGGTTGATGGTTCAATACTTAAGGCTCCCAGGTCTATGGCAGAGGGGCTAAAGGATGGGAGGGGTGAGACATTCAAGAGATAAACTGATGATTGAATATATGGGATTTAGTAACAGGATGAGAACGAGGCAGAGGAAAGAGTCAAGGATGACACCGAAGGTTTTATTTTCACCACCTTATGATCATGTCACGAACCAATATAAATGAATGCAATGTGCTAAGAAAGAGGGCCCCAAATACATGGAATATCCAGGCAGCCTGATACATGGAATGGGAACTCAAAAAAGAAGTCAGTACAAGAAAAGTAAATTTAAGAGTTATTTTATTTGGATAGGGTTGCTCTGAAAGCTGAGTCTGAAGCAAGAACCTGTATTTAGTTTATTTGGGAGGTGATCCAGAGAGCAGGATTGAGGGATCAGGGAGAGAGACAGGCGGAGAGGAAAAACCAATTTAAAGGTGTTACTGAGGTTGTCACTGTAGGCAGTGGGTCTCAATTCTGCCAGTACCAGCTGAGAACGACACAGAATGTTTCCCAGAAATGTGTATCTGAGGACAAGAGAGCAGGGCATTAATCTATAAAATCCTATTCCTTTGGCAGACATTCCTCAAGGGTATCAACGCCCCACACTTCCAAGCTGTGCTAACTCTGGCCCATCTAACTCTCACAGGTCTGAACTAGAAAGCCTGGTGCCAGTAAGGGCCAGTAAGGGGTGACTTGATGCCAGATTTGGTCAGCATGAAATAGATAGAAGCCCCATGGAACTATCGACCCCATTTATAGCTGAAAACAGAGGTGTCACTTAGCAAATGTGAATCAGGGCACCAGATATATTTACTATACCACAAATAAACATTTGTTGAAGCTACTCAACTTAATGAGATTATAAGAGTAAACACAGAGACCAGCACCCCTTGACCTGGTCAGATTTCACAGTAAACCAAAAAAAGTATGAAATATATTTGATTTATTTTGATATAGACTTTTCTGAGAAATAAGTCTAAAATTTCCATCAAATTCTCAAAGTGTTTCTTGATCCAGAAAAGTTTAAGAAATAAAAATTTGGAGCAAGAATGAAAGTACAAGAAATTATGGAAAAATAACATTTAAGGCTAACAGAGGAGAACATGGGGAAAGACAAATTAGTGCCAGACTTTTTGGAATCACAAAGGCTTGTGTTTAACCTAGGCTCTGTTTGAACCTGAGCAGATGATTACATTCTTTGATTCGCATGAGCTCTTATGTAAAATAGAAGTAATAACACTTAGATCACAGAGGTATTATGAGTCTTATAAACAGGAAATGTGTGCAAAGTGCCTAGGATAAAGTAAATACTCATTAAATGATGACTTATCAGAAAAGTAGAAAAATACCAGGAAGAAACTGTGTAACAGATTTAAGAAAGAGTTACAGAAAAAGAATCAAATGATATTGATAGTTTTCATTAGGGAAATGTATAAGAGGACTTTGAAAAGAGTTCATTGAATTTGATAATTTTTGTTGAAAACAATCAAAATACATTGGGTAGAGAAGGTCAGGAAAACAATGGGTTGAGGAGTAAAATACTGAATTATTAAAGGAGACACACACAAATCAGTATCTCACCCAGTATCAAGCTTTACAAATAATTTTAAGGATGCCGTAGATTATGTCCAGCTCTTTACAACCCCACGGACTGTAGCCTGCCAGGCTCCTTTGTCCATGGGATTGTCCAAGCAAGAATACTGGAGTGGTGTGACCATTCCCTCCTCCAGGGGATCTTCCCAAGCCAGGAATCGAACCCATGTCTCCCGCATTGCGGGCAGATTCTTTACTTTCTGAACCACCAGGAAAGCCCCAGAAAAGAAGCACAGATGAAAAAGTTCTGGGAATTCCACACAGCTTTCCAAGTCATTCCTCCTATAATAGACATTTTATCTCTGGTCCCAAATAACATGAGGTCTCCAAAAAAGGTTTTACAGTATTACTTGACACAATCAGGAAAGTTTAAGTTATGAAACATATCCATTTTACATGCAAGAGAATTCTATAATTTATGGGACATTCTCCAAGAGTTGTGCCTTATAAATCCAAACATAGGTCCTGTATATTTACTATAGTAATCTTTTAGTTAGGGACATCCTGCTGAGAGATTTCTGTAAATAAGGTCTCTTTCTTCTCGCAAATATTATTAGCCAGTTTACACATAAGTCCAACTGACAAGGAGTTTAGATGAATTCACTTTTCCTCATTTTCTTTTACCCAGGCATGCTTCCTATAACCAATGAGACTGAACGGATTATAAGCCAACTATAATACTTGAAGTCTTCCCTCCATAGCACCCTGTTCATTGCCCCACTTCTAACTCAAATGCCCAATCATACTCCTCTTTCAATTGTGTGTGTGTGCGCTCAGTTGCTCAGTCCTATCTGACTACTTGTGACTCCGTGTCTGGTAGTCTGCCAAACTCTTGTGTCCATGGGATTTCTCAGGAAAGAATACTGGAGTGGGTTGCCATTTCCTTCTCCAGAGGATCTTCACAATCTAGGAATCAAACCCACATATTCTGCAGTGCTGGCAGATTCTTTACCACTGAGCCAGCTGGGAAGTTCTCTTCCAAATAGATGAGCAATTAAAAAATATTAGGTATATACTTCCAGAATTTTCTTTAAATATTTACATTGTATTTACATTGAGCTCAAATATGGATTTATACTGAATGTGGTACATGTCTATCCATACGTATATTCTTGTCTTGTTTGTCCTTAACAGGATGTTCCAGAGATCTTCCCACATCGTATTCTAGAGACTTAGTTCAACTTTTTAACAATGTCAGCAGCTGTGAAGGGTCTGAGACTTTAGTCTATTTGCAAGTTAAATCTAACCCGCCACAATTTTATGGATGCTGGTAGACAATAGGCATCTTTGTAAAAGACAAAGGACTTTTTTTTTTTTAACTAACAAGAACAACATCCAGAATATCAGCATTTATATGAATTTCCTGAACTCCGGTTCCCACAGGGTAACACAAAGAACAGGCAAAGCCCACAAATACAGAAGAGTGAGCGACCCAAGCTTAGAGAACCTAAATCTTTATTAATCAGCAGTAAGCAAACCAGCTATACTTTTGCCCTGGAGGAAGATATTACATTTATTATACTGAAATTTATAATACTTGCTTATAAACAAGCATGGCTTGTGCTCCAGACAGAGATAGTATCTCCATCTTGCAAGGCTATTCATTGCACGAACATTCTTGCAAGACTTGCAGAAGTGTGACCCACGCCATGGAGGACTGCCTCCCAACAAGTTTAAAAAATTTCACAGTATGGGCATTATTGAAATATTTTCCTATGAATGGCCATTAACAGTAAAGGTAGGACAAGTTTTTATTTCTTGAATAATTATTTTCCCAGGGTAATTTATTGAATGAACCAAACTTTTTAAGTTAATGTCAAGCTGTTCAATTATGTTTATTTGATGTGAATTCATTTTCTATCTTTTTATTTTATTTGCTTTCTTAGTGGTAGTTTCTCATGTGTTTTGAAGGTTTACTCTGAATCTTCCTCTTCAATGCATTTTAATTTTTTCTTTCTCTCTCTCAATTCCAGATCCCCCTCTTTACTGTCTAAGAATTTTTGACTCATTCCATCTGATCCCCTAGAACCATCTTGTCAGAATTAGGTCTTAAGTTAATGACTAGAAGGAAAGGGCAACCCACTCCAGTGTTCTTGCCTGGAGAATCCCAGGGACAGGGTAGCCTGGTGGGCTGACGTCTGGTGGTCACACAGGGTCGGACACGACTGAAGCGACTTAGCAGCAGCAGCAGCAGCTTCTGACTAGGGATATTTCAAATTGATTAATTGAGCCAATATTTGGTTTGGGTTCAGCATTGGCTTCAAAATGAGTTCCCTCCCTCTTGTTTTTCAAAGTATGTGTCATTTTTTAAACTACAATCTATTTGATTCAAAGCAGCTATTTTCATTGTTCTTCTCAAAGCACAGAGGGAGTAAAGGGCAGGGATAGGAAACAATATCCCAAACCTTTGCTTTAAGAAATGAAACTGATGTAATACTCATTGTATTATGAGTACTACTCATTGTCAGTGAGCTTCCTGCTATTTTGTTCTGATCTAGGTGTGCAGCTCAGGAAGACTACAGTATCAGCTCTACTTACACTTTGCATATCTGTTGCTGCTGCTGCTGCTGCCAAGTCGTTTCAGTCCTGTCCGACTCTGTGCGACCCCATGGACTGCAGCCTACCAGGCTTCTCTGTCCATGGGATTCTACAGGCAAGAACACTGGAGTGGGTTGCCATTTCCTTCTCCAATGCATGAAAGTGGAAAGTGAAAGTGAAGTCACTCAGTCGTGTCTGACTCTTAGGGACCCCATGGACCGCAGCCCACCAGGCTCCTCCATCCATGGGATTTTCCAGGCAACAGTACTGGAGTGGGGTGCCATTGCCTTCTCCCTGCATACCTGTTACAGTAGTCTATTCCACAGAGCCATTCAGCTTGTCATGAGCTCAGATACACAAAGGAACCTATACATGCATCTGTATAAATGTGTGTGTATACATATATACAGTTTCTTCTAAAAATTGCATTCTGTTTTCAACATTGCTGTGTATCTTGAGCATAGGAGGACTTCAAAGGATGAACTTAAAATGCAACCTGGACCACTTGCCTGGAAGCAAATATAATAGAAACTAATTTATACAACTGAATAGTAAAAACCACAACCAAAGAAAAAAACCTCAAAAATAAAACAAACAACAGCAATGAAAGGAATTTGATTCAACAATGGGCAGAGAGAATCTGAATAAACATTTTTCTGAAGTCATGCAGACAGCACACACATACATGAAGATGCTCAGTATCACTCATAACCTCAGAAACATATCACCTCACACGGGGTCAGTTTCAGTTCAGTTCAATTGCTCAGTCGTGTCCGACCCTTTGTGACCCCATGGACTGCAGCACACCAGGCCTGCCTGTCGATCACCAACTCCTGGAGTTTACCCAAACACATCTCCATTGAGTCGGTGATACCATCCAACCATCTCATCCTCTGTCATCCCTGTCTCCTCCTCCCTTCAATCTTTCCCAGCATCAGGGTCTTTTAAAATGATTCAGCTCTTTGCATCAAGTGGCCAAAGTATTGGAGTTTCAGCTTCAACATCCGTCCTTCCAATGAACATTCAGGACTGATTTCCTTTAGGATGGACTGGTTGGATCTCCCTGAAGTCCAAGAGACTCTCAAGAGTCTTCTCCAACACCACAGTTCAACAGCCATCAATTCTTCAGTGCTCAGCTTTCTTTATAGTCCAACTCTCACATCCATACATGACTACTGGAAAAACTATAGCCTTGACTAGACGGACCTTTGTTGGCAAAGTAATACCTCTGCTTTTTAATATGCTGTCTATGTTGGTCATAACTTTTCTTCCAAGGAGTAAGCGTCTTTTTATTTCATGGCTGCAGTCACCATCTGCAGTGATTACACCTGATAGAATGTCTATAATCAAGATTGCTGGGAAAAATATCAACAACCTCAGTTATGCAGATGACACAACTCTTACAGCAGAAAGCAAAGAGCCTCTTGATGAGGGTGAAAAAGGAAAGTGAAAAAGTTGGCTTAAAACTCAGCATTCAAAAAACTAATATTGCATCCAGGCCTATCATTTCATGGCAAATAGTTAGGGGAAAAATGGAAACTGTGACAGATTTTATTTCCTTGGGCTCCAAAATCACTGCAGACATTGACTGCAGCCATAAAATTAAAAGATGCTTGCTCTTTGGAAGAAGAGCTGTGATAAACCTAGACAGTGTACTAAAAAGCAGAGACATCACTTTGCTGATGTTTCTGCATTTCAGATTCATATAGTCTGTATAGTCAAAGTAATGGTTTTTCCAGTAGTCATGTAAGGATATGACAGTTGGACCATAAAGAAGGCTGAGCACCAAAGAATTGATGCTTTCAAATTGCAGTGCTAGAGAAGACTCTTGAGTGTTTCTTAGATGGCAAGATCACACCAGTGAATCCTAAAGAAAATCAATCCTGAATGTTCATTGGAAGGACTGATGCTGAAGCTGAAGCTCCAATACCCTGACCACCTGATGTGAAAAGCCAACTCACTGGAAGAGACTTGGATGCTGGGAAAGATTAAGGGCAAGAGGAGAAGAGGGTGATAGAGGATGAGATGATTGGATGGCATTACCAGCTCAACAGACATGAGTTTGAGCAAGTTCCAGGTAATACTGAAGGACAGGGATGCTTGATGTGCTGCAGTCCATGGAGTCTCAAAGAGGCAGACATGACTTATTGACTTGATAACAACAAATAATCAAATGATAAATAACAAGTTTTGGAGAAGATGTGGAGAAAAAGCAACCCTTGTGCACTGTTGGTGTTAATGTAAATTGATTTAGTCACTATGGAAAACAGTATGAAGCTTCCCTCAAAATTAGTAAAAGAATTAACATATGATCCAGCAAATCGAATTCTGAGTATTTATCTGAAGGAAATAAAATACTAAATTGCAAAGATATTTGCACCTGTATGCTCATTGCCACATTGTTTATGATAGGTAAGACATGGGGAAAAAAAAATCTGTGTTCATCAATGAGAAAAAAATGGATGAAGAAAACGTGCTAAATACATATTACATTTATATGTATTTGTCAAATACGTTTCACACAAACACACACACAAGTATCATTTAGACATAAAAAAGGAGGAAATTCTGCCATTTATAACAACATGAGTAGAATTTGAGAGCATTACGCTAAGTGAAATAAGTCAGAAAGAGAAAGACAGGAACTGTATGATCTCACTTATATGTGGAATCTGACAAAACAAAATCAGACAAAAAAAAAAAAAAAAAGGAACTCAAACTCAGATAAGAGAACAAACTGGTGGTGGCTTGAGGCAGTGGGTGGAGAGTAGGCAAAATGAGCAAAGGTAGTCAAAAGTTATAAGCTTCCAACTTAAAAAAAAGGTACTTTTTACAGAATTGTGGAAATGTTTATGATGTAAGCCTTTACAAGCTTATAAATTGACACCTACAGTTTATGATTATTTTTCACATGAATTTAAATCCAACAGAATTCCTTTACTAGAAGAGCAACTATTAATTGTTTTGCCAACTTCAGAATTTTCTTCCAGGTCCTAATAACTTGATGACCTTAAATCACTTACATACTTACGTATATAAAATATTACTATCCACCCAGTCATAATTACCCAGAATCCAAATCCAAGTTTTTGGGAGGTGGGGACCATGGAGGCAGAAGAGTTGGGGAATCAAAATGCTTAATTTTTAAATACATCAGTTCAATAAAAATTTTAAAAGAAGGAAAATATTTTTTCAGGCCAATCATAACCATATGTAGATCCTAAATAAAAACAATTAAAAATAGAGAGTAGAATAAGCTCCAAATTCAGTGAAAGCTTTTATCATTTAGAAATCTGAAAAAATATAAAAAATTATTTCTTTTAAGAAACATGGTAACTCAAAATACAATAACAGCTTTTAATTTCCTACTGTTATTTATAAATGGCATAAAGCATAATTATTAAAAAAACTTTCAAAGTTTCAATAAATTGTTAGGTATAATTAGTGAAGGACAATGCAATCAGATTTTGAAAGACTTTTCTCCCTAATATTGTATATTTTTTAACTTAGATTGTTCCTTTACCTAGTGACAATGTGAATTAAAATAAGTTTTATATCTATATATATATACACACACACACACATATATATATATAAACAGCAGACCTATATATTCATATAGGAAATAATTAGATAAACATATAAAATACATCCTTTAACTAAATCCTTACCTTAGAATAAAACCTGGAATCTAGCCCCAGCCAATTTCCCTATTCTACAAATCCCTTTGAAAAGATAAGATTTATTGAGAGATGTTTTTACCTAATTCTTGAGAGAAGCTACCAGAACTGTAAGACATAAAACTTGTGTTGCTTATTTTACAATAGTTGCTATTTTACAATAGAGTAATGATGGTGCTCATTGAAATGTAGTTCCATACTGTTACCAAATCTGGTACATTTTTTCTAAATCTCTTTAGGACCTAGTAGTATATAGACATTTAAAATCAAACTTTTGAATTTCTGAGATCAGTAAAATTTCCAGAAACAGTTGTGAGAACAAGCATAAGATTTTCAACAATTTTTTTTTCTAAGAAAAAATAAAAAACCCTGCTATTTAATATCAAAAGATTTCAACAAAAAAGTGAATCAAAGACATAATGTCAAAATAAGTTACACGTTTTCTTACGAAGAAGTGGTTTGGAAGCTTTATGACAAAACAAATACATATTACTTGCATTTCCTGTTTTGAAGTGAGTCCATGAACATTTCATTGTGGACTTATTATTCAAAAAATATTTACTGAGAGCTGTTGTCCTAGGTTTTGCTCTAAATTCTAAGAGATAGAAGTGAACAAAACAAAGTCCCTACTTTTGTAAGATTAAATTCCAGGGAGAAGAATAAACAAAGGTACAAGTATAAATATCAGCTGGTGGACCTCCCTGGTGGCTCAGTGGAAGAATCGGCCTTCCAGTGCAGGACACGCAGGTTCGAAACCTGATCCAGGAAAACCCCACATGCCACGGAGCAACTAAGGCCGTGCACCACAACCGTCAAGACTGGATCTAGAGCCCAGGATCCACAACTCCTGAGGCCTGCTCCATAGAACCCATGCTCCACAACAAAAGAAGCCACGGCAATGAGAAGCCTGTGCCTCGCAAGTAGAGAGTGGCCCCCACTCGCTGCAACTAGAGAAAAGCCTGCAGAGCAAAGAAGACCAACCACAACCAATAAATTATTAAATAAAATGATCTTTTCAAAATCTCTAAAAAAGTAATATCAGCTGGTGAAATTCAGTTCAGTTCAGTTCAATTGCTCAGTCATGTCCAACTCTTTGCAACCCCATGGACTGCAGCATGCCAGGCCTCCCTGTCCAACACCAACTCCCAGAGTTGACTCAAACTCATGTCCATTGAGTCCATGAGGCCATCCAACCATCTCATCCTCTGTCATCCCCTTCTCCTCCCACTTTCAGTCTTTCCTAGTATCAGGGTCTTTTAAAATGAGTCAGTTCTTCACATCAGGTGGCCAAAGTATTGGCGTTTCAGCTTCAGCATTAGTCCTTCCAAGGAATATTTAGGATTGATTTCCTTTAGGATGAACTTGTTGGATCTCCTTGCAGTCCAAGGGACTCTCAAGAGTCTTCTCAAACACCACAGTTCAAAGGCATCTGTCAGTGCTCAGCTTTCTTTATAGTCTTACTCTCACATCCATACAAGATACTGGAAAAACCACAGCTTTGACCAGATGGACCTTTGTTGGCAAAGTAATGTTTCTGCTTTTTTTAATATGCTGTCTAGGTTGGTCATAACTTTTTTCCCAAGGAGTAAGCATCTTTTAATTTCATGGCTGTGGTTATCATCTGCAGTGATTTTGGAGCCCCCCAAAATAAAGTCTGTCACTGTTTCCACTGTTTCCCCATCTATTTGCCATGAAGTGATGGGACCGGATCCCATGATCTTAGTTTTCTGAATGTTGAGCTTTAAGCCAATATTTTCCCTCTCCTCTTTCACTTTCATCAAGAGGCTCTTTAGTTCTTCTTCACGTTCTGCCAGAAGGGTGATGTCATCTGCATATCTGAGGTTATTGATATTTCTCCTGGAATCTTGATTCCAGCTTGTGCTTCCTCCAGCCCAGCATTCTCATGATGTACTCTGCATATAAGTTAAATAAGCAGGGTGACGATATACAGCCTTGACATACTCCTTTCCCTGTTTGGAACCAGTGTGTTTTTCCATGTCCAGTTCTAACTGTTGTTTCCTGACCTGCATATATTTTTCTCAAGAGGCAGGTCAGGTGGTCCAGTATTCCCATCTCTTTAAGAATGGTGAAATATCGGATGGAAAAAAAATATAAAGCAGAATAAATGGAATAAGGTTTGCCAAATTAGAAAAGCTGTTTATTATTTAATATGAAACGGTCAAAGGCCTCTTTAATAGGGCAAAATTTGTGCAGAGGCCTGAAGAAGTCAGAGAATAAAGCATGTTCTTGGCAGAGAAGAAAGCCAGTGCAAGGGCCCTGAGGCAAACACAGGCTTACTGTGTTAGAACCAATAGCAGAGAGCCTATGTGGCTGAAACAAAGTAAGGCAGGGAAAGACTACTTAGGAAAAGATATTAGTAGGTTCATGGGTGGTCAGATTCTCCAGGGATTGTGAATACTTCAGTTTTGAGTGAAATGAGTAGTACTTGGAGAATCTTGAGCAGAGGAGTGAAATGATCTGCCTTAAGATTTTTCTCTCCCAATAAAGCTTTCATTTTGAAATATTTTTAGGTTTACTGAAGACTTTCAGAGATAGCAGTGACAGTTCCCATCCATGTACATCTCACGAGTTTGTCCCATTGTTTACATCTTACGTGGCTTCTTTGTCAGGGTAAATAACCAACACTGGTGTATTACTATTATTTACCTTCCTTCCAGACGTATTTGGATTTCATCAGTTCCTCCGTTAATGCCCTTTGTCTGTTCCATGAACCAGGCAACGCTTTGAGTGGCTGTTTTTCTGACAGGTCCCCAGTTGCTTCTGGCCCTTGGTAGTTTCTTCACCTTTATTTATTTTTCGTGACCTTGACAGTCTTGAGTAGTGGCCAAATCATTCTCAATAGTATCTCCTATTCTGAATTTGTCTGATGTTTAGTTCATGATTAGATTGAAGTTAGAGATTTTTAGAAAGAATATTCAGAGGTGAAGTACCCATGTATGTTGTGTCATATCAGAGGGTTTATGATATCTACATGACATCACTGATGATCGTGACCTTGATCACTTGGTTATGGTAGTATTCGCCCCATTTCCCCACTTACAATTACTGTTTGTTTGGTTTTTTTCCTTTCTTTATATCATCCTTTGGAAGCATGATTTATGTTTTAAAAGGATAATTTTGACTTATGTTTTAAAGGGATAATTTTTATTACTATTTTGAGAATAGAATGGATGTCAGGAGACAGTTGTGAGGCTGATGCTGTAAACAAGCAGAAACAGGGATGCAGCCTGCAGTGTGGAATGAACTTCCACGTAAATTAAAAGAAGGTGACTTTTCACTTGAGAATATCTTTGAAGAAGCCGTAATAATTATTAACAATATTAAATCTCAACCCTTAGGCACAAGACTTTTAAAATATACTGTTTGACAAAATTAGAAGAACACTTCTGCCTGCTGCAATGAAATGACTGTCTTGAGGAAAAAAAAAAAAAAAAAAACATTTATATGATTGAGTTGTGAGCTCAACAGGCCACTTTTTTTCATGGTACACCGTTTTTTACATAAAAGAATTATTAATAGACAAAGTACAGTGATCCAGACTTGGGTATCTGGCAGACATTGTCTTTTAAAAATGGATGAACTAAATTTGTCATGTCAAGGAACACAACTGGTGTTATTTGTTGCCAGTAATAACATTTGAGCTTTCAAGTGAAAATTAGAGCTTTGAACTTGTATCCAATATTCAAGATCTTCTTTTTTAAATTAAATCAGCCAACATAGCAACGAATGTGACTATTAAAATATTTTACAATGAAATGTGTCAACATTTGGAAGATACAAATTTGGGGAGCCAGGTTTTCTATAGACCAATGAATGATGTTTAAAAATCATGTATGGGTCAAAGATCTTTCAAAGTGTAAGATAGGTCAATGGATTTTATGCATATAAGTACAAAAAGTTTATTGATATTGATTCAGATTTCTCATTGCAAATAATCTTTAAATAATTACTACTATTTGCAGTTTTTTGGTGAGACATAAAAAAGAATACCCATAACTATATGAAAAGGCTATTATAGTACTTTTTCTATTGACATATTCATGGGAGGTTAGATTTTCTTTCTGTATTTCAACCAAGCACCATACTGCAACCAATTGAATACAAAAGCAGATATAAGACTTTTTCTTTCTTCTATTAACTCAAGCATGAAAGACGTTTGCAAAAGTGTACATCAATGAAAGTTTTCTTCCTGAGTAATTTTCTCTTGGAAAATACTGTTGTTTTTTACACACAAAAAAATGCTATATGTGTTACTATATGGAGGGCTCACTATGACTGTTTTTGGATGAATTAATAAGTACAGATTTTTTAAATTTCTTGATTTTAATTTCTAACATAGAAACTGTTGACAGGTATAAGTGACATAAAGACACATTCTTTGGAGTTCCCAATAATATTTAAGGGAGTAAAGAGACCCTGAAAGTAAATGTTAGAAAATTGTTGCTCCAAAAGATAGTTCTGAACAGGTCACACCTTTTATATAAATCTTTAGTGACTTAGGCTTAAAAGCAATGGAGAGATCACATTAACAAAAAGAGCAACTGATGTGAATGCACAAAAAAATGACTACTAGTCAAAAATACAAAAACAGTTATTAGGCAAAATGAGTGGGAAAACTATTACTAAAAATATTTACAGGCAAAGTATCATTATATTTTATATAGAAATATGTTGCTTTTTTTGGTTTTACTAGTCAGTCCTCAATTTCATAAAACATTCTCTCTCTTTCGCCCCCACCCTCATTTTGCTCAGACTTTTCCTTTGTCAGGAAAATATACTAATACTAAAGAGTGGTCATCTCTAATTGGTGACATTATGTGTGTGTGTGTGTGTGTGTGTGTGTGTGTATTCAGTCACTTAGGTGTATCCAACTCTGTGAGACCCCATGGACTTTAGCCCACAGGCTCCAGTCCATGGGATTTCCCAGGTAAGAATACTGGAGAGGTTTATCATTTCTTCCTCCAGGGGATCTTCTCAACCCAGGAACTGATCCTGCATCTCCTGTGTCTTGTACATTGTCAGGCAGATTCTTTACCACTGAGCCACCTGGGAAGTCCAATTGGTGAGATTAGGATACTTTAAAGAGAAGGCAATGGCAACCCACTCCAGTTCTCTTGCCTGGAGAATCCCATGGATGGAAGAGCATGGTAGGCTACAGTCCATGGGGTCTGTCTGCTTCCTTCAAGCACTTAGCACTTCATCAACAGTAAAATACATATAACTTTCAAAAACAGAGTTCTAGTTGTTAGTAAATTTATATGTGTCTTTGATTATTAGCAATTCTGATGTAAAAAATAAATATACTTGATAAAAGACACATGCAAAACATTGGTCTAAATAGGTTTGGGTAATGGATATTGATTTTAATTATTTTTGTCTTATCAGACAAGTCAAGAATTGTTACCATCTGGTTGCATATGAAAGATTGGCCCAATATTCTGAATTGTAGAAGAATTTGAGTAGTTTGCTGTGTTCGTTATACTTATTTCAGTACAAGAGGATACATAATAAATAATATTTTGAATTCTTAAAATTTTATCTTCATATTTACTTACATGTTGACATTTTAATAGCTCCATAATTTTTAACAATTAAAATTTTTTAAAGATAGTTTAAAATGAAAAACTAAAACATTCTATTTTATGTCTTCTCTGCAGTGAAGTGAAATTGTAACATTTCTGTCACACAAACCATAAAATTCATCAGCAGAACTTCTGTGTAGTAACTTAAAAATGTTGGTTAATGTACAGTTCGAATTTTTTATTTCTTGTTGAAAACTAGCCAGATTCAACCTCTTTTCCCCAAATAGTTCATATTTTTTAAAAATGTGCTTTCAGAGGACTTGAAATGAATGGCTTGGCACCGTTCTCTGTTAAATACTCTAGTACTCTGAGAAATTAAACGGTGATTTTACTACTAGTATCCTCAATTTTTAATTTCTTTAATCTGCTTCAGTGTCTGAAAAATAGTTGAGCTTCTAGAGACCATTGACATGCAATCGCCTGTGAGTGTTGTCTTTAGAAATTCTTGTTACACTCAACACCCAATAGAATACTCTCTTAGGTGATCGAATTTGTAATAATTATACTTGTTTCTTATTGTGTTATCCAATAACTAATGCCTCCGTATTTCCATTTTTATGAGGCAGTGAGGTATCCTTTTCTATTGTAGTTTCCTATAGCTATGAGTCAGAAGAAATATCTACCATTTGAATTTCTTCTCTTAATGCTGAAACACAGCCTCAGTTTCCTCCCTTTGTTTCCCACTGTTCTTCCACTTCTCACTTGCTTTTGGTTTCTTTTATTTGTTTGCATCATTTTTTTTTTTTTTTTAAGAAGCCTGCCTCAAAATATATTGGCAAGATAGATTGTCGTCAGCTCAAAAGTGACAGTTATCTTTAACTTGAGTGTGCTTTTCAGCTTCCTTAACCAAGCCCATGAGTAAATGGTCACATCTGTTGTTGAACAAGTTAGACAACAGTACAGAAAAGCATTACTTAGGGGTAGTTCAACCCTTGACGATAATTCTCCTAAAAGCAAAAATCTAAGGCAGTTGAAGGGAAGTTGGTATTTTCCCTTTCATCTTGCCATTTGGTTTGATCAATTTGTCTTCTTTTGTAGAGGTACTGAAGAGGTCTCATTTTCATGTTTATTTCTCCCAAATGGAACACAACTTTTGATATGCCTTTATTCAACTTTGTTCCTACATACATTTTTATTTTAATCAAAAGCTTTCTTGGAGTGAGCGAAGGCCACCTACAGAGCTAGTTTATGTCTTTAAAAAGCTTTGTTTATCACCGAGCGTGGTAGTCTATCGTAGAGGATTCATTTCAGTTCAAGGACATAGTATTGTCTTGACTGGACTTACGCATCAAAGGGAAGAATTAAAGGGTTCTGATGAAAACTTTGCACCTGGCACACAGGTGGCTGAAAGTATGTGCCATCCTTTCTTGGGTCCTTTTGTCACCTTTCTTAGCTTTCTTGTTTTGAAACATGATAATAGTAGTATTTGAGTTTTCTGGGATTTTTGTTCTATATTGCATGCTGTGAAAGGATTTTTCTAGGTTCTGCTTCTGGGCTCCCTCTGATCTTGTGATGTTAAACACACTGCTGTCTTCCCTCGGCATTACTCTCATCATTTTCTTCTCCACTTGCTCCACTTCTATCCTGTGTATGTGGGAGGGGGCTGTATAGAAGATGTGAGAGGAAATTTAGTAGAATGGCAGAGTAGGGGGATGTCAGGGAATCACACTGCTGAAAAAAAGGCCTCCACAACTTCTAAAAGAAAAAAGGATAGGCTGTGCCGGTCTTTGCATTTTTTTTTTTTTCCAACATAACCACAAAAGTTAAACTTTTTCCAATGAAGCCTTTAGAAAAGAAATACTGTCACTTATCTTTGAATTTTGCTATCATCTTGTTTCTAGAGTTGTGTCTCAAATTCATGAAAATTCATGGCTTGTTTTCTAAACAGTAGAGAATGATTTATACAACACAAATCCCATATTTTCTGGTAAGACTAGTGTCATTTTGACCTTGAAGAACTGTGCAAATTGTTATGAAAATAAATATTTCAATAAAGCATGACATCATATCTTGATTCATTTTACACTGTGTGTGTTTAAGGAAATATTAGAACTTCCTTCTGATAGTTTTAATACCTTGGGAAATATGTTGACTTTTGCTTTCTGTCTTGACCCAGGTCATGTTTAGAAATTCCATTTTGTATTAGAACCAGATTTAGTCAGTCAATAACAACAAAGGAAAGGAATGTTGAATTTCTTGGACTAGATATCACTTAAATATTTTTTTTTCCTTTGCCAGTCATTTTGGTGAGAAATATATACACAGATGGAACACAAAGGCATTTAAAATATTGACAAACATCCTGAAGAATAATTTAATAAAGATCAAATTTCTTGCACATAGGATCTTTCTGGTATCACTTTCTGCTATTCGGGGCTTCAGTTTAATCTTTCTTTGATATTATTTTATGGAATGATTGGCTGGAATTATATAATTAAAACAATCTGCACGTGCTAGCATAAATTTGATTGTTCTAGACATTAGGACTAAAGCACTAAATTTAATGCGAATCATGATAAGCTTTGATGGTTAAAGAAAAAATAAAGTCAGTTCTGGGGAGTATTTCATATTTCATCATAATCAGAAGTTTCTTATCTTCATTAAAGAACTTAGCACAGTTTCAGGCACATAGTAGGAGACAGAAATATAGATGTAGTTTTGTTGAATCAATACATGAAGATATACATTAAGTGAATTAAGTAGCTAAAAATTTTCAGAAATTTTCATTTTAAGAGAATCAATGCTTGAAAATAAACATGTGGTGGGCAACTAAGAAAACTGGAAAATAAAAGTGAGCAAATCATAAGCTGACAAAATTAACTTTTTTCAATTTCCTAGCAAAATATTAGTGTTTGTGAGTAATAACAAGAATGTTGCTAAAATCTCAACTCTGGCTCCTAGCTGCTTCATTCAGTAATGAACACAGTGTGATGGATTTATATTTTAAAACATCTGAGATAAATTATGATTGCTTTTATTAACATATTCCAATATAAAGAAAACCATTTGCTGTAATTAACATGTTGGTTTATTTTCTCAATCTCTCTTCTCTCTCTGTCTGGAGGTCCAGGCATATTATAATTGGCTCAAAGAAGAGCTTTCTTTAGATTCATTTACTGTTTATTCATTCATTGTTTCTTTTACCCACACCGCCACTTTCTGCCTCAATCTTCTTAATATAAATTAATAAATATAAATATGTGCATATACATCATATTTCTGCTTTATTGACTATGCCAAAGCCTTTAACTGTGAGGATCACAATAAACTGTGGAAAATTCTGAAAGAGATGGGAATACCAGAGCACCTGACAGGCCTCCTGAGAAATCTGCATGCAGGTCAGGAAACAACAGTTAGAACAGGACATGGAAAAACACACTGGTTCCAAATAGGGAAAGGAGTACGTCAAGGCTGTATATTGTCACCCTGCTTATTTAACTTAAATGCAGAGTACATCATGAGAAACGCTGGGCAGGAGGAAGCACAAGCTGGAATCAAGACTGCCAGGAGAAATATCAATAACCTCAGATATGCAGATGACATCACCCTTCTGGTAGAAAGTGAAGAAGAACTAAAGAGCCTCTTGATGAAAGTGAAAGAGGAGAGTGAAAATGTTGGCTTAAAGCTCAACATTCAGAAAACTAAGATCATGGCATCTGGCCCCATCATTTCATGGCAAATAGATGGGGAAACAGTAGAAACAGTGGCTGACTTTTTTTCTGGACTCCAAAATCACTGCAGATGGTGACTGCAGCCATGAAATTAAAAGACGCTTACTACTTGGAAGGAAAGTTATGACCAACCTAGACAGTATATTAAAAGCAGAAACATTACTTTGCCAAAAAAGGTCCATCTAGTCAAGGCTATGGTTTTTCCAGTGGTCATGTATGGATGTGAGAGTTGGACTATAAAGAAAGCTGAGCACTGGTGGACTGATGCCTTTGAACTGTGGTGTTGGAGAAGACTTTTGAGAGTCCCTTGGACTGCAAGGAGATCCAACCAGTCCATCCTAAAGGAGATCAGTCCTGGGTGTTCATTAGAAGGACTGATGCTGAAGCTGAAGCTCTAATACTTTGGCCACCTGATGCAAAGAGCTGACTCATTTGAAAAGACCCTGATTCTGGGAAATACAGAGGACAGGAGGAGAGGGGGAAGACAGAGGATGAGAATGATTGGATGGCATCACTGACTCAATGGAGATAACTTTGGGTAAACTCCGGGAGTTGATGATGGACAGGGCGGCCTGGTATGCTTCGGTCCATGGGGTCGCAAATAGTTGGACATGACTGAGCCAACAAACTGAACTGAACTGATACATCATATGTATGCACATAATTTAAATGTGGCTTGAGTGTTTTTTCACATACAGCTTTTAATTATAATAATTGAGTACTTACTATCCAATTATCGCACATTGGATAAAATATTTGTATTTTCCACTCAGATCAAGTTTTTAGGATTCATCCATGCTGCTTTATGCATGTCTCACCCATTGCTCCTGCCTATAGATCCTGCTCTCCTACTATCACTTATATATGAATGGATAAATTACTTAAACTAAACCTCAATTTCATCTATAAAATGGGAGAGGATAATATCTACCTCATAACTTAAAACTAAACACAATTAAAAATCCATTTCCTCTGTTGCACTAGTCACATTTTACCTAATCAGTTATGTGTGCCTAATTGCTACAATATTGGTCAGTCCAGATACAGGACTTTCCCATTACTGCAGAAAGTACCATTGACTGCAATGTTTTAGAAACTCATTCTAGTGGCAGGAATGGAGGATGCATTGGAAGGGAACAAAAGTAAAGTCCAAAAGAACATCTTGGGAATCCAGCCAAAGGCCTCTATGAAACAGAAGTGGTAAAGATAGAGAAGATGGGATAGATACAAAAGACATTCTTTGTAACTACTTCTTTGAAAATGTATTTATAAATGCATTTTTTCCTGAAATTCTCCCTAAGAAAATTAATTAATAGAATTATCAATTATTCTGCCAGTGGGACTTTAAAAAAAGTTCTCAGTAGATACTTCCAGATTGCTTTAAAGGAATCTTGTACATATTTGATCTCTTTCTTACCCATTGACAACGAATGTCCTTACCAAAAACAACTTTTCCAGCTTGATTATGGCAACATGAAATCTCATTTTTAAAAAACTTTTACTTTTCCTAGTTTGTCTGTCTTTCAAAATATCTTTTTGATATACAATACTAATTTTCACACAATCAAAATTGTTAACTTTTCCTTTTGCTCTAATAATATTTGCATAAATAAGGACTTCTTTCAGTTCAGTTCAGTCACTCAGTCCTGTCTGACTCTTTGCAACCCCATGGACTGCAGCACGCCAGGCCTCCCTGTCCATCACCAACTACTGGAGTCCACCCAAACCCAAGTCCATCGAGTCAGTGATGCCATCCAACCATCTCATCCTCTGCCATCCCCTTCTCCTCCTGCCCCCAATCACTCCCAGCATCAGAGTCTTTTCCAATGAGTCAACTCTTTGCATGAGGTGACCAAAGTACTGGAGTTTCAGCTTTAGCATCATTCCTTCCAAAGAAATCCCAGGGCTGATCTCCTTCAGAATGGACTGGTTGGATCTCCTTGCAGTCCAAGGGACTCTCAAGAGTCTTCTCCAACACCACGGTTCAAAAGCATCAATTCTTTCGTGCTCAGCTTTCTTCACAGTCCAACTCTCACATCCATACATGACCACTGGAAAAACCATAGCCTTGACTAGACGGACCTTTGTTGACAAAGTAATGTCATTGCTTTTTAATATGCTGTCTAGGTTGGTCATAACTTTCCTTCCAAGGAGTAAGTGTCTTTTCATTTCATGGCTGCAATCACCATCTGCAGTGATTTTGGAGCCCCATAAAATAAGTCAGCCACTGTTTCTACTGTTTCCCCATCTATTTGCCATGAAATGATGGGGCCAGATGCCATGATCTTAGTTTTCTGAATGTTGAGCTTTAAGCCAACATTTTCACTCTCCTCTTTCACTTTCATCAAGAGGCTCTTTAGTTCTTCTTCACTTTCTGCCATAAGGTTGGTGTCATCTGTATATCTGAGGTTATTGATATTTTTCCTGGCAATCTTGATTCCAGCTTGTGCTTCCTCCAGCCCAGTGTTTCTCATGATGTACTCTGCATATAAGTTAAATAAGCAGGGTGACAATATACAGCCTTGAAGTACTCCTTTTCCTATTTGGAGCCAGTCTGTTGTTCCGTGTCCAGTTCTAACATTGGCTCCTGACCTGCATATAGGTTTCTCAAGAGGCAGGTCAGGTAGTCTGGTAATCCCTTCTCTTTCAGAATTTTCCACAGTTTATTGTGATCCACACAGTCCAAGGCTTTGGCATAGTCAAAAAGGCAAAAATAGATGTTTTTCTGGAACTCTCTTGCTTTTTCGATGTTCCAGTGGGTGTTGGCAATTTGGTCTCTGGTTCCTCTGCCTTTTCTAAAACCAGCTTGAACATCTGCAAGTTCATGGTTCACGTATTGTTGAAGCCTGGCTTGGAGAATTTTGAGCATTACTTTACTAGTGTGTGAGATGAGGACTTCTTTAGATGACAATATATACATTGTGGATCTCTGAAGTGTTCTGCATGTCAATGAAAATCATGATTATGAGAGTCTTTGGTAGGATCAAGGAGTATGGATGGGGTAACATTTGGGAAATTATTACAATAATATAGGGATGAGATGTACTTTGTCTCAGGTGATGAGTGTAGAAAAGAGAAGTGAGGATTTTATATGAGAACTAAAGGAATCATTAACACATTCCAAAGACTGCCTCTCTCTCTCTCTATGTATATATATGGGATCAAAAGCTAGAAATCAGGAAGACTTCCTGTTTTAACCCGGGATAACTGACAGACTTGTGGATTCATGATTCAGACAATTAAATTGGGTGGCGAAAAGATAAATTTAGAAATACTGATTTGGGGAAATAGACACATGACCAAGTGAAGACTAGCAGGGTTGGAGGCAAGAAATCACAGCCCAATTAGAGGAAAGCAGCAGCAAAATGACAGTAAATTTAGAAGAGGAAGAATGTACCTGAATTAAGAAAATGAATGCACTTTCTGAAGGAGATGTTTAGAGAGAGCAGTAAAATCTCCAGGAGAGCACAATTTCCTTTCACCCCTCCAAAGTCCATATTGTTTTATACGCACATGGAAATGACTCCATGAGAGCAAGCATACCACACAACTCTGACTTTCCAGGTGAACAGCTCAGAGCGCGTCTTCATGAAAATGATGTTGCTCTTTTTCTCTATACTGCCAGAGCCACCGCAAGTTACCTAGCCCCACTCCTCATCTATTGTCCACATGTGTGTGTGCTTAGTCACTCAGTCATGTCCCACTGTTTGTGATCCCATGGACTGTAGTCCGTCAGGCTCTTCTGTCCATGGGGATTCTCCAGGCAAGAATGCTGGAGTGGATTGCCATGCCCTTCTCCAGGGGATCTTCCCAATGCAGGGATCGAACCCAGGTCTCCCACACTGCAGGCGGATTCTTTACGATCTGAGCCACCAGGGAAGCCCATTGTCAACATGGAAGTTCTAAAGTCTCTGAGCCAATCACAGCACTTTTCTGTGAAATCCTGAAGTGAAACCCTGTCCTCCAGGCTCAACTTGATTATGTGATTTACACACAGTCATTTGCTTTCACACCCATTGGTTCCCTACAATCCCCACTGGTTTTTGCTTTTCCAGCCTCTAGGCTTCTTCCTGCCCTACAACATGCCATGCCCACTTACAACTCAGGACTCTGGTTCTACCTGTTCCTTCTGCCTGGAACATGTCTACTTCTTATCACTTGGCTAATGCTCTCAGATTTTAAGTCTTTGCTTACATTTCAATGAATCTTACCCTGACTATTTTGTCTGTATCCTTTCTGAGTAAAACAAATACTTCAGAACCATACTTTTATTATTATTATTGTATATCCCCTTCTAACATAATTTACTATGCTTATTGTCTGTTTTTCTTTCTCTAGAATGTAACACCACATCCCTCCTCCTACCCATCTGAAGGGCCTGGCACATAGTAGAGATTCAGTAAATATTTCCTGAATTATTTCTTTCCTCTAAACTGAGTATCTTCTGTTAACTACTTTTTCTATTAAGTAACTTTGCCATATTTACCAGAACTCAGAACCATGTTTGGAAGAATTCTATTTTTAACCTTGTTTTTCTCAAAGTGAACTTACTGAGGCAGTCATCTCAATGCTGGATTTTAGCATTTGCATTTTATATAATCCTCTGGCCTGCTTGTCTAAATGACATGTGTCAGGAGAATGGTGCTTACCAGCCACTCACACCTGTCTTGTTAATGTTTGATGACTTGGCTTATTTTGTCTGGTTCACTTCACAATTTCTTGAGAAATTTGGCAGAGCCTTTCCCAATGGTGTGAAAGCATTTTCTATGGGTTTGCTGATGGTGTGACTATTTCCCTCTGGTGTTGCAACTTTTGAGTGGCTTAAAATAAAAGACCAAATTATCCCTCTACCTGGCAGTTTTTATTGCTGCACTTCATCAACTCAATCCTACTAAAATAATTAACTTGTTTTACTAACATGCTTATACAGGCATGGTGAAAAGGAATCTGCAAAAATGCCACAAAATAAAGTACCTTCTTTATTGCATCCTTGGCATTTGTATAGAGCAGAAGACTTCTCTTGCAAATTCTCCTCAATTTTCCGATAAAATGAAAGTCTGTCTCTTGAAATTTGAAAGTGGCAACAAAAACCACTTAAATCCAAGAAAAAACATTTTTAATATTTTAGAAAGGCCTTGAATTGGTATCATGTATTCAGGTTCTGAAGTCACACCATCAGTGGATGAAAAAAGGCTCAAGAACAATTCAGGCTCATCTTTCCTTTTCAGATCCAGGCTATTGTCTCGTCTTTCTAGAAATTTAGTATGCTTGTTTCATATTTGTCTAATTTATTTACATAATTCTTGAATTATTTGAAATAAAGAGACTGAGTTATAAAACACCGAATTCCTTGTCCAGTGTCTTTTCCATAGTATTCCAATTTCCATTCATATATTCTTGTTTTTTTTACCTTGAACACCTACACCAATGGGGAAAGTCTGACTCAAATCGTTGCTATCAGGTAGAAAAATATTATTTTCTGCAGTTTACAGATCAGGCAACTAAAATCTAGAGACTTTATGAAACTCAATGTTACAGTTAAATTGTTCCTGGAATTCATGCTGCTCAATTCTTCAAGCCCTCCAATTTATAACGACATAAACAAAACTACTTAACATTAAGCATAATTGCAACTCATCTCAATTAATCTTCTACTCCAATGAACTGTTATTTTGTTTATAAATATTTACAGAATTTTTGGCACTGGTGATAGCCTGAGGTCTGTATTTCATATTTTGGAGGAACACCTATTCTTCTAAGTATAGGCACTGTAATTTTTGGTTGCTCATGAAATATGTATTAATGCTAATGCCAATAAAAATAATGCCATGGTGATTATGCTCTTCAGTCATTAATGCCCTGAAAGAAGTAATTTGCAAATTGGTATACTGTCACTCAAAGTATTAATTTACCACATGTGGGTAACAAATTATTTCTGGAATCAGGCTAGGCACAATTGTCAAGGCTCTCTGAAATTTTTCTTCCCTGTAGCACTCACATTCAATCAGTTGCCAAATCGCACAGCTCTGTTTCAGCAATGGGTCTCACCTACCTTTCCCGTTTCCTCTTTTGTGTTTAGACTGTTACCAGCTGAGTTCATGTGCTGCTTACTGCATTGGTAATAGGTTGCTTTGCTGGCATTTGACCACTGCCCCAAACTATCCTACACAGCTGCGTGAGGAGTCTTCTCAAAAGAGGTACACAGTAGTAGACATAAAATAAGCTACAAAGATATATTGTATAACACGGGGGATATAGCAATGCTTTATAATAACTATATATGTTTTATAATAATTATAAATGGAATATAACCTCTAACAATTGTGACTCACTATATTGTATACCTGTAACTTATATAATAGAATACACAACTGCATTTCAATTAAAAAAAAAAACCAAACATGGCTTTACTCCTTGATTGGTTCCTGAATGAAATTTAAACTCTGGGTCTGCCCTTTCACACTTGCTTGTGCACGCACACACAGAATGGTCATGAATACACACGTGCATTTTCCATCTTTGTGCACTTTAGAATCTTTCAGAGAACTTCAAACTTACTGATTCTAAGCAACTGAGGAGTGTGGTTCGAGTGCTAGGGCTTTATAAAGCTCTCCTAGTGATTCCATTATCTTCTGAGGGCTGAGAACCACATTATAAACAACATATTAAGAGAGATAACTTGCTATAGAAGGAAAATACTGCTGCTGCTGCTGCGTCACTTCAGTCGTGTCCGACTCTGTGTGACCCCATAGGTGGCAGCCCACCAGGCTCCTCCATTCATGGGATTTTCCAGGCAAGAGTACTGGAGTGGGTTGCCACTGCCTTCTCCAATGCATGCATGCATGTTAAGTTGCTTCAATGGTGTACGACTCTGTGCGACCCTATTGACAGCAGCCCATCAGGCTTTTCTGTCCACAGGATTCTCTAGGCAAGAATACTGGAGTGGGTTGCCATTTCCTTCTCCAAGAAGGAAAATAATACCTCCTAAGAGCCAGGAGACTAGTGCTCAAAGTTCTGGATTTTGTCACTGAAAAAAGATCACTAATATATCAAATAATTTCATTGAATCTCACTTCCTCCTCTGTAAATGCAACATGAAGGAATAAAACGGTTAGTTATTTGGTCACGTCTGACTCTGCGACCCCATAAACTGTAGCTCGCCAGGTTCCTCTATCCATGAAGTTATCAGGCAAGAATACTGGAGTGAGTAGCCATCTCCTTCTCCATATGAAGGAATTGAACTAGATTAATTTAACATTGTTAACATAGCACTTATTATGTACTCAGCTCTGTATTTTGAATCTGAAAATTTAGCACTGAGCAAGAAAAAGTCTCTGTTCTAATCACAATGACAAAGCATGAGATACAGTGAATCTGTTAAGAAATAAAAGCAATTAATGAGTTGCTATAAAAACTATTAAGGAAATAATTTATGATATCATGAGAACTTAGGGTAGGGAAGTATTACTGTAGTAAAATAGTCAGAAGTCATGATGTTCACTTTTTAGATGATCTTCATCTTGACTTTGTAAAAATCAACCAGGTAAACCACATCAATAGAGGGAAACAATAGATTCATGAAGATCTTCACATATAATGCATAGTATCTCACAGACCGAAAATTCTTTTTTGGCAGCATTAAGTAAAATATTCTGTTTTGCTGTTTCCCCTACTTTATACTCCCACATTTTGATAGAATAAGTTACCCTTTTGAACACTTTAAAAAGCAGCAAAAAGATTGGATTAGGGTGACTGAACTCAAAATAAACAAGTGTCCATACTGCACAATAAGACTCTAATACAAATACCCAACTCTATTGGAGATTGAAGATAAATGAGTTCCTTGTTCCTGAAGCATAGTCTCTGAGCAAAATATGGATTTGTCAACCTTATAAATTGTCCAGATACCGGTTATCCTTCATTGGTTGTCCACACTGGCAGTGCTGAAAATCTACATTCTTTTCCTAGGGCCATCTTTGTTAGATCTCTTATGGTGGGAGTTCTAAGGTCCCATCTAGGGCTGAGAGAGGCAATACTGAGGACAATTTCCAGTGTTAGGATATCTTGTGCTTCGTAAGCTATTCATGAAGTAGACAGTCTGGATCCTTGTTAACAAGTCCAAATGGAATAAGACAAAAAGTGTGAGCCAAGATTCCAAGCCAAGTGAGTTTGGAACCACGAGTTGATTGCCATCTGGAAGAATCCCACAAGTCAAGGAGCAAGCATATTATCAAGGCTGAAGATGCAGATGCATCTGAAAGTCTAAGGAAAGGCCCAGGCAGTGAGTATTTTTACTTTTTATCTAAGAATATGTATGCAATTTTGCTGTACTAGTTTCATCCCCTTTAACTTTTTTGATGCTATTCTTAAGGAGAATTGATTTCTTCGATGCCCTTGCAAAATTCTGATTTTTTTATGTCCTTGTTCTTTTGCTTTTATGTCCTTGTAAGTGGCTAGTCTACTTTAACCATCGTCGTCATCATCATCAAACTACAACTAGCATTTAGAGAAGACTTGTTACCTGTGTGGCACTGGGCAAAGATCTTAATCCCTCAGCCTCCACTCTGCTTCTAATATGAAAGTTAAGCCTGAACTTGAGCTTTAAAAAGGCTTTTTATAGCTCTCTCTCTGCTTTTGGCAGAGAGAGCAGGTGCATTCTCTGAGGCGTTCTCTCTGCATGTGTTTGGAAGACTAACAGTCTTCCTGCTCTCAGGGTTTTGCCTGAAGAACTTCATGTCTGTGATTATGCTCCATGCCTTACGAGTGCTACACAGTCGAAATGCTGTCAAATGTCAGGGGCAAGAAAACAGTAAGCTTAGGCTGATTGGTTCTGCTACCCTGAAGCCAGATAGCAGGGTCGGGGATGGATGCTGAGAGGATAAGGCAGCGGAGATCTGGGGACTAAGGTCTGAGAAATCAGGAGAGGACAGTACTTCACAGTAAGTGTTCTGAGTACCACAGAGCAAGTGTTACCTTCTGACTTGGAGCAGAAAGTGCCTCAGGACTTAACTGCATTCTCATGGCTCTTGCCTATTGTTTTCAGTGAGTCCCTGGCTAGAGAAGATGTGAAATACTAGGGCAATCAGGCACTGAATTCCTGAAGCTCCCATCTCTGGCACCCTCCTGCACAAGCTAAGGAGCAGCCCGAGTAACAGAATGTGAATGCCCTTTCAAGTCCTTTGTTTTAAATATGCAGATATTATATATAATAACTATAGAGGGGCTCAGAACATTAGACAAAGGTAGAGGAAATGTGTTGCAGCCTCACTAAAAAATGCAAAAGAGCAGCCCTTTCTCTAGAGCAGACACTGTTATAAAGACTCTAGATATATTAACTCATTTAATCTTAAGATTATGAGGTAGGCTTTATTATTATTCCATTTTCACGGATGTGGAAACTGAGGCAGAGAGAGATGAAGCAACCACCCAAAGTGACAGAGTCACTTAGGGCTTCAACATAGGAAAAACATTTGTCTCTACCGGCTGTATTCATAACCAATATACTCTGCAGAAAGTTTTATCTGGATACAATTTATAAATTTCACCCTGTGCTTGTTTTATGTAGAGTGTTTCATAAGGTGGATGAGGTGAGGCCTTCCATAGCCTGCCACTTAGACACAAGATTAATGCATTGAAGAAACATCAGGGTCAACTATCATACTGTTTTTTAAATTAACCTTGGTTGTCCACTACTCAGGCTGTGTTGGGAAGTGAAAGGTTTTTCATCTTGGGTCTTCCTCATTTACTCAGGCAATGCCAGCTGTGCCCCAAGTGGCTTACTTCTTAAATGTAATATCTAACAAACACTGCTATAAGATTATATTCATTTTATTCAGAAGATTGAAATGTGGTTATAAAGGCTTGTGGGGTACAGAAATACAACAGGATCTGGTGATGAGTGGGAGCATAATTTAAAGAAAATGCTCAAAAATATTCAGGGAGGAATATGTCAGGGTTCTTTAGAAAGCATATGCCTGTAAGACCTTTTGGGCTGTTATTTCCATGAAAAAAAAAATAGGTTGTCTTGGACACGCAGGGCATCGTTATTGTTAAATTAAATGCCTCTGCAAAAGAATTATGAACTGCTTCACTGCGTTGTGTCTCACCCTAGCCAAGGGTGGCTACTCTTAATACTAAGCAATTTATTATTTTCTAAGGAGTAGTAAGGGAGTGGTTAGCCAATATAAGTTAAATAAGTGCCATCACAAACACGGCAGATACAGTGGTATGGAACTCTAGCTTAGAAACTGAACATTAAATAGCTTAATGTATGTCTACATAAATAATTTGCATTAGACTCATGGTGGTCTGTCCTTATTTCAACGGAGAAACTTAATACATGTTTATTATACCCATTAGTCTCACTTTGTAACCTATTTCATGTTGTACCAAAAGACCCTCGACTCATGACCCAAAATGACTCCCTTAGGATGCCCCTTCCCTGTGCATGTTTCATTAGGAACTGACATTCTTCTATTTGAATATGATGAAACCTCTCGCCATTGGTAGTATGGTGCCATATGACAACTGAAAATTGTTCAGCCAGAAGCTGAGTTGCAGTCAATAAGACACTAAGATTTATATAGGATGGAACTCATTCTGTAAGGATACTCTTGATCAACTTTCAATGCTTTTGGCCCAATTGGCTTTGCCTTGACACAAAAATTTATACCTAAGTAATTAAGAAACTTCTAGCATTCAAGTCAAGAGGTTAGGCACTAATTAATAAATTAAAACTAAAGAGAGCAGTTGAAAAAAGAGTTTTTCAAGGTAGAAATTCATGCTTTAGAAAATGGTAAGTTTTTTAAGTAAATACAAGCACTCATTTTTTGAAAAACCAGTCATACAAACCAAGAATCCAGGTTATAGGGAAGTAAAACACAGAGAGGGACAGTATTATTGTGACTATTTGGCTTTTACCTCCTCCTATCATTAGCCCTGATTTTCACTTGATGAGATACCCTCCCCTGCCAGCATTTCAGCAGCTACTATCCAACCCTAAAGAAGGAGCAGGTAACTTAGATCCAAGCCAGTGAGCATTGCCTAAAGTAACTTGGATATTATACAGTCACAAGACCAAAGTTAGTCCTAAGAGAAGCACTCAGGATATTTGTTAAAGCCAAAGCTCTTGCTGTTGTATGCTTTATTTGGAGCTGGAAATATCTGTTCTTGAGAGATGGATATAACTGTGCTGTGTATGCTCAGTCACTCAGTCGTGCCTGACTCTTTGTGACCCCATGAACCACAGCCTGCTAGGCTCCTCTGTACATGGAATTTTCCAGGCAAGAATACTAGAGTGAGTTGCCATTTCCTACTCCAGGGGGTTCTTCCCAGGGATCTAACTCATGTCCCTTGCATCTCCTTCATTGACAGGTGGATTCTGTACCACTGCATCAACCTGGGAAGCCCTCTTGGGGTATACTGGCTGCCATATTGTAACATAAGAAAGAACCTATTCGAGTCTAGTCAAACAGAGGCAGCGGATAGGAAAGGACAAAAAACTTTTCCGTTTTTTTTTTGGTAACATGTATTGAGCTTCAATATTCATTAATGCCTAAAGTGAGATATAACTGCTGCTGCTAAGTCACTTGAGTCATGTCCGACTCTGTGTGACCCCATAGACGGCAGCCCACCAGGCTTCCCTGTCCCTGGGATTCTCCAGGCAAGAACACTGTAGTGGGGTGCCATTTCCTTCTCCAATGTGTGAAAGTGAAAAGTGAAAGTGAAGTTGCTCAATCGTGTCTGACTCTTAGGGACCCCATGGACTGCAGCCTACCAGGCTCCTCCATCCATGGGATTTTCCAGGCAAGAGTACTGGAGTGGGGTGCCATTGCCTTCTCCAGAGAAATAACTGAATTTTTAGCAATGAAAATCAATCTATTGCCACTTTTGCTTAAGCCAATTTGAAACAATTTGCCACTTGAAACAAAAAGAACTCCACATTAAATATATATTAAATTGGCTGAAGGCACTAAATCCAAAAATGAGATGAGAAATAAAACTATAGACTTGGAAGAAACTCTTTGAATTGAAAAAGTGAACATCATGCATAAAAATTTGAAAACCTCAGTAAAATTAACGTTTTCCTAGAAAAAATGTAATTTGCCAAGATAAAGTCAAGGAGCAAAAACAATTTTAATTAGACCAATAATCAAAACAAAAACAAAAAAGAAACACTATAATGGAAAACATATGAGTATAAATAGGAAATTAAAAAATGAACACAGTAATTAGTAATTACATGAAATAAGTAATAATTAAAATACAAATGTAAACCATGAAAACTCTTCTTTCTTTTCACAAAAAGAACCCCTTATGTTTGGTACCAAAGAAAAAGAATGACTCCCTTCAGTGCTGGTTTGAGTATACAAATGTAAGTCCTCCTCTTCAGTGTGGAATATAAACTGATATCACTTTTCTGAAGGACAACTGAGAAAACTGGGTCAAGACATGAAGAAACTTATAGTCCTTTGAATCTATCCCCCAAAATACTCGGAGGTGCACATAAAGATTACAGAGAGAAGGATGTATATACATGATATACATGCATATGTGATATATATGCATATATATCACAGAATTAGTTACACTTATGATTAATTCATACTAGTCTAATGCTCTAAAGAAGAGAATGGTTAAGTAAATTATTCTACATTTTTAAAAAATGCAACTTTATGAACCATAAGTTGCTGAAATAGAAGAATATGTATTAGCAAGAAGAACTATTTTAAAACTTATGTCATTAATGTTTGGAAAAACATAACCCAAAATGCAAGTAGGTTTTATAAAAGGAGAACAGAATACAATTAATAAACATTTAATTTTCCATGCTTTCTTCTGTTTTCTATACTTCTATTGAGTAGGCATTATTTAAAAAAAAAAACACATGCTAAAATGTAAGCTTCACACTTGCTTATTTCATAGTTTAAAAATAACAGATATAACTGGAGCATCTCTTTGCAAATGCAATACTTTGTCTAAAAATGAAGTACTCCAAACTATGTGCCCCTGGTCTGTCAGCATCCAGGAAGAAAAATCTCTGAAACTAACACTGTAGTTGAGAACTAAGACCACTCTCAAGTGACTCCCACTGGTTCAATGTTGGTAAATTAGCAAGAGTTGAAAAAAATAAAAAAGACCATACCCCACCCCCTCATAAAGTATTAATTAATCCCTGATATCACATGGATATCACATGGAGGGATAACTCTAAAAATTAAAATTGGCTCTATTTAAACATTTAAATCTGCTCATCCCATTTCCCTTTCATTCCTTTATCCCCCTCTCATTTCTTTGCAAACAATATGAAACAAAAAATAAGCTTCCTGTGATAATTCTTCTCTAAGTAAACAATGCTATTGACTGTCATAGTGATCTTAACTGAGAAGAACTCACCATGTATTTCCTGGAGAGCCTCTGAAGACTTTCATCATTCTATGACTCATCTTATATCCTGCCTTTAACTGTTAAGCTTTCTTCTCATGTTTATTTCTTGTTGCTGTCATTGATATTGTTGAGGGATATTGAGAGAATTCATATAAGTAAGCTGTAGCCATATACACACTCATCTTATTTTCTTCTCTACTCTGTATCTATCCTCATTCCTAAAGCACTAACTCTTTGGTTATGATATTTTCATATCCCATCTACTGACAAATATTTTGTTGACCTTTAATCTTTAGTTAGGAAATTATTAGCTGATACGGTTTTCTACCCTGAGCCTGAAGTAAATTGCAGGAGGGAAAAACAAAACAGAACAGTTAACTGTTAGAATCCCTCGGAAATTGTATTTTTGATTTCATGAATTCAGTTCAATAATTATTAATACCAATTATGTTAGGAATCTTAACATGCACATTCCCTGAGGGCAATGATTTTGCCATTATCACTGCTATGATATTCATCAAAATATCACAGGTATCATATAGCCCAGAGTGAGAACTCAGTACATCTCTGTGCATATACGCATAACTGGATGACGCCTCCCTGCTCTTTTGGGCTCCTTACCACTGTGACTAACCTTTCCTCTGCCAACTCACAGCTTACACATGCAACACCGCTGCCCTTTTTCACTTTTTGTGGGAAAAATACACAAATATTTTCAATATACTGTTTTATTACATTTCAAAAATAGAGTGCTTTGGGAGCCCAGAAGATGGGCATTCAAATTACTCTGATAGTTCTAATAAGACTTCTGGGAGGAAAATACATGAGCTGTATCCTAAAAGAGGCAGAAGAGTTCTCTAGCAGAAAAAGGCAAGGCTGGTGCTGGTATACAGACCTCAGGAGATGGGTAGACCATGGATCTGACTGGGGACAAATCTGGCTACCTAATTTGCAAAGTCCAGTGCAACTGCAAGGGCCACATTCCCATAGAGCTTGCCCTGGCAGACAGGGATGTATGCAAGTTCCTCCCAGCCCACACAGTTTGAGAGATGGAGGCCTCAGCAACCTCCAGAGCCCGGGTACACCAGAAAGGAGAACATAGTTCAGTCTGAGGATAAGCAGGATCAGTGGAGAGTGAAAAAGTTGGCTTAAAACTCAACATTCAGAAAACAAAGATCATGGCATCTGGTCCCTTCACTTCATGGGAAATAGATGGGGAAACAGTGGAAACAGTGTCAGACTTTATTTTTCTGGGCTCCAAAATCACTGCAGATGGTGACTGCAGCCATGAAATTAAAAGACACTTACTCCTTGGAAGCAAAGTTATGACCAATGTAGACAGCATATTAAAAAGCAGAGACATTACTTTGCCAACAAAGGTCCATCTAGTCAAGGCTATGGTTTTTCCAGTAGTCATGTATGGATGTGAGAGTTGGACTGTGAAGAAGGCTGAGTGCCGAAGAATTGATGCTTTTGAACTGTGGTGTTGGAGAAGACTGTTGAGAGTCCCTTGGACTGCAAGGAGATCCAAGCAGTCCATTCTGAAGGAGATCAGCCCTGGGATTTCTTTGGAAGGAATGATGCTAAAGCTGAAACTCCAGTACTTTGGCCACCTCATGTGAAGAGTTGACTCATTGGAAAAGACTCTGATGCTTGGAGGGATTGGGGGCAGGAGGAGAAGGGGACGACAGAGGATGAGATGGCTGGATGGCATCACTGACTTGATGGACGTGAGTCTGAGTGAACTCCGGGAGTTGGTGATGGACAGGGAGTCCTGGCGTGCTGCGATTCACGGGGTCACAAAGAGTCGGACACAACTGAGCGACTGAACTGAACTGAATGTTTCATATGTATTAAAGAAATATAAGAATTATGACTAGAATATTGCTTTCAGAAATAGAATGGAACTTACTGATGAATATACATATACAGTACACACACAATGTATTACATAATCATTAAATTTTATACATCAAAATTATATCATACATTTGTGATTTCAAGCAGTCAGAGAGTCACCTAAAATACTGATACCTGTCCCTCCACAGTAAGATTCCACTTACTACGCTTATGTATAGCTGATAAATAATTTATAGATTCCTGTCTAGCTATAAGGGATGCATATTTCTATCCAATATAAGTTTCTAGATATGCATAAATGTACCAGACCCAGTGCAATGGTGGAAGTAATTTTCTTAAAAAGTAATAAATAGTTGGTCTCTTAATTTTTAAAAGGCTTTGAGGAAGTAATTCTTCTAGAAATCTTTTGAAACATTCTGGGGACAATTATAATCATGTAACAATGAGTGCATTTTAAACAAAAGGCATTGTTCATACATGATTACCAAGTTAAAGTAACTTCTGAAAAACCACCCTTCTCTTAAAATGTTTTTCAACTTTGGTTGCCATAACAACACAATATTGTCTACTACTGAAGAGAAAAAGTGCTATATTTTTCTTATCCTTGAAGAAACTTAAAAATGATAGCTGAAATGTCACATTTAATACTACCAAATTTGGTGCAATATAAAGAAAAATTTGGTGAAAAATTATAGAATTTCATTAACCATGTTAATTTTCTCTTTTCCTCTTTGGGTACTTCAGTATGTTTTTGTCAATATTATATCATATTTTAAAGTTGTAAAATTATTCTGTTTCCTTGTACCTATATTTTTAAGCGTATAATCTTAAACCTAGGTAATTATCATGCTAAATTTTCTTTAGGAAATTTTATATATATATAAGTACAAATGACCCTTGAATAACACAGGTTTGAACTGTGCCCAGTTACTTATATGTGGATTATACTTTGGCCTCCTGATGCAGAGAGTCGATTTATTAGAAAAGACCCTGATGCTGGGAAAGACTGAAGGCAGAAGGGAATGACAGAAGCTGAGATGGTTGGATGGCATCACTGACCCCATGGACATGAGTTTGAACGAGCTACAGGAGATGGTGAAGTACAGGGAAGCCTGTCATGCTGCAGTCATGGGGTCACAGAGAGCTGGACGTGCCTGAGTGACTGAACAATGACAACAGTACTACATAAGCATGGTTGGTTGAATCTGTAGATGGCAAACCACGGATACAGAGGCCCAACTGGAAAGTTATATGTGGATTTTCAACTGTACAAATGGTTGGTGCCCCGAACCCCTGCACTGTTCAAGGGTCAACTCTAGTTGCTTTAAATAAGGTAAACTCTCAAAAAGTTGAGACCCAAGTGCCTCTTCCATTCAGAGCCATTTTTTTCCCCCATAGCTGAGTCGCTTTAGATTGCATATGAATTGTAGGTTAAATACCTAAACTTAAAGAACAAAAAAAAAGCATTAAAAATTAGGCTTAGTGTTGTGGACAATTAACTTTAAAAAGCTAAAATTAAATAAATAGGGACTAAAGGAATATTAAAATAAATAGAAACCCTGATTGAAACCCATGTCCCTTCTTTGGAAGTCGCCTCTGAGTCTCCATTGAAAAGGTGAATTCTAATGACCAGGTAGGCACTGTGTGATCCTAATCTGAGGACTAGGTACCCACATTTCAAATTCTCTAAAATGAATCAATTTCCTTGACACCAAAGCTACAAAGAAAGCTTTCCCTGAATGTTTTATGGGATGATTACTAGTGCTGAATGGTGAACTAGAGTAAGGTGTAGTGACCATACTCTCCCCCAGATTAAGATCTTCCTGAAAGGGATAAACCACCATCCACAGGCTCAAAGAAGGAAAAAAAAAAAAACTCTTAAGTTATTTTTGACTCTTCCCCTCTTTCCACCTCTGACATATGATTCTTCTACAAGTCTTGCCAAATATATGTCATCTTGCCAATATATATGTTCCATTTCTTCCAATTTCTACCAGCATCATCCCTTCCAAGCCATACCATCTCTTTTAGACAAAGGGAGTAACTTCCTAACTGACCTTTCTGCATTCATTCTTGTTCCCCTTCAAACCATTATTTACATAACCATCAGAATAATCTTACGTCAAATCAGATCATGTTATTTCCTGACTCTAAATTCGTCAATGATTTCCTATTAGCTTTCAAATAAAATACAAAAGATTCAAAGTCAGTTTCATCAAGAGAGAAGGCAAGAATACACCTGATACTTTCACTACAGAGAGAGAAAGATGGAGAGAGAGGGAGACAGAGAAAGAACAAGAGCTAGACCAAAAAGCAATGCCATGTATGTAATTTGGGTCTATATTCCAATGGAGAAATCTTGTTCCCTCACTTCTCTCCCTTTAAATAGTCAGACACTAGAGTGACCTTATCAATGAAGGACATCAGACTGCCTGGACACAAAGGAATATGGATTTGAGGGGCCAAAGTTATAAAAGTGGGAAATGTCTATGAACTTCAAGTAATAGCACATGGAGACTCTGGGACCCAAGTAGCAAAGACTGATTTCTTGTGACGCTGAGCTCAGAAGCAGGCCCTCCATTGGAAGAAGAGCCAGGGGGTGGGATGGGGCTGGTCGTAACTATCTTGCCCACATTCAGGGAATCTAGATTGAACATCAAGCCATTTTTGGACAGTCCTGCTCTTTGAATCGGAGAAGGCAATGGCACCCCACTCCAGTACTCTTGCCTAGAAAATTCCATGGACAGAGGAGCCTGGTAGGCTGCAGTCCATGGGGTCACGAAGAGTCGGACACGACTGAGCGACTTCACTTTCACTTTTCACTTTCATGCATTGGAGAAGGAAATGGCACCCCACTCCAGAGTTCTTGCCTGGAGAATCCCAGGGACGGGGGAACCTGGGTGGCCGCCTATAGGGTCGCACAGAGTCAGACATGACTGAAGCGACTTAGCAGCAGCAGCAGCAGCAGCAGCAGCAGCAGCTCTTTGAATAACATCCAGATATTCTCTCCTATAATTTACTTTTCTTCTAAGTATTTATCAGAATCAACCTTATCCTGTTTATTTAAAAAAAGAATTAGGGGCCACATGGAAACTTCCTGCTTGGCCACGCAGTGAGGAGGAGTGGCAGCAGCTGTGGCAGTGGCAGGAATGACACATGTAAATGAATGAAGTTAGAACATTCTCTAGCATCATACACACAAATAAACTCAAAATGGATGAGACACCTAAACATGACTAGACACTGTGAAAACTCTTAGAAGAAAACATAAGCAGAGAACACTCTGACATAAATTGCAGCAATATCTTTTTCAACCCACTTCCTAGATTTATCCTTTATCCTTAATAAACACAAAAACAAACAGAAAACAAATAGTACCTAGTTAAACTAAAAAGCTTTTCCATGACAAAGGAAGCCATAAGCAAAACAAAAAGACAACCCGCAGAATGGGAGAAAATATTTGCAAACAGTGTGACTGACAAGGGATTAATTTACAAAATATACAAACTCTTGTATATTATACTCATGTATATTTATACAATAAACTCATGTATATTGAGTATATGTATATATAGTCACATGAAAAGCACATGAAAAGATGCTCAATGTCACTAATTATCTGAGAAACAAAAATCAAAACTACAGTGAGGTATCTCCTCATATCACTCAGAATCAGAACGGCCATCATCAAAAAATCTACAAACAATAAATGCTGGAGGGGGTGAAAAGAAAAGGGAACCCTATATTGTTGGGAATGTAAATTGGTACAACCACTACGGAGAACAGTATGAGAGTACCTTAAAAAACTAAAAACAAAACTACCACATGATCCAGCAGTTCTACTCTTGGGCATATATCCAGAGAAAGTCATACTTTGAAAAGATGCATGCACCCAAATGTTCATTGCAGTATTATTTACAGTAGTCAAGACATGGAAGGAATCTAAATGTCCATTGATAGATGAATGGGTGAAGAAGATGTGGTACTTATATGCAACGGAATATTACCCAGCCATAAAAAGAAGGAAATAATGCCATTTGCAGCAACATGGATTCATCTAGAGATTATTTTACTAAGTGAAGTAAGTCAGACCGAAAAAGACAAATATCATATGATATTGCTTATATGTGGAATCTAAAATGAATGCATTTAGAAAACAGAAATAGACTTACAGACTTCGTGGGGAGGGGGGGAACTTATGGTTATGAAAGGGTGAAAGTCAAGGGGAGGGATAAATTAGGATGTTGGGATTAACATATACATATGACTATATATAAAATAGATAATTAACACACTACTATATATAAGATAGATAACCAACAAGGACCTACTGTCTAGCACAGGGAACTCTACTCAATACTTTGTAATAACTTATATGGGAAAAGCATCTGAAAAAGAATAGATAGATGTATATGTACAACTGTTACAAATCGCTTTGCTGTACACCTGAAACTTACATAACATTGTAAATCAACTATACTCCAATATAAAATAAAAAGTTTAAAAAGAATTAAGTATTTATCCATGCCTACTCTGTGTCATTATTCTAGATACATACTTGTTAACTTGTTAATTATCTATGTTCTCCACAAAAAGGTAAACTCCTTGGGAAGGGAGATTTTCTGTTGTGCTCAACGTTTTACTCTCAAAATAGGCACTACATAATATTTTTTAAATGAACTAAGGAATGAATTACTAATTGCCAACAGATGTTTTATAAGTCTAAATGAAACATTTTATTTCAATTTATCAGGTAACATTAAATTAAAAAATAGGTCTAAGTTCTAACTTTAACCATGTCTTTCCAAGTTACACAGTTCTGTTCTCTTAATTAAAGAGTATTCATAACATTTATCATCCAAACTGAATTACTTTTGAGAGTGAAAGATAAGCTACTTAAATTATGTCAAGATACAGAGTAAGTGAATAGACATTTTCCCCAAGAAGACATTCAAATAGCCAACAGGTACTTGCAAGGGTGTTCATCTCTAATCATCAAGGAAATGCAAATCAAAACCACAATGAGATGTCACCTCACATCTGTTAGAATGGCTATCAGCAGGAAGACAAGAGAAATATTTGGGGAGGTGAGGGAAAAAGGAAATACTTGTGCACTGTTGTTTGGAATGTAAACTGGTATAGCCACCATGGAAACCATTATGAAGACACCTCAAAAAAATTAAATGTAGAACTGCCATGTGATCCAGGAGCTCCACTTCTTGGCATGTTTCCAAAGGAAATGAAAACAGGATATCAAAAGACATCTGCACTTCCATGTTCACTGTATCTTATTCACTACAAATTCACTTGGCTGTTATTCACAACAGCCAAGATAGTGAAAGACTTGAGTTTCTATGGACAGATAAATGGACAAGGGAGACATACTGTAGATATATAACAGAATAATAGTCACAACAAAGGAAATCCTGCCATTTGTGACAATATGAACAGAACTTGAGGATGTTAGGCTAAGTGAGAGAAGTGAAATACTGCATGGTATCACTTATATATGGAATCTAAAAAGTCAAATTCATGATAACTGGCTTAGAATAGTGGTTTCCAAGGCCTTGGGGGTGAGGGAATTGGGGATATGTTGTTTAAGGGGATAAACTTGCAGCCAGTACATAAGTTCTGGACACACACAGAGAGCATAGTGATCAGAGTCAACAATACTGCATCATAAACTTCACAATTGCCAAGAGACTAGCTCGTAGTTGTTCCCCCCACAAAACATAAATGATAATTTTGTGTGACATGATAGAGGTGCTTGCTAAAGTGATGTGGTCATCACATTGCAATATACAATGCATCAAATCAGCATGCTGTACACTTTAAACTCACACAACGCTATGTTCCAGTTATACCTCAATTTTTAAAACAGTATGCCAAGACAACAAACAAGAGATTGCTTTGGGCAATTCAAACTGCCTGGTTAGCTGATTAAATTATATTCTATAGTTTTAAAGTTTGTTTTGAGTCTCTAAGTAATTTTAAAATTAACACATGGCATTTCTAAAAATCACATATTTCACATATGCTCTTAAATTTTGGAAGAGTAAGTTATATTGTGGCAGTTGTTACCATAATAAAGATAAAAATTAACACAGCATGCTTACTATGTACAGGGTGATACCTCAGTGTTTGACTTATTTTTAGCTTATTTAGTCCTCACAACCTTATAAAGTAGGGATGGCTATTATCTTCATTACAGAAATAAAAATGGAGGCAAAGAGAGGTTACTTAGCTTAAGTCACATAACCAAGTGTGATCATGGTAATAGAGCCAGGATTCAAACTCAGCCAGTTTGCATCCACAGTTCATGATCTTGTTTAGGATAGTTTATGTGTCATGTACAGATGGCAACTTACACTCATTGTCTAACTGCTCTTCTCCACATGGTAATTGGTGTGGGGTAGACTGTGCACTGGCTTGAGAAATGCTTAAGAACTTGACGTAAGGCAAAACAATGACAAAGAATTGAAGGTTAGCTGCAAAGCATAGTTTACTCACTAAGAGCATTCCCACTATGGGTGGGTTTTTCTTAAAAGTAAAGGGGAAAAAAGAAGATTTTGTTTTTTAGTTGGAAACATGTCATCTGTTAATTTTTCAAATAGTTGGCTTAAAAATAAAGAAATTTCAGGTCATAAGAAGCAATGTGAAATTAGAATAATAATATTCAATGAATTTATTAATAAATAAGAATGTGGTATCGGGCAAATGAAATTAAAGTATGAAAGAATTTTAAGTATAATATCACTGGCTCAAATATAAAACATTATTCTTGGTTAAGATGTTGAAATCTTATACATAAGTTGCAACATGTAAGAAACCAAAAAAAGCCTCAGAGATGTTTTATGAAGAAATAATATGATTTCCACAATTTTTGAGGAAAATCATTTTATACATTAAAAAATATCTCCTTACACAGTCCTATCAGTCATGTTATTCTCTCATAATCTTACATTTTAAACTTTGTTTTTAAATTTCTTGTTCCAAAATTATTTAAAAAATAATACATACCGATTTCCATGTTTTCATGTAAGGCACTTGTAAGTTGCCACTCCATCCTAACAACAAGTGAAAAGCTGAACAGACTGAAGAGTCAGCAACTCTTCTTGGGTTCTTAAGAGACAGGAGGACACAGGGCAAACAGGTGCTCCCCAAATTGCAGAGACAGATAAGAGAAAAAACAGAGTGAGGACTTACCAGAGCAGAGACTCATGAGCAGACTTCACCACAGGAACTAGTCCGAGGGCAGGAAAACCTGAAATGTAATTGACAAATGGCTGAAGGCTCAGTGTGGGCAACTCTGACAGTTAAACAACTTCTTGGGGACCCAGTCATGGAGAGGGAGGTTCACAATATTATAAGATTTATCTCCGGGAGCTTGCCCAGGGTTTCACATTGGAAAAAACTTGTCTCCTGCTTCCAGCATGGGGAGAGGGAAAGGAACCATTCTGAAATACACTGGAGGACCCCGGCCTCCTTACTAAAGCTTCCCCTCAGGAGAAACTAATTACCTGGAATCTAACTTGTTGGGGGTATTATCAGGGCATAAGTGACCCACAGAAAAGGAAATACCTAATTCAAGCCAACTTTATTTAGCCTTACATGTAATAGAGCTGGTGTCAGTGGTGGAGAATCCACCTGCCAATGCAGGAGACACAAAAGACTCAGGTTCCTGGAGTAGGAAATGACAACCCATCCTAGTATTGGTGCCTGGAAAATTCCATTTCAGAGGAGCCTGGTGGGCTACAGTCCATGGTGTTGCAGAGTGGGACATGACTGAGCATGCATGCACACATGTGGAAGAAGGCATGCAATCAATTCCAGCCAAAACTAACCATCTGGTCCCATACAAGATCAACAATCAACTGGATATAATTGATATTATAGTCAATACTCTATAGATAGATTACTTAGTAGAAGTGACAAATAGATTCAAGGGATTAGATATGATAGAGTGCCTAAAGAACTATGGACAGAGGCTCATAACACTGTATAGGAGGCAGTGATCAAAATCATCCTCAAGAAAAAGAAATGCAAAAAGGCAAAATGGTTGTCTGAAGAGGCCTTACCAATAGCTGAGAAAAGAAGAGAAGCGAGAGAGAAAGGAGAAAAGGAAAGATATACCCCTCTGAATGCAGAGTTCCAAAGAATAGCAGGGAGAGATAAGAAAGCCTTCCTCAGTAATCAATGGAAAGAAATAGAGGAAAACAGTAGAAAGGGAAAGACTAGAGATCTCTTTAAGAAAAATTATAAATACCAAGGGAGCATTTCATGCAAGATGGGGACAATAAAGGACTGAAATGGCATGAAACTAACAGAAGCAGAAGATATTAACAAGAGGTGGTAAGAATATACAGAAGAACTATACAAAAGAGATCTTAATGACCCAGATAACCATGATGGTGTGATCACTCACCTAGCACGAGACATCCTGAATGCAAAGTTATATGGACCTTAGGAAGCATCACTATGAACAAAGCTAGTGGAGGTGATGGAATTCCAGCTAAGCTATTTCAGGACAGAATACTGGAGTGGGTAGCCTTTCCCTTCTCCAGGGGGTCATCCCATCCTAGGGATTGAACCTAGGTCTCCTGCATCACAGCTGAGCCATGAGGGAAGCCCAAGAATACCAGAGTGGGTATCCTATCCCTTCTCCAGCAGATCTTCCCACCCAGGAATCAAACTGGGGTCTCCTGCATTGCAGGTGGATTCTTTACCTATTGAGCTATTAGGGAAGCCCATGTATGGATGTGAGAGTTGGACTGTGAAGAAGGCTGAGCGCTGAATAATTGATGCTTTTGAACTGTGGTGTTGGAGAAGACTCTTGAGAGTCCCTTGGACTGCTAGGAGATACAACCAGTCCATTCTGAAGGAGATCAGCCCTGGGATTTCTTTGGAAGGAATGATGCTAAAGCTGAAACTCCAGTACTTTGGCCACCTCATGTGAAGAGTTGACTCATTGGAAAAGACTCTGATGCTGGGAGGGATTGGTAGCAAGAGGAGAAGGGTACGACAGAGGATGAGATGGCTGGATGGCATCACTGACTCGATGGACATGAGTCTGAGTGAACTCTGGGAGTTGGTGATGGACAGGGAGGCCTGGCATATTGCGATTCATGGGGTCGCAAAGAGTCAGACATGACTGAGCAACTGATCTGAATCTGAATTTGAATGACCAACCTAGACAGCATATTAAAAAGCAGAAATATTACTATTACTTTGCCAACAAAGGTCCATACGGTCAAAACTATGGTTTTTCCAGTGTCATGTATGGAGGTAAAAGTTGTATAAAAAAGAAAGGCTGAGTGCTGAAGAATTGATGCTTTTGAACTGTGGTATTGGAGAAGACTCGAGACTCCCTTGGACTTCAAGGAGATCAAACTAGTTAATCCTAAAAGAAATCAATCCAGAATATTCATTGGAAGTACTTATGCTGAAGCTGAGGTTCCAATACTTTGGCCATCTGATGCGAAGAATCAAGTCATTAGGAAAGATCCTGATACCAGGAAAGATTGAAGACAGGAAAAGAAGGGCACGACAGAGGATGAGATGGTTGGATGGCATCACCAACTCGATGGACATGAGTTTGAGCAAGCTCTGGGAGTTAGTGAAGGACAGGGAAGCCTGGCGTGCTACAGTCCATGGGGTCCCAAAGAGTCGGAGATGACTGAGCAACTGAACAACAATAGACTACTTTATTCAACAATGGAAGAAAACAGATTTTCCTCAAGGGAACATTAACCAAGATAGACTACATCCTTGGGTATAAAACACACTTTAGCAACTTTAAATAAATAGAAATCAAACACTATATGCTCTCAGATTACAACAGAATTAATGTATAAAATAATAACAGAAAAATAGCTAGAAAATCCCCAAATATGTGACAATTAAATGACACATCTCAAAATAACACATGGATCAAAGAAAAAATTTCAAGAGAGGAATGTGTTTATCAAATGAAAATTAAAACAGCTTATCAGCATGGCATGGCCCCAAACAACAACAACAATGAAATACCCCTACAGCCTCATTAGAAAGACGGAAATTCAGAACACTGACATTCCTATACTGGGTGACAATGTGGAACGAAGGGAATTCTCATTTATTGCTGATGGGGGTGCAAAATAGTGTCACTTTGGAAGACAGCTTGGCAGTTTATTGCAAAACTAATACACTTTCACCTTATGATCTAACCGTCATACTCCTTGATGTTTACCCAAAGGAGTTGCAAACATGACCACACAAAAACCTGAGCATGGATGTTTACAGCAGCTTTATTTTTAATTGCCAAAACTCAGAAGCAATGAAAATGTCCTTTAATAGGAGAATAGATAAATGAATGGGTACATCCAGACAATGGAAAAGTATTCAGCACTAAAAAGTAACAAGGCGTCAAGCCATGAAAAGACATAAGGGAACCTAAAGGCATTTTACTGAGTGGAAGAAGCCAATCAGAAAAGGCTACATCTATCTGACTTCAATTATATCACATTCTGGAAAAGGTAAAACTAAGAGGATCATAAAAAGATCAGTGCTTGTTCAGGGTTGGGGGAGAGGGACAAACAGGTGAGCACAGAGGATTTTTAAGGCAGTGAAAATGCTCTGCCTGATATCATAATGATGAATACATGCTATTATAGAGTTGTCCAAACCTATAGAATGTACACCACCAAGAGTGAATTGTCATGTAAACTATGGGCTTTGAATGATTATGCCATGTCAATGTAAGTTCGTCAGTTGTAATAAATGTTCCACTGTGGGGAGTGACACTGATAATGGGGAAGGCTATGCAAGCATGGAAGCAGAGGACCTATGGGAAATTTCTGCACCTTAAAGTCTTAATGAAAAAGTGACATATTTTAACTATAAATTATTCACTCAAAATAGAAAATAAAGAAAATATTTAATGATCAATTGAAATCTAACCATCTGAAGGAATCACTGTTAATGAAATTGAATATGTTTACTGTGGCACACTTACATGTAGAAGGATGGATACATTATTTTATAATAAAACTATGCTAGTTTTAAAATAACAATTTATCATAACCAGTGATATAATTTCTCATATGATCTATCTTATTAAGACAAATATGATGAAAAACATTGAATATGGAGTAAAATTTCAAAATATGCTCCAATTTTTTAAATGTTATGGAGTGTGTTCTGTAGGATCATGAAAAATAAACATTCAAACATGCTCCCACATTTCCTCTCCTGATCCAAACAGCTGGAGCTTCCTATCTTTAAAAGAGAGCACTGATGACTTCTATAAATATATATTAACAAAAAAAAAATCGGAGGTGTAGGAAGTGAACCTAGTCAAAGAGCTGTTTTCTAGAACATCAGTTCTTCTCAAATTTTGTAAACCATCTTGTTATATACATTATCCAAGTTAATAATATGATTTTTCTCTTCCTGGTTTGTACGTTTTAAACTCTCATTTTATATTTAAGTGCATTAAAACTCACCAACAGTTCTTTTTCTATTATCAGTTGCATTGTTTCTTTTTATGGAACTGAAAAAAATATTCACCCCTTGTAACAGGATTTTAGTAACTAGTTTTTTATTTTGCTTGCTTGGTTTTGTTTTTGTTTTCTTCTAGAAAGTTCCTGCCTGGTGCACTGCCTCCATCAAATTCTGTGTCCTTGATAGCTGGATGAAGATACATTTTTGGCTCGTGCTTTTTTTTTTAACCCTCACTGCTTTGTAGTTACTACTTCACTATCTTTGGACACCGACAGATGCCTTTCTTCTTTTACCTCAGCATCTCCAATAAAGCACTGATGGCTGTATTTTTAACATCAGTTTTAATGTTTAATACTTCTTTTTAAAAGAGGTTCATGACTTGTATATTCTCCGAGTGTTTTTTCTTTGTTGGCAATTTTTATTCATAAAATATCTTCCTATTGCTCTAATATTTGACAACTTGATTTTATGTAATAATCTAGTTACATTTTCTTTCCCACCAAAATTTAAAACTTCATCAGGAATATTCTTGTATAGATTTTTGCTGAATATGTTCCTAAATAGCTTTTAGAAAGTGTGCAATTCATTTCTTCCTTATTTTGCTTGACTTATACTCTGAAGTCTTTAGTTGTGCCTTTGTTGATGACTTTAGTGACACTAATTTAGATATACTGGTTTTAAGTCTGTCTATTCACTTTTAGTCCAAATTTTTCCAAACTAGGATGGTAAGTACAGTATTAGAGAATAATCTTAGGAATCATAAAGGTATTATTTTCCCTAAATCTGGTAAATGCATTTCATTATCCTATTATACTTCAGTATTCCATTTCAGTATTTGGGAATTCAATTTTCCATCATAAGGAATATGATTTTTTGTTCCATTACCAATATATGAATTTATAAAGAGTATATAGTCTTATTTTTTGAACAAGTCTGTAAAATGGTACATGGCTATAGGGTGCAATACTAACAGAAATACAAAAACAGATAAACAGAGACAGAAATATACAGGTATGATATCCTTTGATATTTTTTGATTTGCAATGAAATATTCTTACTCTAAAGATCTAACTTGAAGCTTTTCCAGAAAAAAAAAAAGTTACTCATATTCCAGAAATTCTAAAAATTATTTTCAGTTCTCATTCATGCTATACACTGCAATGCATACTACATAATAGTAACATTATTAAATAGTACAAAATAACTTTGGAATCCCTTGGTGTCTTGAATAATTTTGGTGAATGTTGTGGATAGAGAACAGTAAAACTCTGAAGTGCTTATACACACAGGCACCTCACTTACTTGGGTCTCATTTGAACTCCTAAAATTGCTTAATTTTACATCATGTCAAAATTGTCTTAATTGATTTTCAGATTTTAAGTGTCATCACTGCTGTTTTTGTTCAGTTGCTTGGTTGTGTCTGACTCTTTGAGACCCCATGGACTGCAACGTGCCAGGCTTCCCCATCCTTCACTATCTCCTAGAGTTTGCTCAAACTCATGTCCATTGAGTCAATGATGCCATCCAACCATCTCATCCTCTCTCACCCCTTTCTCTTCCTGTCTTCAATCTTCCCCAGCATCAGGGTCTTTTCCACTGGAATGTGTTTTTATTTTACTACTCTGTCTCTGCTTCATCATTTTTCTCAAAACTAGCCCATTGAGATCTCTTGACGTGGGGCATTATTTTCTCAGCCATATTTTATTGAAACATCAACCAGTAGGAGAGGTTTCCTTCCCCTGGATTTTTGAAACTCAGGGTGATCTTGGCTTTTACATGATCCTTAAATAATGATGCCAATCCCCTGATAAGTTGTTCACATCAGCTATTTAGCCCCAGTATCTAAAGCTTGTGAATAGCAATGATTCTCTTCACACTCTGCTTCTGCATTCCAAGAGTTATGAATATTAAGTTGTATTTGCCCCAAAGCAAAAGTATATTCACCAAGGTATGTGCTGAGATCAGGAGTCTGCACCTCATTTTGAAACAATAGCATTAATAATAAAGCAACACAAAATATATCACATTTGAAAAGTCACAGAAATAAGAACTCAGAATTTTTAGTAAAGTTAAAAAAAATCCATTGGTTGAAAGTTACCCTGAGTAATGTAACAAAGGACTTTATATGAGGCTGATGTTGAATTCTTTCAATTCACAAAGGATTCATGGATTTTTACACTTTAATTACTATCCTTGGATTGCATTTGTATGAACTTCCATAAATTTTTAAACATTTTAGACAGTAAAAGTTTCAGAAACTGATTCTATATGTTACATTTATATTTCATTCAGATCATATAGTGATATTTTCAAAGATAATGCAATCTAAACATAAAAATTACTTATTCCTGTTGAAAGTTCTAGCTAATGTAATTACAGCATTATACTAAAATATTATAAATTATTTTTTAAATAAATAAGAATTGATTTCAATTCCAATTAGAGTTCTTTAATCAGACCCTTGTTGCCTAGAGATCATAACAAAATAGCTTATCCAGGAGGTTAAAGGACTCTGGCACTGTGATGGGGGAAACTTTGAATTTTGTTCGCCTTCTTTGAGCTAGTGTGCATATTTACCTTATTCAACTTATAAAGGAAAAACTGGGACTATGTTTTGTAATTTTTTCATCCAGCTTTTGAAAGAAAGCAGACTGTTGATTTGGAAGGTTCCCCAGACACAGATGCAGAAACTAAAAAATCTTTAAATTTAAATTCCAAAGCATGCACACTGTGCTGGAGAGTGGAATAGCAGCCACAGTACACCACAATCAAAACTTCTGAGGCAAGTACAGAGCACCTACTCTCAAGAAGTCTTTCCTCTGTAAACCTCCTTCAACAGAAGTGTCTCCTTTGGCCACTGAGTATTACTATTATTATTATTTATTTATTTATTTTTTTTAGCTTTCTTACACTCAGCAGGGAGAAATTTGTAGGTACTTCATTGCTCTTAAACTATTCTCAGGTCTCAGGGCAAATCCAAAGAAGTTCAAAAAACCTATAAATTAGCAAAAAATACAAAAAACAAAAAAACCCAACAGAATGCATTTTTTTTTTTTAAGAGAATAACAGAACTCAGCCAACCAAACTGACAATGTGGCTCCAGGTCAACAACAGCAACAACAAAGAGAAAGCTCGTATCTTACTGAAAAGACATAAGCAATAGGGACTTTAAAGTGAGGCAATTAAAACCTGTTAGTTCCAATAACTGCATTCCATGGTTTTAAAAGTTTAATAGTTATGCATTGCCTATGAATTGAATCCAATCCCTGGTTGGATTGATGTTTAAGGGCTTCCAAAAGTTGGCAGCAACCTACTTTTCCAGCCTCATTACACCAAAATGCTTTTTAAAATGTTCCATCCAAGTACCTCTCTTGCCAATGAAAGCCATGATACATCCCAGGGGTCTGAGATACCTAACTTCTATCTTTGAAACTAGTGCATTTTGTTTTAACAGAGGAAAAAAAAAATGCTTTCACCTAGTTGTCCTTTGAAATAAATCCATATTTCCCAAAACATGCCCTATTAACTCTGTACCTCAACCTGATTTCTAGTGCACCGCCCTATGGACTGGAAGACATTAGCAGTCCAGACATTAGCAAGACATGAGAAGCCAGGTAAGAGCTAGAGCCTCAGGTTCTAATCCTGGGCTACCTGTGACTACTTATGGCAGGTAGGCCTCGTGTATCATCCTTGTCACCCTTTTCCCATCTAAAAAATGAAGCCAGATTTGGCTAGTGGATTTCCTTTCTTTTTATTTTGTTACACAAGTACGCATTACAGAAAATGTGGAGCACTTTGGGAAGTAGAAGCCAGGATGGTCACAGGCAGTTCTGGGGAGGAAGTTTAAAATTACAGGGCTGGAGAGTATGGATCCCCCTGGTCCTTCTCTTCTGATTAGACTTGAACAACATTATTTATCATTGATTTTTCTCATTCTATTTGCAACATTTGCACTCTCCCTAAAAACAGTACAGTCTCATATCTCCATGTTTTCCTACCATCTCGCCTTTGGGCTGAATTTCTTCTGTACATGTTTTTCTTTCATTGGCTATTAAAATTCTGTCGACCTCTCAATAACTTGGTTTGTTACTGTCTCCTGAACACTTCAGCTTCCTCTATCAGAAGAAATCCCTCACTCTAAATTCACAGAAGACTTTGTGCTGCTTCTATTTTACTGCCTTGATTAGTTATTTGTGTATAGATGTCCCCAACTTAATGATGGTTTGACTTTCAATTTTTTGAACTTATAATGGTTCTAAAGCAGTAAATCATTCAGTAGAAACCACACTTTGAATTTTCAACTTTCCCAGGCAGCTATACAATCACAAGGGTAAATAACTGATACACATCTAACCATTCTGTACCCATACAACAATTCTGTTTTCATTTTTAGCACAGTAGTCCAGACATGAGGAAGTCAATACTATGCTATAAAATAGGCTTTGTGTTAGATGACTTTGTCCAGTTGTAGACTAATATAAGTCTTCTGAGCATGTTTAAAGCAGGCTAGGCGAAGCTATGATGTTCAGTAGGTTGTGTGTTAAATGTGTTTCAACTTAGTGATATTTTTAATGCATGATGAGTTTACAGGGACATAACCTCATTGTTGCTGCTGCTAAGTCACTTCAGTCGTGTCTGACTCTGTGCGACCCCATAGACAGCAGCCCACCAGGCTCCCCCGTCCCTGAGATTCTCCAGGCAAGAACACTGGAGTGGGTTGCCATTTCCTTCTCCAATGTATGAAAAGTGAAAGTGAAGTCGCTCAGTCATGTCTGACTCTTAGCGACCCCATGGACTGCAGCCTACCAGGCTCCTCCATCCATGGGATTTTCCAGGCAAGAATACTGGAGTGGGGTGCCATTGCCTTCTCTTAACCTCATTGTTATGTCCCTGTAAATTTAGGGCTTCCCTGGTGGGTCAGACAGTAGAGAATCTGCCTGCAATATGGGAGACCTGGGTTCGATCCCTGGGTTGGGAAGATCCCCTGGAGGAGGGCCTGGCAACCCACTCCAGTATTCTTGCCAGGAGAATCCCCTTGGATAGAGGAGCCCAGTGGGCTACTGTCCATGGGGTCACAAAGAGTCAAACATGACTGAGTGACTAAGAACAACCCCACTGTAAGTTAAGAAAGATTTGTATATGCTTTCTGAATCTGCTAGATTGTGAACTCCTTTAGCAACACAACTATATTTTAATCTGTAGCAGGAAACAACAAATCGCTGCTCCTTACCCCTCAAATTGTCAAATCTAATAGAAACTGATGTTCTTCCCAGAAGACTAAATGAAAGCAATTTAATGTCAATGTAATTGCTTTAATATGGGTTAGGATCTGGAATAAGTCACACCCTCTACAGAAAACTACGGCTCACTTTGGTGAGATTTGCTTTAGGGCCACCTGTGGGCCAGATGGTGCCTTTGAGCAAATAGGCTCAAAGAAAGAGGCTCCCCTCTTGGTGGACACGGCCCAGATAAAAGACAGGCACAGGAAGAGTCAGGTGCAGGCTACAGCTCAGCCTCAACCCCACCAGGTGACTTCACAGAGCGCAGCCTATACATCTGCACAGCTTGGTGTGTCAATTCTGCAGGCTACCTAGGTAAGTAGTGAGAAATTTAACTGGTGAAGTGAACTTGAACCAGTACTTGCTCTCCTACTGTGCAGTAGTCAATTTTCAATTCCAAGAGAACCACTTAAAGCTTCCAGATAAAGCCTGAGCTCCTTACTTAGCAAGTTACAGTTAGGGCAGAGTTGGAGTAGAGGAAGAGAAAGGAGTGGGACATTGGTTTGTGGGGTGGAGCAGGTTGAGAGAGAACACCAAGTAAGGGAGTTGGGACCAAACACCCGTGGAGGAGCAAGGGAGTGTGCCAGCCTTTCCTAGTAGACCTTAGTCTTTATCCCGAAAGACCAAAAATGACCCCAGTATTTGCCTGCTGTGATAAATTTGACTCTGCTCTGCTACAAATGAATTTTGCCTTCTTCTACTAGACCAGAATTTGGTCCTGGAAACTTGGTGAAGCAGAACTCATTTGGGTAGGGTAACATCCTATTAGAAACAGGGTGAACTGGACATGTCCTCACTCCTATGACTACTTGGCTCAGTAACCACTGATTATTTAAATGGACTTGGAGACCCAAGAACTAAGAGTAGCAGAGATGATTCTAATGGACACAAAGTCCAGATGTAACCATGAATATCTTTTGCTGAAGGTAAGAATAGGCACCTCTCACACTGCCTGGTTCAATAAATTTTTCTTCAATGAGTTAACAAGCCAAGGCAAATTAACTATCTTATTCATACTTGGTGTTTATGTATCACAGTATGATTGAATTTTGATTTCTTCTAGAACAGAGAAGACAACTCTAAACTTAAATTGAATCTTTTATCTTAGAATTAAACAGTTTTCTCAGGGTACATTTCTTGTCTAGAGTAATAGCCCCATCTGCTCATGCACCCTAGCCAGAATCCTTGTCATTGATATTTATCCTTCTTTTCATTCCAACTTTAATTCTTACTTTTGATTCTTGATTTTTTCCAACATGTGACAACCACATGTGTTTATACTTTTTTTTTTTGGTTGCACCATGGCTCAGATGCTAAAGCATCTGCCTGCAATGAGGGAGACCCAGGTTTGATCCCTGGGTTGGGAAGATCCCCTGGAATAGAAAATAGTAACCCACTCCAGTACTGTTGCCTTGAAAATTCCATGGACAAAGGAGCCTGGTAGGCTACAGTCCATGAGGTCACAGAAAGTTGGACACGACTGAGTGACTTCACTTTTCACGTGGCATTTGGGATCTTAGTTCCCTAACCAAACCACTGGACCACTAGAGAAGTCCCCAGTTCTGGCTTTTTAAATTTGCTTTAATTCTTTAAAGTCTTCCCATCACCCAGAACAGAAGATCCTGACCCAGGATTTACAACGATCTATATCAGAATTACTTGGTCATTGTTTACAACATAAGCCAATAAAATCCCTATAGTCCTGCCACAGAGGCACCATGAATGAGAATCTCTGGAGGTTTTGAGATGAAGAGTCTAAGGGTCACTGCTTATTCTCCTACCTTCATAAACTTCATCTGCCTGTCCTTTCTATCTCCATCTTTTCCTACATCCTCAGTTCCAATGTTTGCAGAAATTTACCAGGAATATTTACCACTCTCCACTTTGTCATATTCTTGGTGCAATCCTACTTATTTTTTTAAACCCTACTTATTCAGCAAAAATACTGTTCAGAAATGCTTATAAACCCATTCCTCACATTTTCATAGAAAGCAAGGGACTTCCTCTCTACCTTCCAGGAGGACAGGGTATTCAGTTCAGTTTAGTCGCTCAGTCGTGCCCAGCTCTTTGCGACCCCATGAATCGCAGCACGCCAGGCCTCCCTGTCCATCACCAACTCCCGGAGTTCACTCAGACTCACGTCCATCGAATCAGTGATGCCATCCAGCCAGCTCATCCTCTGTCGTCCCCTTCTCCTCCTGCCCCCAATCCCTCCCAGCATCAGAGTCTTTTCCAATGAGTCAGCTCTTCGCATGAGGTGGCCGAAGTACTGGAGTTTCAGCTTTAGCATCATTCCTTCCAAAGAAATCCCAGGGCTGATCTCCTTCAGAATGGACTGGTTGGTATTAGAAAGACATATTTAGTCCCTTGTCATTCCATAAGAAAGACGGAGGGCTTTGTACAGTTATGAGCAAGTGTCTCAGTCCCGTCGGACTGTGTCGTTTTGCTTCAGACCTACCTGGATAAACTATGTGTGGCTTCTTCTCCTTCTGAATCCCAGTTCTCTGAGCTCCTTGAAGGCAAGGACTCTCTATGGTGCAGGCTAGGTTGGTGTCCACTTCGTAGGTCCTATTTCCCTATAGGGTGGCTGCTAAGTCGCTTCAGTCGTGTCCGACTCTGTGCGACCCCATAGACGGCAGCCCACCAGGCTCCCCCGTCCCTGGGATTCTCCAGGCAAGAACACTGGAGTGGGTTGCTATTTCCTTCTCCAATGCATGAAAGTGAAAAGTGAACATCTAGTTGCTCAGTCGTGTCCGACTCTTCACAACCCCATGGACTGAAGCCTACCAGGCTCCTCCACCCATGGGATTTTCCAGGCAAGAGTACTGGAGTGGGGTGCCATTGCCTTCTCCACTATAGGGTGGAAGCCAAAGTCAAATACTAGGGAAGTAGGGTAGGAAGGTTGAGTCTGGCTACAGTTCTGTGCCATGATCTATACAATTTACCTTTAGCAACAAGTCATCAACTTGATCTCTCTCTGACTTCCCATTCACTGATACCTTATTTAGTAAGCATTTGATATACATTTTTGGTTGAATCAATGAATGCATGATATTGGTCAATTCTGATGCTTCAGAGTAGCACATAGAAAACACTCTTATATATAGTTTTTCTAATTTTCTAACCTAATTTTTCTCAAAGTGATAATCACATTAACCTGGTAGAATTAAATAAACATCTTCTAATGTCTAAATAGCATATTAAAAAGCAGAGACATTACTTTGCCAACAAAGGTCCATCTAGTCAAGGCTATGCTTTTTCCAGTAGTCATGTATGGATGTGAGAGTTGGACTGTGAAGAAGGCTGAGTGCCGAAGAATTGATGCTTTCGAACTGTGGTGTTGGAGAAGACTCTTGAGAGACCATTGGACTGCAAGGAGATCCAACCAGTCCATTCTAAAGATCAGTCCTGGGTGTTTTTTGGAAAGAATGATGCTAAAGCTGAAACTCCAGTACTTTGGCCACCTCATGCGAAGAGTTGACTCATTGGAAAAGACCCTGATGCTGGGAGGGGTTGGGGGCAGGAGGAGAAGGGGACAACAGAGGATGAGATGGCTGGATGGCATCACCGACTCAATGGACGTGAGTTTGAGTGAACTCCGGGAGTTGGTGATAGACAGGGAGGCCTGGCGTGCTGTACTTCATGGGGTCGCAAAGAGTCAGACACAACTGAGCGACTGAACTGAACTGAATGTCTTTGTTCCCCTTCCTCTTAGCATAAACCTAGTAAGTTATCTCTTCTGTAATCAAAGGATCATAGCTGCTGATAAACTGTCTCAAGCGTTCCTCTTCTACTAGAGTTTACCAGCTCTGGATTTATAAATTTCTTTAAATGCAATGATTAGTAACTTCCCTAAAGCGTCACATAAATCGCCCACTTATATCCCCAGACAATTCCTTTCAGTATGTGTCTGGGATTGACAAAAACAAAACAATAAGACACACACAAAAGACACCACTATGAAAACCTCAGAATATCAAAAATAAAGCAAAACAGTTATTTTATATTAAAAAAATATATATATATAACTTATTCTTGACAATGGTGATTTTAAGCAAAACTATTATGCACCTTTGTTACAGTCTCTTCTCTAAATGATAAATATTCAACAACATTTTATGGCCATTACTTTATTTTGACAATGCTTGTGGATTCCTGGTAAGTCTTAGATTATCAAATTCCAAATCTGAAGTTGAGCTGTAAACCATGACACCATTCAACATTTCCTCTGACCCAATCCAGATAACGTTCCAATATCATGAAGCACTTTGGCAGTGTTTTGACTACTGCCTTTTCTCAATTGCGTTCCCAGCCTGAAGTGCTTTTATATGACCAATCCAGTCTTTTCAACTTTCACTTGCTAACAACAGCTGATTGCTCTTGTCAAAAAATCATGTCACAATAACTACGCATTAAATTCTTAACCTTGCTGATAGTTGCATATGAAGAACTGTTGGAACTAAAACAATACTGCTGTGGAATAGAAGTATTTAAAAATTAGCTTAAAATAGGTGAAAATGTCTCCCTGTTAACTCTACTTTCTTTCTCAGAAAAGTTATGCTTGCTGTTGTATTTCTAGATTGGCTGCAAGATAATCTGCATTTCCACCAATGGTTAACTAACTACTGATGGACAATTTTAGAGGTCACAAGTGAGGTCCGTTACGAAATGAAAGAGCAAAATAAGTTTTATGTTTCTGGAGAAACAGGAAAAGTAATTTATATTCTTGGCAACAATATTAATTATTGTTATGGGAACTACATTTTAGTACCTGCTTCTCTGAGTAACATCCTGAGTGCATTATCTAATCTAATTCTCATGACAACACTGTGAAATACAAATGATTCTTCTCAAAATACAGATAAGAAAATTCTGGAGAGAAAAAATATTTTCCTTATTTTCACAGAGTCAAAAAATTAAAAAATTATAGATGAAACGTTGTGTTTTAATTACTGTTCTTTTCCTGAAAAATTTTCCAGAGTTTTTGTTTTCATTTTTTCTAAACAGTTTTGGCATTCGGATTGAAATTGTTTTCCCCTGTTGTGAAATGCAGTAAAAACTCTTGCATTAAGATAAATGGCTTATTTTATGACCAAAACAATACTTTGGGAAAAGCTGTTTTAGTTAACTTTGGATTTAGTGAGTTTGGCATCAAATATCCTCTCCTACTGCTAGATACTCTCAAGGTGTATCCCACTTATTACTTTGGAAAATACAGCTTCCATAATAACAGCCCTAGAATACTCAGTGAATTTGTCTAGTTGAACAGAAGTAAACATCTCTAGCAGAGATACTTTAGTGGATATTTTGGGATGTGTTTCATGAGGGCTATTTGTAGATCCATAAATTATACTTTGTAGGTGGCTATCAACTCTGCTCCTTGGTTATCTTGGACTCAAAGCTATACTTTTTCTGAAAAAATTAAAGAGTTTCTGGAGAGTAGAAAGAGCAAGATTCTGGCTCCTGAGAGTGAGAAAACCAAACAAGAACTCTGCTCACAGGATGAATCTATTGTTGCTGTTCAGCCACTAAGCTGTGTCTGATGCTTTGTGCCATGGACTGTAGCCCACCAGGGTCCTCTGTCCATGGGATTTCTCAGGCTAGAATACTGGAGAGGTTGCCATTTCCTTCTCCAGGGGGATCTTCCTGACCCAGGGATCAAACCCGTGCCTCCTGCATTGGCAGGCAGATTCTTTACCATTGAGGATGAGTGCATAAGTCAAGTCAAAGTGTTTCAAAGCGTTTTTAGATTCCATATGTAAGTGATATCATTGTGGTAATCATATTGCAATAGATAAATGTATGAAATGGATATGCTGTACACCTTAAACGTACACAATGTCATATATCAATCATAATTTGATAAAAATAAAATTAATTAATATAAAAAGTGTCTCACAGCAAGAATTTATGCATGTGGGGACAAAACAGAAATCCGTTTCCTGGATCTAGAGGCCAAAGTCACATGGTATTAGAATGGGGCTGAGCTTCTGAGTAACAGGTAAAGGTCCCTTAAGCACTTTTTAAAAGGGACAAAGGAAAGAGCTTAAGATATTTCTAAGTACATCCATGTGTGCTGGTGTGTCAGGCTGAAATGGAATGAATTTGTTTTTATTACTTAAAATTGGCTTTTCAAGGGAAAAGACACCCTTTTATTTTCATAAATTAGACTATAAGGTAGATGTCCTGAATTTCTCTTATTCCTCATATTCATCATCATATCATTATATCATCATATATAACAATGGTTCTCAATTTTAGCTGCTCACTAGAACTACTGGAGAAACTTTAAAGATCCCAGTGCCTGGGCAACAATTAAAACAGAATTGCTGTGGGAACCAGGCAATAGTATTTTTTTTTAAATTCCCAGGTGATTCTGAACTGAAGCCAAGCTTGAGAACAATAATCATTATTATCATTTTTCATCCTCATTCCAGTATAATTTTTACTCGATATTTAATTGTGCAAGATATCAAGCTACAGGATTCATAAGGAAAATTTCTTAAAAAGGATGCCTGCTTTGTAGCTCCTCATAATGCAGAAGTTACCATTCATTTCTTCCTTTATTCAATAATAAACATATTCAATAAATATTGAGAAAGGCTGGAAGCAATGCTAGATGAAGAATAGACAGTGGGAAACAGAGTAGAAATAGCTTGTAACCTCTTAGAACTTCAGTGGAACAAAACATAGAGGGGAGCATGGGATTTTTTAACTTAATTTTCAAGACTTGTGAACCAAGATGCTTATTTTAATATTTTCCAGCTCTATTCTTGACACTGGTAGAAATCAACCAACAACCCTTCTACCTAATACATTAAATACATTTGTACCTTCTGATGAAAATATTGGGCATTCACAATTATCTTTATTCAGTGCAGTAATGATCATAGGAAAAAGACTAATAAAAACCTGAATTCTTTGTTAGCTGACTGTGTATGGTTCTATATCCTTCAAAATCTAAGTGGTCATTTAGAGATGTTAAAATAGTGATTGCAGGTGAAATATATGTTAAACGGATCTATTAAATCGATGCACAGAACATAATTAAATTAGCAAAAATGCTAGAAGAACTTTTAGTGAACATAAAGCTTTTCTTTTTTATTATAATGAAATTGTACTAGTTGATTTTTTAAAAAGTTTTGATTATGTTTCCTGGTCAAATATCATTAGCATATAATAAAGGTATCATGTGGCATACATCTGTGTCAAAATTACTGTGGGCTTTGGGGTTCCCTCGCTGGGACTAATACATAGTTGAGCTAATTAGTCTTCTATTGTTCTTTTAACAGCAAGGCCAATGAGATATTCTTATTTAAAATGGCAACATAAGAATTATTTTTTTCTCCAGTGGTCATATTTCATAGGAGGTATTTTTCTGAGCACGATATTTTAAAATCAGGTATCTTTTAATAAAGCTAATTTGCAGGTAATTGTAGGGCTCTATATGTATATGATACATTGTGAATGTTAGAACATTAATGAACACATTATAACAAGTTTCTGTTCCCTTTATTAAGCATTAAAACACAAAGAAATTCATAACAAATGTGATGGTTATGGCTGATGCCCTTTTGACTGTTGCGATTTTGAAGATAACTTTAGTCAGCTGGAAAGCATATGTTAAAAGGGAATAGCTCAAGTGAAACAAATTCTTGCTTTTGTCTCCAGGTGAACTGCACTGTGAAAGGACACAAAATGCATACGCATTGCCTGAGAGGATTGCAGTATGAGAGAAGGTGTTTCTGCCGAATAACTGAAAACCTCTTTCTACTATCAGAAATATTCAAAAATTGGAAAAGCCTGTTAGTTTTTTTTTAACAAGTGAAATAAGTCATTTGGTATATATATATATATATATATATATATAAAGCATCTTTGTAGGATTATACATTTTTCATGTGAGTTGTCCTGGTAGATTTCCTAAAAGCTGATGCTAGAAGGCAAATATTGCTACGTGAAGGGAGGTATGACTACTCAGGTGTGTGAAATAAAGTGCAGCTAAACCACATTTTTAAAGAAAAAAACAGAATTTAAGAAATGAAGTTCTTCATTATTTCTTATCTATTAAAAGTCTTCATTACATAGTGAAAATAGTTTACTGTTTCACTTCTTGCATTGCTTTTCAGTGAAGCTACTCTTAACATGATTTGGTGACCCTTCTTCCAACTTCTCCCCTTAGCTTGAAAGATTCTTTTCTATATTTTATATATATATATCTATATGGGAATATATATGCATATATATATATATATATATTAGAGTAGAGACAGGTCACTGCTTTCAATTTGTTAAGAAATGTTTTCATGCAATTGAGATATCAAAATATCTGTACATAATGCCAGCTTTCAGTAAAGGTCACATTTTACAGATTCTGAGAGGAAATGTACAGAATAACTTCTCCATATATTTTCTGTTTTCACACAGTAGAATGTGATATTACATTGCTTAGGTAGAAAGCACATCTTTGGTAAAAATTGCTTTTGTTGGTAATGAAAAATGCAATAGTCCAGGAACCTAAATAAACTGGCATGTTATTTAATTTGATGAGCATTAAAATATGAATTACTGGCTATTGAGGGAAATACATTTTGAATATATTAAAATTTTAAAATTAAAAACAATGCAATAAAGGGCCTCTCTATGCTTGAGGTACGTAATGATGTCCTGGTTCTGGTGCTTTAAATTTTTAATACTGATTTCCAACACCTAACAGATAAATTTAGTGTTCCTTTCTTAATTATGTTTCTTTTCTCTTTCATTTTCCTCTTCTCTTTGGCCATGACTTGTTTCACTCTTCTTACATCCTATATTCTTCCTCTTTCTCCCTAACTGCATAAACAAAAGGTTAAAATTGTTTAGGGAAAAGTTTATTTTTACTTCATAATTTTCTACACAAGACATAAACTTTTCTAAGCAGCTAAAGGAAAGCAGAGTGTGTACACCTAGTTTTATTTTGCTACACTGGAATATTAGACAAAGAAACCTATGATTTTTTTTAAACTATAAATGATTGCTGAAGTGATCATAGGATAAAACTTAATTTGCAAAATACACTTTCTTTCATACTGAAAAAATAACTCAGAACCGTTGTCCTACCCTGGACAGTGAATCAGTATCATTGCCTTTTCTTGTGCAAGAGGATATACAATCATTAAAGAGAGAAAGTTTCATAATTATTTTTCTTCACTGATATTCTTCCAAATGGTAATAACAATACCACTATATATTAAATATTTTAACACAGAACATAGTTTATCTGGGCCTTTGAATTCTAAATCGATTTGTATAATCACAGGTGACATGCTAAATGAAATTTTCTCTTTTTTTTTTTTTTTTAAGAAAGCAGCCAGAACCACACAGTGATGATATCGTTTATCTTTATACCACTTATTAGCTTTCTGTAAGTTAGTAAAATCAGCCAATTCCTTCAAGAAAATATAAGCAGAAAATGTAACATGTCAAATTCTAGATGTTCAGAGAATAAATCCTTTTTAACTTTGAACAAGGAATTATGCAATGTCAACTAATAAATTAGAGTTCACCTTTTATTAAAAATAAATCAGCTAGAGTAATTTTACAAATTGACATACTGATAATTATAAGATACATGTTAAAGTAGAGAGATGAAGCTTATTTTTCCTTGAAGTACTCATGTATATCTCAAAAATTACTCTCATCCCTAGCCATCAGCTCAACTTTCTACTAGATTTCCACTAAAAACTCTCACCTAAGAATCCTGAGTTCAATTGGCAAAAGCCAATAACAGCGAAAATAAATTCTGATAGGTGCCCTAATACCAGATTCTACAAGACCTTGTCATTAGTTATAAGGCACAAAGTATCATACCATTCATATTTATCACCACAGATTGCCTTGACCCTCCATTTTCCTGAGCCACATTGACACCACCTGGGGCAATCAAGTCACTGGCCACGTTTGTGAAATGAGATAGGACAGTCTTACATGCTAGACTCGGTTTCATCTGCTATTCCTTGATCAGAAAAAATACACACTTTAGGCCAAAGGGTCTAGCATTATAACTTGCTGCCAAAGGAGCTAGATGATGCCACCTGGACGTGTGGAACAGTTAATTCTCAGAATAAACTTTGTCCAGTGGAAAGTAAAATACAGAAAAGAATATGCAATAAACCCATAATTGCATGGGGTGGGGTGCAAATAAATCCTACCTTCTCCGTCTATTACATGAGCTGCTCTGAGGGTGTTTGTCCACACAGCTCTCCTGAGACCTTCAACATAATGAGCAGAAGCACCTGTTTGGTGCCATTGTTGTGAAGCAGTTATCAGTGTGAGAATGTTTAACTTTGTACTACTTTGAATCCTTCATTACCTCACTTGTCTCATACCTCACTCTTGGTGTCCTGGATTCTTGCAACCCAAATAATCCTTGCCTAGGGCTCTGATATATAAGGAATTTGGGATGAAACACATGTGACGGGATTGCTGCTGCTGCTGCTGCTAAGTCGCTGCAGTCGTGTCCGACTCTGTGCGACCCCATAGACAGCAGCCTACCAGGCTCCTCCGTCCCTGGGATTCTCCAGGCAAGAGTACTGGAGTGGGTTGCCACTTCCTTCTCCAATGCATGAAAATGAAAAGTGAAAGTGAAGTCGCTCAGTCGTGTCCGACTCCTAGTGACCCCATGGACTGCAGCCCACCAGGCTCCTCCGTCCATGGGATTTTCCAGGCAAGAGTACTGGAGTGGGGTGCCATTGCCTTCTCCATTGAGAAAAACACACAAAAATCATTCTGAATTAGTAAAGTATGTCTGCAGCCAGATTCAATTATTCAGAAAATGTATTGGTTTGGCCAAAATGTTCACTTGAGTATTTCCATAACTTTTTATGGAAAAACCCAAAGGAACTTTTGGCCAACTCAATATTAATTGGGTAGTTGGGGAAGTGTTCTGCTTAATGTGGGTCAATCAGAATTAGTATCTACTCTGACCATACATTCTATCGAAGAGAGTTAATCCATGAAAACACCTGGACTGGTGTGGAAAGGGGTAGGAGGGTGAGAAGTACTGGCAGTGGCAGTACTGTGGAATAATCATCACAAGTAAAACTAGAAAGACAGCAAAGAAAACATGAATAATTTTGGTAGAACATGCTGGCAAGAAATTCTAAGTTTCCACATACATTTTATGTTTGGAATGACATATAGTAAGAAGTAGGAATACTGAAATATTTCATCATAGACAACTAGTAAAAATCTTTCTGGAAACTGAGAAATAGATTGGGAGCTGAGAAAATAAATTTACCCTTGAGATGTAGCAGAGAGAAGGATACCTGTCACAGAGGAAGAAAAGATTCAAGACAACCCATCTACTACATCTAATGGGAGATGTGAAATTTGAGTACTGTACACAATTTTGGAAGCTGTCTTAAAATAAAATTCCACTATTGAACTGAGGAACAAAGCAATTAAAATGGTATTTATAAGATTTAAAAGCAGAAAAATCTCCAAAAATTAATAAATGGCGAGAGGAAAATTTCATGGAAAAAACATGGCATTTGCAACAGATTGCCAAAAGGCATGGAATTTATGAAACTGGAGTAGGGAATCATAAAAAGAAGAATAATGTTAAAAAGGAACAGGATAAGAGGGAAAGACAGCAAGCTGTAATCAGGAAAGATTGTAAGAAATGAAAATGAAATAGCAGCCCTGAGCAGATGATACTGCAGTCAGTGATATAAAGGATATATAACGCTTTCTCAGACATCAAAGAAAAAGAAAAAAAAAAAACATGCACAACAACAGGAAATAAAATGATGGATATCTAACAGAAAGTCTGAAAAGCCAACATGTAGATAATTGCTAAGTGTGAATAAGAAATTAAACCAAACAAAAATGATGCAGTAATTGATGACAGAATATGAGAAAAAAAATCTCCAAGCCAAAGAGAAACTGATACACATTGAGGGAGGGTCACTGCATTTCAAACCAAATGAACAAAGAAACACCAGGCAAATCCCAGTTAATGAGTTGATCATTAAGAAAAAAAAAATTAAATTTACTATTCAAGAGGAAAATGGATTACTTACAAAGAAACAATTTTGTATTCAATCTCTCCTCTACAACATTAAATTCCTGAATATTATAGAATAACACCTAAAAGAATTCTTAGTAGAAAAACTAACATAAACCAAGATTTTTATAATACTAAAGTAATTTGTTAGCAAAGGCAAGAGAATAATCTTCTTGGAATTCAAATGCACAAAAAACTATGCAAAAACATAATGTTGAAATTGAATGAAAATTCATTCCAATCTAATCTACCAGGAGATGAGTTAAAATTAAGATCTTAACAATGTGCTTCCCTGGTGATGAAGTTATAAAGAATCCACCTGCCGATGCAAGAGACACAAGAGATGCAGGTTTGATCCTTGGGTTGGGAAGATCCCCTGGAATAAGAAATGTCAATCCACTCCAGTATTCTTGCCTGGAAGATTCCAGGAACAGAGGAACCTGGTGGGCAACAGTCCATGGGGTCACAGAGTCAGACATGACTGAGCACAACACAACTTCAGAGTGTGAGGACAATGCCAAATATTAATTTTATCGCTCAGTTCTAAGCCTAACTTTCTATAATCAGCTTTATAATTCTGAAGCTGGGACTCTGCAAACTGTATACATTTCTCTTCTACCTGAGGCAATACCAACAGGGGGTGCTTGAGGAGACTAGGAAGTTGGAGCAGGAAGGACTTGCTGCTCCGGTTTGCTTATTTTTCCTGCCAGCACCTCTCGGCAACATCCCTTCACCTCAGAAAGGACAGTTGGTTCTAGGAGGCTATCTCACTCAACAATCAGAGATCAGCCTCATTTTGCCACAGAGGGACACTCTCAGAGGTCTGAATCCCATCTTTGGTGAGAGCCCTTCCTCCTCTGAGAAAATGGAGTCCTGGTGGCAGTCAAGAGTGCTCTCTCCTTAGAGATTAGGGTCCTAGCTCTGCAGGTTCAGATGTTCCCAATATGTTTCTTTTGTTCTTCTGGCTTAGAGTTGGTTGCTGTTTCTTGCTTTTACTAATTTATGTTGCCTCAGTGTTCTTGTTTGCCTTTTTAGTCCTCTAGAGCCTCTGTAACAACATTTCCCATATTATATTCTCTCAGTGAAAATAGGTCATGTGATTTCTATGTTCCTGACTGAACTCAGTATTTGCTGTCACATTAGAATGGGGTTGCTTCATTGTATCCTTGACCTTGAATTCAGTGCCGAGTTCCTGCCAACTGGCACCAGAACTGTTCAAATTGCCACCTATCGCTAGTGGTAATGGAATGCTTGCTGACAAAGTATTTTGGGAATTCAAGTAGCTGCTGAACTTTACTGTTATGGAAATAACATGGCTATAGGATGAAGGAACTGGAGAATTCTTTTGAGCTACATTGGAGAATCTACAGAAAGAACAAGTCAGTCTCAGATTTTTAAGATCCCAGTTTAAGCCAAAGCCAGAGAACCACAGAGAATCTAAAAGAAACTTTATTTCTTATAGCTACAAGATTATCCTCATTGAAAATTTTAGACTCATGGACATGTTGCATAAATACAACATAGGATGAATTCAGACTTGCTAAATTTTTCATGCAAAAATTTGTACAATGACACTTGGAATATCAAAGAACGCTGAGGACTCACTGGTGCTCAGAAAGGGGAGACTCTTGAACAACCCAAGGCTGTCTAGGTCTCCCTTATCGGTATAAGCTATCTGTCCTCCCATATATTATCTGAGGATATTAGCCCTTTGTTGCCTGAAGACCCAGTGAAAAGTTCCTTTGGGGCAGTTGCTCTGCAAGAGGAATCATGTTTTTCTCAAGATCTATTCCAATTCTCTTTGTTCTTTCTAGGTAAATAACTAGAAACTTGGTATATTCCAGGGGGGCAAATGTGAAGGTTAATCTGGGGGAAAGTATTGAAAATTTAGTGTGTGTATATATTAATATTTCAGCATACACATTGGGATTATGTATGGGAACTAATTCTCAGAAAGATCTTGGACAAATAGAGGAAGGAATATAACACTGGACTGGATAAAATCTGCTGATATTGGTGCATTTATCTGTATTCTGAATTTAATGGGTTAGTTTATGCAGCTGAAAATGGCTTCAATAGTTTTACTTGTTTAGATAACCAAAACTCAGATTCAGTACTGACTAAAGATCTAAATGTAAGACTGGATGGATAGCAAGGAGGTCAAACCAGTCAATCCTAAAGGAAATCAACCCTGAATATTCATTGGAAGCACTGATGCTAAAGCTCCAATATTTTGGCCACCTGATGCTAAAAGCTGACTGACTGAAAAAGAACTTGATGCTGGGAAAGACTGAGTGCAGGAGGAGAAGGGGGTAACAGAGGATGAGATGGTGGGATGGCATCACCAACTCGATGGACGTGAATTTGAGAAAGCTCTGGGAGTTGATGATGGACAGGGAAGACTCGTGTGCTGCAGTCCATGGGGTTACAAAGAGTTGGACATGACTGAGTGAACAACAAGGAAGGCTGGATACTATAAAGCTTGGAAGGAAACACAGGCAGAATATTCTTTGACATAAATCACAGCAATATCTTTTTTGATCCACTTCCCAGAGTAATGAAAATAAAAACAAAAATAAACAAATGGGACCTAATTGAACTTAAATGATTCTGCACAGCAAAGAAAATCAAAAAATGAAAAGACAACCCTTAGAATCGAAGAAAATATTTGCAAACAAATCAACCAACAAGGGATTAATCTCCAAAACAGATAAACAGTTCATGCAGGTCTATGTAAAAAAAAAAAAAAAGACACAATCAAAAAGGGCAGAAGATATGAATAGATATTTCTCCAAATAAGATACACACACAATGAATGTTGGGGTGCATCTATCTTTTCAAAGTATGGTTTTTTCCAAATACATGCTCCAGAGTGGGAATGGCCAGAAAGCACATGAAAAGATGCTCACCATCACTAATTATCAGGGAAATGCAAATCAAAACTACAATGAGTTATCACCTCAAACAGGTCAGAATGGTCATCATCAAAAAGTCTACAAGCAATAGGTGTTGGAAAGGTATGGAGAAGAGGGAAACTTTCTACACTGTTGATGGGAATGCAAATTGCTAGAACTGCTATGGAGAACAGAGTAGAGATATCCTAAAAAACTAAAAATAGAGCTGCCATATGATCTAGCAACCCCACCCTTGGGCTAATATCCAGAGAAAACAACACTTAGAAAAGATGCACGCATCTCAGTGTTCACTGAAACATTAGAAGGCAATGGCATCCCACTCCAGTACTCTTGCCTGGAAAATCCCATGGATGGAGGAGCCAGGTAGGCTGCAGTCCATGCTAAGGGTTGGACACGACTGAGCGACTTCACTTTCACTTTTCACTTTCATGCACTGGAGAAGGAAATGGCAACCCACTCCAGTGTTCTTGCCTGGAGAATCCCAGGGACGGGGGAGCCTGGTGGGCTGCCGTCTATGGGGTCGCACAGAGTCGGACACGACTGAAGTGACTTAGCAGTAGCAACACAAAGAAGCAACCTCAATAACCATCTACAGAGAAATAAAGAAGATGTGTGTGTGTGTGTGTGTGTACTCAGCCATTAAAAAAGTGAAATAAAGCCATTTGCAGCAACATGGATGGACCAAGGTTTTATATTAAGTGAAATAAGTCAGAAAGAGAAAGACAAATATCATATCACTTATATGTGTAATCTAATTTTAAAAATGATACATATTAACGTATTTTCAAAACAGAAACCAACTCATGGATACTAAATAAAAACTTACGGCTACCAAAGGGGAAACATGAAGGTGAGGGAGGGTAAACCAGGATCTTGGGATTAATTTACATACACTACTATATATAAGACGGGAAACAACAAGGACCTACTGTACAGTACAGGGACCTCTGTTCAATATGCTTGTGATAACCAAACAAGAAAAGAATCTAAAAAAGAAGTAATATATGTATCAGTTCAGTGCAGTTCAGGCACTCAGTCATGTCCAACTCTTTGCAACCCCATGGACTGCAGCACACCAGGTCTCCCTGTCTATCACCAACTACCAGAATTTACTCAAACTCATGTCCACTGAGTTGATGATGCCATCAACTGTCTCATCTTCTGTCAGCCTCTTTTCCTCCTGCCGTCAATCTTTCCCAGCATTAGGGTCTTTTCAAATGAGTCAGTTCTTCACATCATGTGGCCAAAGTATTGGAGTTTCAGCTTTAGCATCAGTCCTTCCAATGAACACCCAGGACTGATTTCCTTTAGGATGGACTGGTTGGATCTCCTTGCAGTCCAAGGGACTCTCAAGAGTCTTCTCAAACACCACAGTTCAAAAGCATCAATTTTTCGGCACTCAGCTTTCTTTATAGTCCAACTCTTACATCCATACATGACTACTGGAAAAATCATAGTTTGACTAGATAGACCTTTGTTGGCAAAGTAATGTCTCTGCTTTTTAATATGCTATCTAGGTTGGTCATAACTGTTCTTCTAAGGAATAAGCATCTTTTAATTTCATGGCTGCAATCACCATCTGCAGTGATTTTGGAGCCCCTCAAAATAAAGTCTCTTACTGTTTCCATTGTTTCCCCATCTATTTGCCATGAAGTGATGGGACCAGATGCCACGATCTTAGTTTTCTGAATCTTGAGTTTTCAGCCAACTTTTTTACTCTCCTCTTTCACTTTAATCAAGAGGCTCTTTAGTTCTTCTTCGCTTTCTGCCATAAGGGTGGTGAAATCTCCATAATTGAGGTTATTGATATTTCTCCCAGCAATCTTGATTCCAGCTTGTGCTTATCCAGCCCAGTGTTTTTCATGATATACTCTGCATATAAGTTAAATAAGCAGGATGACAATATACAGCCTTGACGTACTCCTTTCCCTATTTGGGACCAGTCTGTTGTTCCGTGTCCAGTTCTAACTGTTGCTTCCTGACCTGCGTACAGATTTCTCAAGAGGCAGGTCAGGTGGTCTGGTATTCCCATCTCTTTCAGAATTTTTCACAGTTTGTTGTGATCCACATAGTCGAACGCTTTGGTATAGTCAATAAAGCAGAAGTAGATGTTTTCCTCTAACTCACTTGCTTTTTTGATGATCCAACAGATGTTGGCAATTTGATCTCTGGTTCCTCTGCCTTTTCTAAAACCAGCTTGAACATCTGAATGTTCATGGTTCATGTATTGTTGAAGCCTGGCTTGGAGAATTTGGCATTATTTTATTAGCATGTGAGATGAGTGCAATTGTGCGGTAGTTTGAGCATTCTTTGGCATTGCCTTTCTTTGGGACTGGAATGAGAACTGACCTTTTCCAGTCCTGTGGCCATTTCTGAGTTTTTGAAATTTCCTAGCATATTGAGTGCAGAACTTTCACAGCGTCATCTTTTAGAATTTGAAATAGCTCAAGTGCAATTCCATGACTTCCACTAGCTTTGTTCATAGTGATGCTTCTTAAGGCCCACTTGACTTCACATTCCAGGATGTCTGGCTCTAGGTGAGTGATCACACCATCATGATTATCTGGATCGTGAAGATCTTTTTTGTATAGTTCTTCTGTGTATTCTTGTCACATCTTCTTAATGTCTTCTGTTTCTGTTAGGTTCATACCATTTCTGTCCTTTATTGTGCCCATCTTTGCATGAAATATTCCCTTGGTATCTCTAATTTTCTTGATGAGAACTCTAATCTTTCCCATTCTATTGTTTCTCTCTATTTCTTTGCATTGATCACTGAAGAAGTCTTTCTTATTTCTCCCTGTTATTCTCTGGAACTCTGCAATTAAATGGGTATATCTTTCCTTTTCTCCTTTCCCTTTCACTTCCCTTCTTTTCACAGCTATTTGTAAGGCCTCTTCAGACAACCATTTTGCCATTTTGCATTTCTTTTTCTTGAGGATGGTCTTGATCACTGCCTCCTGTACAATGTCATAGTTCTTCAGGCACCCTGTCTATCAGATCTAATCCCTTGAATCTATTTCTCAGTTCCACTGTACAATCATAAGGGATTTGATTTAGGTCATATCTGAATGGTCAAGTCCTTTTCCCTACTTTAAGTCTGAGTTTGCCAATAAGGAATTCATGATCTGAGTCACAGTCAGCTCCTGGTTTTATTTTTGCTGACTGTATAGAGCTTCTCTATCTTTGGGTGCAAAGAATATAATCAAGCTGATTTCTGTATTGACCATCCAGTGATGTCCATGTATAGAGTCTTCTCTTATATTGTTGGGAGAGGGTGTTTGCTCTGTGTATTCTCTTGTCAAAACTCTATTAGCCTTTTCCCTGCTTCATTCTGTACTCCAAGGCCAAATTTGCCTGTTACTCCAGGTGTTTCTTGACTTCCTACTTTTGCATTCCAGTCCCCTAAAATGAAGAAAACATCTTTTTTGGGTGTTAGTTCTAAAAGGTCTTGTTGGTCTTCATAGAACCCTTCAACTTTAGCTTCTTCAGCATTACTGGTCAGGGCACAGACTTGGATTACTGTAATATTGAATGGTTTGCCTTGGAAATCAACAGAGATCATTCTGTCATTTTTGAGATTGCATCCAAGTACTGCATTTTGGACTCTTTTGTTGACTATGTTGGCTACTCCATTTCTTCTAAGGGATTCTTGCCCACAGTAGAGGATGTAAGGGTCATCTGGGTTAAATTCACCCATTCCATCCATTTTAGTTTGCTGATTCCTAAAATGTCAGTGTTCACTCTTTCTAGCTCCTGTTTGACCACTTTCAATTTGCCTTGATTCATGGACCTAACATTCCAGGTTCCTATGCATGTAGATGTATATATATGTATATGTGTGTATATATACATACATATGCATATGTACAACTAAATCACTTTGCTGTACACCTGAAACTAACACAACATTGTTTTAGTAAATCATCTCTATACTCCAACACATTTTTTAAAAAACCCAAATCTTAGGGTTATACGAATATTAGAATATATTATCATATATGACTTGTCCACTCCTCTTCATCACACACCCTAAAAAGTTGCAAAAAACACTCCCTTCACTAAAGAATTAAGAAAGACATTGGTGATAGATATATTAATATTCTTGAAAAACTGTGATTTCAAGTGAGTAATGGGGATCTCATTGTAGAGGCCATGTGGCAGAATCTAACTACTAGAAAGAAGTGGGAACATGTACTATAATTAGCAGCAGGTATTAAGTAGTCATCAAAATGTTTTGGCCTTCAGGGATCTTTCTGTATGCTCAGTTGCTCAGTGGTCTTTGACCATGAACTTAGCCTGTCAGGCTCCTCTGTCCATGGGGAATTTCCAGGCAAGAATACTAGAGCAGGTTTTCATTTCCTCCTCCAGGGGATGTTCTCAACCCAGGCATTAAACCCATGTCCTCTGCAACTCCTGCATTGGCAGTCAGATTCTTTACCACTGAGTCACCTGGGAAGCCCCTACAACAACAACAGTCCCTAAGATTGATGGATATTTTACTAAAATATCATTTGATTATTTGATTTTTATCTGTAAAAGAAAAAATTTCAGATCTGGTAGTCAAAAATCTGATTTAAGTCATCACAAGTGGTGACATAGCCTTTTACCCAGTTTCTGGTGCTATATTCCTAGCACCAGGATCCCTAGGTGGAAGAGTAGGCAGGATCTGTTAGCAACACTGCCACAAGTATATGTCATGAATCTTGTTTTACACTTGCCCCAAACTGTACCAGGAGAGGGTCAGATACCATATGATACAGGTGGTGGAAGGTGTCCCACGGCCAAGGAACTTGAAACAAAACTTCTGCCATTTTGTGGCAGGTTGAAAAAAAGTGGCTCAGCCAAGATACCCCTGATAAGAAGGTTCCTAATTATGGCTGCTGTGCTAGGGATATAGATATACACATGTGCATGTCTGTCTTGAGGGGGCTGGTGGCGAGCAGCTCCCTCCAGAAAACTATAATGCACTGGCAGGGCACCAAGTCTGGTGTGGGGAAGGTCAGACCCCCTTAAGGTCTGTCAGACAGAGCCTCTGTAATTGCCTAAGATTACAAACAAGATTTTGACCTAGAGCTGAGCTTTTCAGAGGCTGGTATTGATCTTTGCAATACAGATAAGCCAGACACCTGGCTGCAGGTTGATTGTACACCCTTTGTCTTGGCTGGGGCAAAGATCTGCCCTCATTAGAATATACACTTATGGATGTGGATATTTTTCTTTGCCCACAAGGCTCATACAAGCCCCATTATTCATGGGCTTATGAATGCCTTATTCATTGCCATGGCATAAGGAACACTGCAACATTGCTCCTGGCCAAAGAACTCATTTCATAGCAAAATAAACGTGGCAATGACTCATGGAATGTGGAATTCACCACCATTATCATAAGCTCCGTGATCAAAGCATCTGGCTAGGTGGCCTCCTGATGATCAAATCGTGGCACTCTAGATGGGTGATACCAACCTGACATTTTGGGGGACTGATCTTACAAGATATAGTATGTACTCAGAAACAAAGACCCATAGCATTGTTTCTCTCAGAGCCATAATATGTGAATCTAGGAATCTAGGGATGGAAATGGAAGTGGAGCCTCTCGGTATTAAAACAACATACTTGAAAAATATTAGCTTCCTTTCCTCCAGTTTTGATCTCTGCTGACTAGAGATCTTCACTTCAAATGGAGAAATGTTTTTCACCAAAGGACACAGGAAAGGCAATGACTGGAGGTTGGAAATAGTAACGAGTACTAGTAGCAATTAAAGGTTGAAATGATTATACATAAATCTGAGCTTAAAATGAAAGGTAATACAGTAATTACTCAAATGAAAATCTATATTATTAAGAATATGTTATACCTATAATCAGTACCAGAAATAGCAGTAATATTGTCAAAGTCTGAGTAGTGTGTATGCATGCAGAATTATCAGGAAGGGTGTAAAATTCTCCTGATTAAAGAAGACACAAACATATTTTTGATGAAGACAATTAAAGTTTAAAATGCTCTTCAAAATTTTGATAGTTTTTATAAGGACTATAAACTGGATACATTTTCTAAAGCATTGGAGAAAAATTTTTAAAGAGTATAAAGGATATACATTATTTTTCTCACATAAAATGAGAGAAATAGGAAATGAATATACTTAAAAATTAAGATATAAGTGATTAACATAGTCAAAGTATATCCTTAAATTACAAATGAAATTAGGCTTGACTCATCATATTGATTCTAAGATTTGATTTTTAAAAACTTAGCTACATGTTGTTCTTGAGACATTCTAAAACAGACACACAAAAATTTGAAGTAACACATAGTCAAATTATGCCGGCAAGTGTAATCAAAAATAGCACATGTGTTGATATTACATCGAATGTATTAATATAATATGTAAACTGAGAAAAAGTTACCCCATCTAGGTTAGGTAGTTGTGATGAGGATTAATAAAATGATGCACCTACAGTATTTGTCGCTCAGTGGATTTCAATATTCCAAATAATACTTATGAAAGTTTCATTATATTTATACTTTGCAAAAATACAAAAGAGCTCAAAGAGATTCTAAGACTTAGGCTTTAAAGAGGTAACTACATCCATTCTATTACTCTATCTAGAATATGCTATACAGGTAGCCTTGATGATTATATTTACTACAGGCTACATAGAATGTGACTCTGCCTCAGCATGAAGAATGTGCTTGGGATTCTAAAAGCCCAGAATCTAGAATCAGAACAGAAGCGCCAGTTTTCTGGTGCTAAATTTTTTGTCCAGACTATATGGATAAATATCTCCACATATACAAAAGTTAAAAACTATTTGAACCAGGGAAAATTTGAAAAGGATTTTGAGAGGTGATTGTAGAGAAACTTGAATGAATAAAATCACTCTAGTCAGTGGGAAATCATAAATATCCAGTTCCCAGATGACAATGTATTAAAATCCCTTTCGACTTTGGCTGATACAATGAAAAACAGATTAGAAAAAATAATTGCAAGTATTTTTAGAGGCTACATTAATTGGACATGTTCTCATAACTCTAGACATACTATTATGGTCAGCCGCATTTTACTGATGAAAAAGATGAGAATTATAGGTATCCAGGGTTATACACCCTGTATGAAATGAGCTAAAAGCTGTGTCCAGGTAGAGAAATTTTCAAGCTCAAAGTACTCAACCAATACACTGTACCGCCCTAAAACTCATTAAACAGAAATGGATGGATTAAAAAAATTAATTTCTTTTTTGTCATTTGTTTATATATCAACTGAGATAAATCTTAACAATGTTGTGTATCTACTCTGTGGATAAGGTTCTAACTTTTGGTGAAGGTTTTCTTAGGCAATTATTTGCTAATCCTTTCTTCCCCAGTGGTACTCTGCCCTTATTTCTAGTCTTATTTCTTATCACACTGTCCTACTTTGAGGCCTTAGAGAGCTACTTGGAACCTATTCTTCAAAAAGCATAGAGAGGGACCCTACTTAGTCTTGATTTATTCCTGTTTTAAAGGTATTTTAGGTTTGGAAACTTTCAATTATGTCATGAATGGGGAAACCTCTCTTAGGACTGGAAGAGAAAAAAATACAGTGATTTTAATTTTTTGTCCCTTAAAACAAGAAAGAAAGAATAAAATTATTTTTCAATTATAGGCTCTGTCTTGGCCTAAGGAGTTGTGATATTCAATCTCTGAAGAATTTGGCTTCCCAGGAGTGGAAATGTCAAATTTAAGCTATAGAACTCACTTGAATTAAAGCAAATTAGAAAATGCATAATTTTACTAGGTTCACATCATTTTGTTTTGGCAGAAACTTAGTTACATGCCGTTGATTGCTTTTTTGCACCACAGTACCACAATCATTTCCCATTAAAGTAACTGGATAGTCACACCTTTTTTTTTTTTTTTTAATCATGATAGCAGTTGTTTTGATTAAATTAACCCAATCCCAATCATTCATTCATTTGGTAAACAGTAGAGTCACATGCCAAAGAGAAAACAAAAAAGTGGGAGAAGCATTATATAATTAACTAGGGCATTAGTATTGGTGGTGTTTAAAGAAAAAGGACAAAAGAGAGCTATATTTGGATATCAGAGTGCATTCCTTTCTCTAAGTAGGTGGTCTTTGATCACTGCCCCCACTTCCCTCCACATTTAGTCATAACCTGTACATCTTTCTTTAGATTTTTATGTCTCATCTGTTGTTACCAAGCCAATCCTGGCAGAGGTGGGTACAAATTAAGACTTTTTAATAATCAGCTTTGCCTTCCTCCAAGCCACATGACCACATAATACGAGATACAAACTTGGGTATTCTGTCTAGGACAATTGTAAATGGAATGGGACTCTGAAATAATACACAAAATGAAGACAAAACAGAATTGTCCCAGGCAAACCCTGGATATAATTTTAGCTGCAATTTTGTACTGCACAATTTTGCATTGCATGAGACCTATCACCTATCACATGCTGTTAACTGGCCCTTACTGGGTCCTCCAGGACTTGGTTCCTTCAGTCTCAGTGACTAGGTTAGTTGCTTCCAAGTCTCAGTTCTTTTCATCTCCATTGTGTCAGCTTAAGCTATTAATACTGAGTTTTTGCCTTGATCTTTAGTCTCAAATTTGGTCTGAATACCCTTCATGTTCAGTGTAAAAATCTTGCTGGCAGCTTCAGCCTAAGAACTTGACTTCCTGCCTTAAACTCAATAATCTTCTGCTCTTGCACTAGAACTTTATATTTAAAAACCAACCCAGACGCTGAGGCTTGTCCCCTCTGACTAGTCACCTGCCTGAGGCTTGAAGCTCCATGTATCCTGGTTTCTGTTGTTACTGAACTCTAATTCTTACACATTGTTTTTGACTAATTTTCTATAAAATCTCTCTCTCTCTTTCTCACACACACACACACACACACACACACACTCCATCCATGGTCTACGTAACCTTGAAGGGACCATCATTCAGCTTACCAATTGACAAATTTTACTAACAACCTTCTAAGACTATGATAGGGATAGTTTGGAATATAGAGATAAATAGAGATTCACTCATGGTAGGATGAAACTTCCTTGACAATACCCAGGGTCAGTTTTATTGTTTTGTTTTTTGCTGATGAGTTTCTAAAATTTTTAACTGATTAAACAGCCTGACCCAAAGAGCATAAAATCCCTATTGTGAACTTCTGCTTTGTGGTCACACAAACAAAAAAGTAGCTACATCAGAAGCCAAGATAGCAAAGTATCAGAAATAACTTTGAGATCTCAGGCCTACTGATTAGGATTATGATGATTCTTTTAATTGGAAAATAGAACACTGGACTTGAAACAAGCTTTACAGATAACACATGTTTTGTATATTCAAGTTTGAGGCAATGATGGGATGCCATTTAGAGGATTAGAAAATTTAGCTTTAGAGAAAGACTGAAGTTAGAGAGGTACAAATGAGAATAACTTTTATAGAGGCAACTTTTAAACAAATGTGACTGTTAATCATTAACTGTGGGCTGGACCAGAAGAGACCCCAGCTATAACTTAGACGTAGCGTTGGAGCAGGTTGTAATAGCTTCTTTGGAATACGTTAGAGGAGAGGAGGTGGGGAGATGTAACCACTGCCAGCCAGTAGTTACAATTTTCAAGCTCTTATGAAAGAAAGCAATTTACCCAAAAATGTTCAAGTACCAAATTTCAAACAGAAATAATGTGCATTCTAAGAACTTGGAGCTATGACCATAAGGATAATAGGAAAATAAAAATTCAATAGAAAACTCAAGATTAAAATTAGTTGGTGCCAAGACAATTCACTGAGGAAAGGAATAGTCTTTTCAGCATACAGTGTTAGAACAACCAAATATCTACATGCAAAAGAATAAACTTGGGCCCATATATTATACTATACATAAGCATTAACTCAAAATGGATCAACAACTAGATTGAATGCAAAAAGAGAATGGGGTAGCAGAGGATGAGATGGTTAGATCATCAACTCAATGACATGACTTTGAGCAAACTCTGGGAGATGTCAATAGTAGAGGACAGGGGAGCCTGGTGTGCTGCAGTCCATGGGGTCACAGAGAATCAGACATGAATTAGCAACTGAACAACAATAAAAGCTAAAACTATTACACTCTTAGAAAACAATGGCATAAATTTTCATGACCTTACATTAGTCTCTTAAATATGGTAGCAAAAGGAAAAGTGATAACAACAAAAATTGATAGACGAAAATTTAAAAGCTTTTGTAGTCTAAAGGACAACATCTGAAAAAGTGAAAAAGACAACTACAGTTTAGGGGGAAAAAAAACTTGTCAAATCATGTGTCTTATAAGGAACTTGTCCCAGAATATATAGGGAACTACTACAACAAAGCAATAAAAAATAAAATGAAATATGGGCAAGGGATCTGAAGAGTTATCTCTACAACAAAGAGATACATACCGTTAGTAGGCACATAAAATGATGCTCACATAATTAGCCACAGGGAAATGGAAATCAAAATTACAAGATATCTTTCACATGAATCAGGATAAATATAATGAAAAAGGAAAAGTGACAGTAAGTGTTGTTAAGAATTGGAGAAATTGGAACTCTTATACACTGATAGAAAAAAAAGGTATGATGGTACAGTCACCTTGGAAAAGAGTTTGGAATTATCTCAAAGGGTTAAACATAGTTACCATATGACTCAACAATTCTACTACTAGGTATATAACTGAGAGAAACAAAAATATCAGAGAAGGCAATGGCACCCCACTCCAGTAGTCTTGCCTGGAAACTCCCATGGATGGAGGAGCCTGGTAGGCTGCAGTCCATGGGTTCGTTAAGAGTCGGACACGACTGAGCGACTTCACTTTCATGTTTCACTTTTATGCATTAGAGAAGGAAATGGCAACCCACTCCAGTGTTCTTGCCTGGAGAATCCCAGGGACGGGGGAGCCTGGTGGGCTGCCATCTATGGGGTTGCACAGAGTCGGACAATTCTACTACTAGGTATATAACTGAGAGAAACAAAAATATACATTAACATAAACCCAAATGTTCATTGCAGCACTATTTACAATAGCCAAATGATGCAAAAGCCTAAATGCCCATCAACAGACAAATGGATAAAGATGTGTTACACATATACAATGGAATATTACTTAACCATAAAAATGAACAAAACTTGGTCATTTATAGCTATGTGGATGGACCTAGAGTTTGTCACACTGAGTAAAGTCAGTCAGAAAAAGAAAAACAAATATTGTATATTAATGCAGAGGGAATGTGAATGGCACTAATGAGTGCTCTAATGGCTCTAATGAGAAGGGAACGGCAACCCCCTCCAGTATTCTTGCCTGGAGAATCCCATGGACTTAGGAGCCTGGAGGGCTACAGTCCATAGGGTTGCAAAGAGTCAGACAACTGAAGTGACTTGGCACACACACACACACACACACACACGTGGAATCTAAAAGAAATGGTGCAGATGAACCTATTTTCAGAGCAGGAATAGAGACACAGATGTAGAGAATGGACATGAAGACAAGGTACAGGGAGAGAGTAGGATAAATTGGGAGATTAGGATTAACATATATACACTACCATGAGTAAAACAAATAGCTAGTGGGAATCTGCTATATAGCACATGGTGCTCAGCTCAGTGCTCTGTGGTGACCTAGATGGGTGTGATAGGGGATGGGAGGGAGGTCCAAGAAGGAGGGGATATATGAATACATATAGCTGATTCACTTCATTGTACAGTAGTAATTAATACAACATTGTAAAATAATTATACTCCATAAAAAACTTGTACACAAATATTAATAGTAGCATTATTCATAATAACCAAAAGTGGAAATATGTGAAGTGCCCACTAACTGATGAATGGTTAAACCAAATGTGGTATATCCTTACAATCAATGCATTTGACAATTCAAAAAATCAAATACTCATTCTTGTTACAATTTTGATGAACATTTAAACATTACCATAAGTGAGAAGTCATTCATAAAGGACCACATATTCCATTTATATAAAATGTCCAAAATAGGAAAATATATGTAGAGAGTAGATTGCTTAGGGTTGTTGCCTGTTGTGGTGGGGGGGGCAAGGGGAATGGGAAATTATGAGTAAGGACTCTGGCATTTCTTTCTGGGGTAATGAAATGTTATAAAATTGCTGGTGCTACTATAAAATTGTGCACCACTCTGTTACACTAAGAACCACTGACTAATATATTTTGAGTGATTTGTATAGTATGTGAATTACATCTCAAAAAAAATGTTTAAAAAAGTCTAGTCAAAAATGGAGTTATAGTGAATGTGGACACAGAGAGCTGGTTTCAGGAAGGTGATCAAGTTTTATTTCTGTGAAACAACAGGATCAGACAGACACCAAAGGCAGAGTATTATGCTGCTGACACAGAATGTGTAAGAAAGTATCTTTTCACTAGCAGAGATATGGGCTTCCTGGTGGCACAGATGGTAGAGAATTTTCCTGTAAAGCAAGAGACCCAGGTTTGATCTCTGGGTTAGGAAGATCCCCTGGAGAAGGGAATGGCTACCCACTCTAGTATTCTTGCCTGGAGAATCCCATGGACAGAGGAGCCTGGCAGGCTACAGTCCATGGGGTCACAAAGAGTCGAATGAGTGACTAAGCACAGCAAAAATAAAATGTTTGTTTTAGCCCATTCAAGCTGCTATAACAAAAATACCATAGACTGGGTAGCTAATAAACAACAGGAATTTGTGGGCAGATTTGGAGTCTGGTTAGGGCCACTTCCTGGTTCACAGACAACTGTCTTCTCCCTGAATCCTTACATAGAGGAAGCCCGAAGAGAGCTCTATAGGATCTCATTCAGAATGACACTAATTCCTTTCATGAAGGCTCCATCCTCATGACCTAATCACTTCCCAAAGACCCCATCTCCTAACACTATCACCTCAGGATCAGGATTTCAAGTTATGTATTTTAGTGGGATACAAACATTCAGTTCATGGCACTGAATCGGTGAGTAGTTTCAATTAACATGAAAATTATCTTATAAAATAAATGTCAACTATTCTACATCAAATCTCCTCCCTCTTATATTCTCTAAACAGGGTTTGAGCTAGACTCTGTAACTTTTATGTAATATTTGGCTATTAGAACAGTCTACTTTTGGTATTCAAGTATTAGCCACTTAAGTTTAAAATTTAATTCTCACATTCAGTGCCAAGCTATTTGCCTCCCTTCTCTCAGGAACCGAGCTGGAAAAGAGGGAGCTGTTGTCTGGATCTCAGACATATTTTCTTCCTCATTCCCTTTGACCTATTTTCTACCCTTCTCACTTCCCCCCTACCTCATCTCACCACATTTTAGCCATGGCTGTCTCTGGGGTGGTGATGAAGGAAATGAAGAAGAACTGTGCAATGCTTGGGAGCAGACTCTTAGGTGCACAAAGAAAGAGTCTCAGGGGCGTGCCCTTTGCACTTTGATGAGGATTTGACCTGCAGAAACATTGTGCCATTCCCTGCCCACATGAACTGGCCTTTATTTACCTTTTCTCTGGTCTCTTCCCCAATACTAGTATTACTGGCTTCTTCTGGCAAAGGATCACAATCCCCTCCACTTACTACCCTGCACAGGCTACTCAGCTCAGTTCAGTCGCTCAGTCACGTCTGACTCTTTGCGACCCCATGAATCGCAGCACGCCAGGCCTCCCTGTCCATCACCAACTCCCGGAGTTCACTCAGACTCACGTCCATCGAGTCAGTGATGCCATCCAGCCATCTCATCCTCTGTCGGCCCCTTCTCCTCCTGCCCCCAATCCCTCCCAGCATCAGAGTCTTTTCCAATGAGTCAACTCTTCACATGAGGTGGCCAAAGTACTGGAGTTTCAGCTTTAGCATCATTCCTTCCAAAGAAATCCCAGGGCTGATCTTCTTCAGAATGGACTGGTTGGATCTCCTTGCAGTCCAAGGGACTCTCAAGAGTCTTCTCCAACACCACAGTTCAAAAGCATCAATTCTTCGGCGCTCAGCTTCCTTCACAGTTCAACTCTCACATCCGTACATGACCACTGGAAAAAGCATAGCCTTGACTAGACGGACAGAGTCCTTAGGGTGGCCCATATGTGTGTGTGTGTAAGAAAATAAATGTCACAGAACTGTGGAAACAATCATATTACTGGCACTTAAAATCATACCTCATCATGCCAAGGTAAAAATAACTTGGAACAACTGATCTGACTTTGATTAAGAATACTGTGGGAAACAGTGAGATTGAAACCATATATTTGTAAGTTCTTCCATCTAATTCTCTCGTGCTAACTATATAGTGTGTAGCTACTCAATCTATGAGTTGGTCAGGCATGAAAAATTCTTGCTTCTCCTTATGCCCTCTTTTAGTAGACAATTTTGGATCCACAATTTGTAACTTCTCTAGATGCCAGCCAACACAGATTTTTGGACAGCTTTCAGAGCTAGAGAGGAAAAGTGGGAACCCGTGAGTGGGAAGGGACACTTCAATACCATTTGTCTTCAGATTCTGAAGTATGACTCTCACTTAACTACCAGCCAGAGAAGGCCATATGCTGGAAGAGGCACGCAAATGAGAAATGAAAAGACTTTTACTTATTCTCATTTCATGTACATGTGGGGGGAAAAACCTGTAATTTAACCATTCTTGAGTTTACCTGACCATGGCATACATAACTGGAAGGAGATACTGAATCTTGTTTTTGTAATTTATTACTATTATTTACCAAAATGAAACAGGGGAATGGCAATCCAGATGAAGAAATTACACTACAGGATGAAATATACTAAGTCCTTGAAACTGAACTGCACCCTAAACTACTGACCATGTTTTCCAACTAACTACTCTTCTAACTGCGTGAAAAGAATATGCTTGTTGTGTACCCTGATGAAGGTAAGAGTGTGGGCATGGTTTCAATAAATCTTTTTTTTTTTTTTCGCTTCAGGAAAAGTGTGGACACAATCACCTTCCACCAAGGGTTATGCAGTAGAGTTTCCCACATTTGGAGAAACTCCAGGGTGCAATCTCACCCTGGGAAAATCACCCTCGTGATCATGTAAGTATCAGGAAATTTTTTTTAGTTTTCCAGACTTGAAATCATACCTTTACATCTTTGGGACAGAAGAAAGTCTACTACCTCACTTTATCCCCAACCCTGACTTTACATGGCTAAATTTTCCAACGTGTTCCTAACTCATCCATCTTCTTTTATTTTCTTCTCAATTTTCATTTTCATCCTTTGTATATGTATCAGGTAGACTAGCCTTCCTGAACTCCACCTATCTTAACACTTCTGTGTTTGAGAATCAAATAGATCTTTCTTGTCCATCAAATCAAGTCCAATCATGTGAACTTGGTACTTTATTTTGCAATAGTCTATCTACCAGCATCTGCTTCCACTCCCATATCTTCACCTTATTCCACATATTTCAAGTTCTTTTCCACTTTCTATCCCACCTCATCACCACCCAGCGCATCTTCACCCACTTTGCTCCCTCCTCCATTGTTTCTCAGCCATGGTTAATCGATTTCTGTTGCCTGGAGAGATTCTGATATGACCCTCCCCTCTCACCCCTTTAAGAATCATAGTTTTTATTTATCCTACTAGACAGAGATTTGTAAAGCTTTGCTTTCCTTGATTTGCATTATGAAAGCTAAAGTTATTGGTTTGGATCTCTTCTTCAATATAAAATTGTTGTAATATTGAAGACGTAATTTTTTTTCATATAACACTTTTCCTCTCCACTTCAAAGAAGTTGATATTCTTCCTCTTTTGAAAATCATCAAGATACTTACATCCTTGCATGTCAGTATAATCTTAGTCTTCCCTGAATATCATCTTTATTCACCCTTCTTTGAACTCCTATGGCACTTATAAATGACATACATTTATTACTTATTTCTTGTGTGCTATTTTTAATTCTTCAATGAAATGAGTAAACTTCTTAAGAATATCAGCTATGACATATTTCTCAATATTTTCTTCTAGCTTAATGCCAGGCATATGATGTTTAAATTCCTATTATCAATTCATTCTGCTCAATAGTTGGGAATTTCTATTAATATCATAAAAATGTGACTGTCTGAATTATGACTGCTCACTAGTGTCTGTAAAAACCAAACACACTGATAATCTATGTATTTATAGAAGGAAAATTATAGTCTCTAGGCTCTGGGCAAATTTTGTACACATGCAAAAATACTCAGAAAAATAACATTAGGGATAATGAACTGTATGTTTCTGAGTTGAATGAGGTTTTCAAGGTAATCACTACCATATATTTAGTGACAAGTTCTCTCAATGCCTAACAGTTTCTGGGAATCTGTGGATGGTTTACTCATTAAACTGTTGCTTACAATCTATTCCCAACTTGTTTTTCCTACACTAATTTATCCCTTCACAAATTATCCCTTGTTCAGAGAAAAAAGGTGTATGAGAAATACTTTCCACTCATCTTGCCAAACCTGTTAAGAAACATTCCATTTGTTCTTCCAAAGCTAATGTTTACCTTTTCTAATAGACATGACTTTCATCTCAAGTCTGATATTTTAGTTTTCATTTACCACTTTAGAAGTAATATTTTGACCATGTTATATAGGTAGTCACCACCATTACTTAACCTCACTGAATTCTATATCAAATGAGATTATGAAACAAGTCACTGGAATATACTGATAAGAAATAAATTATTTTCAAACTGTTTTAGCATGCACTTAGAGTACCCTGCATTTTCATAGGTATATGGAAAATTCTACAGTGTTAGAAAAATGCCTTTTATTTATTTTTTTGAGAAAACAAGCTTTGTTTTCTAAATAAAGTTTAATAATATATTCAGAAATGATATTCTCATGTCCTTGGTTTTTAAGTACTCAAGGAAGAACTAATGCCTTCTGGAATTTTACTCAAATGAGTTATGAAATACATTACTCAGTAGGGGTTTTTTTCCTTTTTAGGAAAAAAAGTAAACATGCTATTTCATTTCTTGATAATTCAAGCACACTTACAACATGGTCACTTGTTCTTTTATAGAGCACCAGGCTTGACCTCATATATGTGTAATAAATGGTCTTCCAAGATAATGAATGTTTTCAAGCATTTTTTTGATTTATGTAGTTGGCTCACCGATTATTCCCAGGGAAAATGAGGTGGAATACCTCCAAATATGCCCTTCTCACCTTCCTCCTCACACCTCTCTTTCCTGCCAAAATCTTGTTTTCACAGTTGTATTTTGTTACTGATGTTCACTCTGTGTGGTCCCTTTCTAATAAGGAAACAGAAGAAACACCCTAATTTTCTCTCTTACTGTAATTTGAGACTCTCGGGAGTTTAGAGGCCCAGTGATTTGCTCTCAGTGTCGCCCTTTCTCTCTTCCCTAGACCTGAGCCTATTGGATGGATGCAGAACATCAGGTGCCCGTTGCAGTCCAACCTTTATGGCTGAATCCTCAGATCAGTCAGTGAAACAATTTGTTCTTTCTAGTGAATTATTTAGCTGGTTAAAATAGCAACCCACAGTCCTGAACGTATAGGGTTAAAAGGTGATTGTGTAAGGATACCCTAAATTATTGATAAAAATATGTACAGTAGTGTCAGTACACATCTTGGAAAACACAAATGTAATGTTATGTGGCTCTGCCAATGTGTAGAGAGCATGCAATGCAGACAACATTCTTGCCTGTAATTTATCATTCGGATATACTGTACGAGAGAAGCTTTAAATGAATATTTCTAAAATATTACTGTGTTGAATGAGATTCAAATTTGGGGAACAAAATCAATTCTTTTAAAGAAGCAGATACCTTGGAAATAAAAAACAAAACCCTAAACATGTTGAGCTTAGCTTAAATCTCTGCCATTAACGCATCCCTTTGGAATATAACAGAGAACAATACATTCTCACAGTGCAACAGTGCCCTTTGTTCTGCAATCCTAGAGCACTTAACAACGAATACAGTTAAAATTAGCAACAGAGCAATAGATATCCTAAAGGAATTATGGTAGACAAATGAAAGCAAAACAAATCAGCTTAAAGTTTAGATTGAAGAAATGAACCATGGGGCCTGCTCTATTTAATATCATAATGTCTTCCAAGTCAGAGCCTGCATCACTACAGATTTATAAGTAAATTAGAAGTTGGCTGCTAAGAACAATAACCACAACATAAACTGATCTTCATATTATGCCCTAGGTACAGGCACCGAGAGCAGGTGCGGGCATGCTAAGTTGCTTCAGTTGCTAGGTTGTCGAACTCTTTGCGACCCCATGAATTGTGTGTAGCCCACCAGTCCTCTCTGTCCATGGGATTCTCCAGGCAAGAATACTGGAGTGGGTTGCCATGCCCTTCTCCGGGGGATCTTCCCGACCCATGGATGGAACCCATGTTTCTTACGTCCCCTGCATTGGCAGATGTATTCTTTTTTCTATCCATGGCTCTAGGCAACCACTGATCTGCTTTTGCATTGAATTAAAATTCAATTATATGATCTATATTTGGTGTCTTGCTCCCTTCACTCAGCATGATGCTTTCAAGGCTCATCTATATTGTTCCATGTATAAAAAAAGTCCATGCATTTTTATTTCTGAGTAGTATTCCATTGTATGGATACAGCACATTTTGTTTATCCATTTACCTGCTGATGGACATTTGTGGTATTTCCAGCAGTTAGCTGTTGTGAATAAAGGCGCTAGCTATAAATATTTGTTTACATGTATTTGTGAAAACATGTTTTTACTTCTCTTGGGTAAATACCTCGGAGAGGAGTATCTGGGCCATGTGATAGGTAGAGGCTTACATGTTTAGTAACTGCCAAACAGTTTTTCAAATCAATTGTACATACTTACATTCTGACCCCATTTGTCAGACTTGGTGCTGTTGGCAATCAAAAATGTGTTAAGAAGATACTACAGTAGTTCAGGCAGACAACAGTAAAGCCCAAACTAATGTGGTGGGTTTTAAGGATAGAGAATTTGTCTTTGTAAATTATCTTCCTTGGAGGGAAATATGGACAAAACCTAGTGATTTACTGTTTATTGAATGTACTGCCATGAGGAATGAGACAAGAGTTACTCCTAGTATGCTAGTAAAGCCAGTGGTGTCAATTTGAGCTTATACTCTACCCTCACTTGGTTTTAAGACAAACTCACCATTGTTTTGCAAACAAGTAACTCACCAGAAGTCTACGTGTAGAAGAGACATGAGAACCTCTGACTAGTTAGTGAGTCAGAAGGGAGGTATTTTGCAGTCAAACTGACAAGACTTGATTCACTAACAAAGATTCATTTGTTAGAGGGAGGGATGCAGCTTATTTTCTGTCTCACAGTTTTATCTTTGGTTCACTTTCCTCTCGACTATGCTATAAGTTCTAGGGGAAAAGATCATTTAAATAAAAACTTCGCAGATTTTGTAAAGCATCAAGAACCATTATTTGCCTTCTTTGCTTTGTCTCATCAGATTTTTGTTTCTTTCTTTCCCCTTTTCTGTCTTCTTTTGAGTTGACAGACTTTTGGGATTCAATTTTAATTCTTCTTCTGACTTTTAGCTATTTCCATGCATTTTTTAATGGTTGCTCCAGGGACTACATTATGCACCGTTAACTTATCAGAGTCTATTCAGAATTAATATTCTACTTCTCATAAATTGTAGGAAATTTGGAATAACATAGTTCCATTTGCCTTCTGTCCTTTGGGCTAGCATCTTGTGTATATACAGATGTAAAAGCCACACAAGTTATGCTTTTTTTAATGTTTAAATGTTTAAATTGAGAGAAGAAAAACACGTATTGTATTTTGTAATTTTCCACAAATCTGCCATTTTTAGAGGTTTTCATTAGTTTCTGAAGATCAGAACTTCCATCAGATATCCTGACCCTTCTGCCTGAAGAACTTTAACATTTCTCCTACTGATCTGCTGGTTTTAGATTCTATTATCCTAAATATAACTTTAAAGTTATCTCAAAATGTTTTCATTTACTTTCATTTTGGAGGGGTATTTCTCATGAAAAATAAAATTCTAGGTAAACAGATTTTAATGTTTCTCTCATTACTTTAAAGGTCATCCAGTTGCATTCTGATTTTTTTTTTCTTTTATAGATTATAAGACAGATATTATCTATATCATTAGCTCCATGTGTGCAATTTTTCTCTGGATGGTTTCAAAATTTTTCTTTTTTCTTTAGATTTCAGCAGTTTGACAACATGTACTCTGTCTGCTATTCTTGGTATTTATCCTGCATGGGTCTGCTGAGATTCTTGAATTTGTAAATCAGTGGTTTTCATCAACTTCAGGAAGTTTGAGGTCATTATTTCTTTAAATAGATGTTTTTTTTCCCCCTACTTCATTCTCTCTTCTTTCGGGACTACTATAATATGTATTTCCAGCAATTGTTCGACTTGACCCCACAATTCGCTAATACTCTAATTTTTCTTCAATTTTTCCCTCTGTGTTCTTAAGATTATACAATTTCTACTGATCTTCAATTTACTGACTTTCATTTGCCATCACTAATCTGATGAGTATTTAGTATACTTTTAATTTCAGTTATTATACTTTTTTAATTCTAAAACTTCAATTTCCATTTGGGATCTTCTTTATGGTTTTCTTTTCTCTGCCATCACTTCATTTATTTAGATATGATTTTAAGTCCTGAACATATTTATACTAGTTGTTTGCCTGCTAATTCCAAATCTGGGTCATCTTAGGTTCAACTTCTATTTACTGCTCTTGTTTCTGTGCATATATAACTTTTCCTATTTCTTCAAATGTCTATCAATTTTTGACTATGTGTATGAAACTCCAGTACTTTGGCCACTTCATGCGAAGAGTTGACTCATTAGAAAAGACTCTGATGCTGGGAGGGATTGGGGGCAAGAGGAGAAGGGGATGACAGAGGATGAGCTGGCTGGATGGCATCACTGACTCGATGGACGTGAGTCTGAGAGAACTCCAGGAGTTGGTGATGGACAGGGAGGCCTGGCGTGCTGCAATTCATGGGGTCGCAAAGAGTCAGACACGACTGAGCAACTGAACTATATAACTATATTTATCAATGGATACAGTCAGTTCATATCTTATACATATTATATCTATAACATGGTATATAATATTTATATTATATAACATTTGTATGATATAGAAATACTTGATCCTCTTCTATCTCTGAAGCAAGTTTATTGCACTCTAGCTGGCAGTTGATTCAACTGGAGTCAAACTCTGTGGCCTTTCAAGAACTGATTATCTTTACCTAACTTTGGTTCTTCTCCAGTGTCTTCAAGTATCAGTAGATTTAATTTTTTAACATTTTGCTTAAATTTTATACTGCTATTTATGGAAGGATAAGTTTAACCAACTTGCTATACCATGACCAAAAGATGAATGATTTATCTGGTATGCTTTTAACAGTTTATAAAAGACAGATATTTGCTCTCCATTTGCCCTAGCACTACCTGAAATTTCGGAGAAGGCAATGGCACCCCACTCCAGTGCTCTTGCCTGGAAAATCCCATGGATGGAGAGGCCTGGTAGGCTGCAGTCCATAGGGTCACTAAGAGTCAGACATGACTGAGCGACTTTACTTTCACACATTGGAGAAGGCAATGGCACCCCACTCCAGTACTCTTGCCTGGAAAATCCCATGGACGGAGGAGCCTGGTAGGCTGCAGTCCATGAGGTCGCTGAGGGTCGGACACAACTGAGTGACTGCACTTTCACTTTTCACTTTCATGCATTGGAGAAGGAAATGGCAATCCACTCCAGTACTCTTGCCTGGAGAATCCCAGGGATGGGGGAGCCTGGTGGGCTATCGTCTATGGGGTCACACAGAGTCGGACATGACTGAAGCGACTTAGCAGCAGCAACAGCAGCAGCAGCAGCAAGAGCTCCTCAAGGGAAGAAATAACCTGCTATAATAGAGATATGACTGAAGTACTAAGAGCTCAACTGATGTAACTCCCTCTGGAGAAGCTAGGCATTTTTCTGAGATGACACTGGGTCTTAGGGAAAGAATAGAGTTTGACATAAATGTAGTAGGGCTTAGCTCCTTAGATAATGGTGAATTAACAGAGTCTAAAATCTAGATGACTCAATTTTAATTTTAGAAAGTTAGATCTGACAACAGTGTATAGGATAGACCAGAGATAAATGGAGGCACATGAAAGTAGGAGATTATTCCAATAATTGAAGGAAGACATAATGATTAAGGTAGTGATCAAATAAACAAAAAGTAATGGTGATAGTTGAGACTCATTTCTCAGTTAAAGTAGGATTTGGTGAGCAGTCACATCTGGACTGTGAAGAAGAAAGTTAAGATTGCATCAAGGATTTCAGTTTGGAGGATTCAGAGAATGTTGATTCACTCATTCATTCAGCAAACATTGAATGGCTACTGTATTCCAGACAACAATGTCCTAGGTCCTGAAGGTATATCAGTGAATAAAATAAACAAAAATACTCCCTCCCTGAGGGAAGCTGACAAAAATAAATAAGGAAAAATGTGTACTATGTCATGTAGTTTTAGGGATATTTAAAAATAAAATAAAAGAGGAGAGGAGAATGGGCAATGCTGCAAGCAGATTGTATTTTTGAATAGGTGGTCAAGAGAGATCTTACTTAGAAGAGATCAAAAAAAGAGGATGGTTAAAGAGTCAGTCATGCGGTTATCTGGGAGAAGAGCATTACAGGCAGAAAAAAAAAAGATAACAGCAAGTGTAAAGACCTTGAGATATGCTCAGTTATTGCAACAAAGAAAAGAGCCTTAGTAACAGATGTCTGTGTGAATAAGCATGTGTGTACAATAATGAGAAATGCTGGCTTCTCTCTTAGACAAGCTAGACATCAGGTACCTAAAGGAATACTCAAATATAAACAGACTAACCTATAAGGCTCCATCTAGATTAAGAGCAAGATCTGTGTAGGAAATCAAATTTGGAAATCATTGTGAAATGCTGTAAGTACTCTGAATCCAGTGCTCATTCCTCCATACCAGGAGGAAGCAGTTTAAAAAAATAGCACTTTTGTGTGAAAAGTGCCAATTTCTGTCATGTTGACAACTGCATTAAAAAAAAAAGTGGTTTGGGATATTAGAGTTAGTCATAAGGCTGGCACACTCCACGGACTTCATAAAAAGAAAACACATGGTCACAGAACTATAAAGTAAGCTCATATAGGCCTAACCCTTACATGCTAAAATCATAGGTTCAGATGTGGGTTATGCTGATTATCAAGATGTCATTTATCCTACGTCATTAGTGTATTTGACATGAGAGTGCTACTTTAGCTTCAGCTGTGGTAGGAAAGCAGGCCTAATGGCCAGGGACATCTGGTTTAGCAGTTCATTAGAACTCCAGAAGGTACACCCCAGATATATACAGCCTAATACACTCCTAGAACTGGATGTGGGACATTTTATTTATTTTTTCACTACCATTTTGACATCTAAGAAGACAGGAACTTGCTAAGAACAGGACAAGAAAAGCCTTCTCAATTTATTACAGCATTCTTGACAGTTATAATTACCTGACTCTGCCTAATAAATGTTTAGTGCAAACAAAACCAAGTGACTGATGAAACACCACATAGTTTGTGCATTCTTACCCATTCTGCCCACCAATCACTGGAAAGAGACTTTGCTACAAAAACATTCTTGCTGAGTTTCTGTACACATGCTTTTTCCAAGAGAAAATATGTTTGAGGTAGCCCAATAACTGTTTCAGAACCTCATTAAATTTGAATATATGTTTATTTGAATCACTTTGCTGTAGGAGGAGGGTGGGGGTGGGGTAGAAGAGTGGGTAGACTACTTTGGAGTCTCCCACAAAGGGGTGAGATAATCATTTTCAGGGCTGAAGCAATAGCAAATTCTACCTGAGCAAAGGTTTTGCGAAACCAGCCCCGGATAACGTACAAAGCCAAAACCTAAGCAGGGAAGGAATCAGAAAGACTAGAGGTGAGACAAGGGCAAGTGCAAAACGGGCACAGGGTCAAGAGTTTGGATCCTGGGAGAGAAGACAAAGCCTTAACAGGTAGGACCAAAGGTGAGTTGTTGAAATTGGACTCTCACAATAAAGTAGATATCAGCTGTCACTTGTGATTTGCTATTAGGGAGCTTGGCACTTAGCCAGGCTGTTAAGGATTTGTTAGTAAATGTGAGCTATTGTAAGAGACATTGGGAGAGTTAAGATCTTTTGTATAGATTATTTTTTTTCATTTTTAAAGAAATTTTATCTCATAACCCTCTGCTTTAGGATTTTCCTTTATATAGCATGTCCTTAGTACCTAGCCATCCCATGAATGACTGAATTTTTTACTTTTCATTCAAATCTCACCTAAAATGTAAGCTCAACCAAGAAGCTAGACTACACAAAAAAGCCATCTAGGATCTCCTCTATAACATCTCTTTTTAGGACCTGCCAACACTAGCCTCCTTTCCTTTTTTTCTCTATCCCTTTCTGCATTTCCTTCCTTTGTCCACTTCCTTGCAGTAGACTGCAAATTCCATAATGTGTGAACCTTGGCTGACTCATTTACTATGGTAGCTGCAGCACATAGAAGGTTGTGTGATTTTAGTTAAATTCTGGAGCAAGACAAAGATGCCCACTCTTACTACTTCTATTCAACATAGAATTAGAAGGCTGAGTCACAGCAATCAGACAAGAAAAAGAAATAAAAGCTATCCAAATTGGAAGGGAAGAAGTAAAACTATCATTATAATGAAGACGACATGATACTATATATGTAAAACCTTAAAGACTCCATATAAAAACTACTAGAACTGATAAACGGATTCAGCAATGTAATAGACTATAAGATTAACACACAGAAATTGGCCATATATATATATATATTTTTTTTTTTACACTAACAATGAAATATCAGAAAGGGAATGGAAAAACACAATACCTTTTAAAATCACATCCAAAAAAAAAAAAAAAAGGCTTATAAATAAACTTGACCAAAGAGGTGAAAGACTTCTACACTGAGAACTATAAAACATTAACAGAAGACATTAATAGATGAGTCAAAACAATGGAAAGATATTCCAGGCTAAATTGGCCATACTATCCAAAGCAATCTTCCAATTTAGATATTTATCAAATCACCCATGATATTTTTCATAGATCTAGAACAAATAACCCTAAAATTTTATAGGGAATATTAAAAGACCCAGAATTGCCAAAACAATCCTGAGGGAAAGGAACAAAGCAGGAGGCATAACCCTCCCAGACTTCAAACAATACTACTAACTACAGTAATCAAAGCACTGTGGCACTGGTACATAAACAGACATACAAATCAATGAAACAGCGTGGAGAGCCCGGAAATAATCCCATTCACCTATGGTCAACTAATCTTTGACAGAAAAAGGCAAGGATATAAAATGGGAAAAAAACGGTCTCTTGGGCTAGTGGTGCTAAGAAAGTTGGACAGCTGCATGCAAATCAATGAAGTTAGAAAACACCCTCACACTATGCACAAAAACAAACTCAAAATGGCTTAAAGACTTAAACATACGACATTATAGCATAAAACTCCCAGTAGAGATCACAGACAAAATATCCTTTGACATAAATTGTACTTGTGCTTTCTTAGGTCAGACTCCCAAGGTAATGGAAATAAAAATAGAAAAATAAACAAAGAGGACCGAATCAAACTAACAAGTTTTGCACATCAAAGGAAACCATAAACAAAACAAAAAGACAACCTATGGAATAAGAGAAAATATTTACAAATAATGCAACTGACAAGGGCTTAATTTCCAAAATACAAAAAGAGCACATATGACTCAACAACAAAAAAACAATCCACTTGAAAAATGGGCAGAAGACCTAAATAGATGTTTACATGCAAAAGGCCAATAGGCACATGAAAAGATGTTCAACATCACTAATTTTTAGAGAAATGCAAATCAAAACAACAATGAGGTACTACCTCACTCTGCCCAAAATGACCATCATTAAGAAGTCTACAAATAGCAAATGCCAGAGAGGGTGTGGAGAAAAGGAAATACTCCTATACTACTGTGGGAATGTTAAGTTGGTGCAGCCACTATGGAAAATAGTATGGAGGTTCCTCAGAAAAACTAAAAATAGAATTGTCACATGATCCACTAATCCTACTCCTGGGTTTATATCCAGATAAAACTATAATTCAATAAATCACATGTACTGCTATATTCATAGGAGCACTATTTACAATAGTCAAGACAAGGAAACAACCTAAATGTCCATCAACAGATAGATGGATACAGATGATGCAATATACATATACAATGGAATACTAATAACCATAAAAAAGAATGAAATAATTCAGCAATATGGATGCAACTAGAGATTATCATACTAAGTGAAGTAAATCATAAGAAGACATTGCTTACATATGGAATCTATAATATGATACAAATGAACATATCTATGAAACAGAAATAAGACTCACAGACATAGAGAACAGACTTGTAGTTACTAAGGGGACAAGAGGAGAGATGGACTGGAGTTTGGAGTTAGTAGATGCAAACTATTATATATAGGATAGATAACAACAAGGTCCTACTGTATAGCACAGGATATTCAATATCCTGAGGTAAACTGTAATGGAAAAGATATTTTTACAATACAGCGAGATAGAAAATTATATAAATATCTTTAAAATGTTGTTTTCACAGTAGATTTAATGATATAAAAACATTGACAACATATTATGTGAAAAGTGTAGGTTCACATTAAAGAACAAAAAGCACAGGGTCTTGCTTACAATCAGTTCAGTTCAGTCGCTCAGTCCTTCCAACCCTTTGTGACCCCATGAATCATAGCATGCCAGGCCTCTGTGTCCATCACCAACTCCCAGAGTTCACTCAAACTCATGTCCATTGAGTCAGTTATGCTATCCAGCCATCTCATCCTCTGTCGTCCCCTTCTCCTCCTGCCCCCAATCCCTCCCAGCATCAGGGTCTTTTCCAATGAGTCAACTCTTCACATGAGGTGGCCAAAGTACTGGGGTTTCAGCTTCAGCATCAGTCCTTCCAGTGAACACCCAGGACTGATCTCCTTTAGGATGGACTGGTTGGATCTCCTTGCAGTCCAAGGGATTCTCAAGAGTTTTCTCCAACACCACAGTTCAAAAGCATCAATTCTTCGGTGCTCAGCCTTCTTCACAGTCCAACTCTCACATCCATACATGACCATATATGAGCCTTGACTAGATGGACCTTTGTTGGCAAAGTAGTATCTCTGCTTTTCAATATGCTATCTAGGTTGGTCATAACTTTCAAGGAGTAAGCATCTTTTAATTTCATGGCTGCAATCACTATCTGCAGTGACTTTGGAGCCCCAAAAAATAAAGTCTGACACTGTTTCCACTGTTTCCCCATCTATTTCCCATGAAGCGATGGGACCAGACCATCACTCTGAATGCAGAGTTCCAAAGAATAGCAAGAAGAGATAAGAAAGCCTTCCTCAGTGATCAGTGCAAAGAAATAGAGGAAAACAACAGAATGGGAAAGACTAGAGATCTTTTCAAGAAAATTAGAGATATCAGGGGAATATTTCATGCAAAGATGGGCTTGAAAAAGGACAGAAATGGTATGGACCTAATAGAAGCAGAAGATATTAAGAAGAGGTGGCAAGAATACACAGAAGAACTGTACAAAAAAGGGCTTCATGACCAAGATAATCATGATGGTGTGATCACTGACCTAGAGCCAGACATCCTGGAATGTGAAGTCAAGTGGGCCTTAGAAAGCATCACTAGGAACAAAGCTAGTGGAGGTGATGGAATTCCAGTGGAGCTATTCCAAATCCTGAAAGATGATGCTGTGAAAGTGCTGCACTCAATATGCCAGCACATTTGGAAAACTCAGCAGTGGCCACAGGACTGGAAAAGGTCAGTTTTCATTCCAATCCCAAAGAAAGGCAATGCCAAAGAATGCTTAAACTACCACACAATTGCACTCATCTCACACACTAGTAAAGTAATGCTCAAAATTCTCCAAGCCAGGCTTCAGGAATACGTGAACCACGAACTTCCAGATGTTCAAGCTGGTTTTAGAAAAGGCAGAGGAACCAGAGACCAAATTTCCAACATCAGCCGGATCATCGAAAAAGCAAGAAGAGTTCCAGAAAAACATCTATTTCTGCTTTATTGACTATGCCAAAGCCTTTGACTGTGTGGATCACAATAAACTGTGGAAAATTCTGAAAGAGATGGGAATACCAAACCACCTGACCTGCCTCTTGAGATCTGTAGGCAGGTCAGGAAGCAACAGTTAGAACTGGACATGGCACAACAGACTGGTTCCAAATAGGAAAAGGAGTACATCAAGGCTGTATATTGTCACCCTGCTTATTTAACTTATATGCAGAGTACGTCATGAGAAATGCTGGACTGGGAGAAACACAAGCTGGAATCAAGATTTCCAGGAGAAATATCAATAACCTCAGATATGCAGATGATACAACCCTTATGGCAGAAAGTGAAGAGGAACTAAAAACCTCTTGATGAAGGTGAAAGAGGAGAGTGAAAAAGTTGGCTTAAAACTCAACATTCAGAAAACAAGATCATGGCATCTGGTCCCATCACTTCATGGGAAATAGATGGGGAAACAGTGGAAACAGTGTCAGACTTTATTTTTTGGGGTTCCAAAATCACTGCAGATGGTGACTGCAGCTATGAAATTAAAAGACGCATACTCCTTGGAAGAAAAGTTATGACCAACCTAGATAGCATATTGAAAAGCAGAGGTACTACTTTGCCAACAAAGGTCCATCTAGTCAAGGCTATGGTTTTCCCAGTAGTCATATATGGATATGAGAGTTGGACTGTGAAGAAAGCTGAGTGCCAAAGAATTGATGCTTTTGAGCTGTGGTGTTGGAGAAGACTCTTGACAGTCCCTTGGACTGCAAAGAGATCCAACCAGTCCATTCTGAAGGAGATCAGCCGTGGGATTTCTTTGGAAGGAATGATGCTAAAGCTGAAACTCCACTACTTTGGCCACCTCATGCGAAGAGTCGACTCATTGGAAAAGACTCTGATGCTGGGAGGGATTGGGGGCAGGAGGAAAAGGGGACGACAGAGGATGAGATGGCTGGATGGCATCACTGACTCGATGGATGTGAGTCTGAGTGAACTCCGGGAGTTGGTGATGGACAGGGAGGCCGGCGTGCTGCGATTCATGGGGGTCGCAAATAGTCGGACACGACTGAGTGACTGAACTGAACTGAACTGAACTGATGGGACCAGATGCCATGATCTTCGTTTTCTGAATGTTGAGCTTTAAGCCAACTTTTTCACTCTCCTTTTTCACTTTCATCAAGAGGCTTTTTAGTTCCTCTTCACTTTCAGCCATAACGGTGGTGTTATCTGCATATCTGAGGTTATTGATATTTCTCCCAGAAATCTTGATTCCAGCTTGTGCTTCTTCCAGTCCAGCATTTCTCATGATGTACTCTGCATATAAGCTAAATAAGCAGGGTGACAATATACAGCCTTGACATACTCCTTTTCCTATTTGGAACCAGTCTGTTGTTCCATGTCCAGTTCTAACTGGTGCTTCCTGAAGAGGTAGATCAGTTGGTCTGGTATTCCCAACTCTTTCAGAATTTTCCACAGTTTATTGTGATCCACACAGTCAAAGGCTTTGGCATAGTCAATAAAGCAGAAATAGATGTTTTTCTGGAACTCTCTTGCTTTTTCGATGATCCGGCTGATGTTGGAAATTTGGTCTCTGGTTCCTCTGCCTTTTCTAAAACCAGCTTGAACATCAGGAAGTTCATGGTTCATGTATTCCTGAAGCCTGGCTTGGAGAATTTTGAGCATTACTTTACTAGTGTGTGAGATGAGTGCAATTGTGCGGTAGCTTGAGCATTCTTTGGGATTGGAATGAAAACTGACCTTTTCCAGTCCTGTGGCCACTGCTGAGTTTTCCAAATGTGCTGGCATATTGAGTGCAGCACTTTCACAGCATCATCTTTCAGGATTTGGAATAGCTCCACTGGAATTCCATCACCTCCACTAGCTTTGTTCCTAGTGATGCTTTCTAAGGCCCACTTGACTTCACATTCCAGGATGTCTGGTTCTAGGTCAGTGATCACACCGTCGTGATTATCTTGGTCATGAAGCCCTTTTTTGTACAGTTCTTCTGTGTATTCTTGCCACCTCTTCTTAATATCTTCTGCTTCTATTAGGTCCATACCATTTCTGTCCTTTATCAAGCCTGAAATGTTGCATGAAATTTTCCCCTGATATCTCTAATTTTCTTGAAAAGATCCCTAGTCTTTCCCATTCTGTTGTTTTCCTCTATTTCTTTGCATTGATTGCTGAGGAAGCCTTTCTTATCTCTCCTTGCTGTTCTTTGGAACTCTGCATTCAGATGCTTATATCTTTCCTTTCTCTTTTGCTTTTCACTTCTCTTCTTTTCACAGCTATTTGTAAGGCCTCCTCAGACAGCCATTTTGCTTTTTTACATTTCTTTTCCATGGGGATGGTCTTGATCCCTGTCTCCTGTACAATGTCACAAACCTCCATCCATAGTTCTTCAGGCACTCTGTCTATCAGATATAGTCCCTTAAATCTATTTCTCACTTCCACTGTATAATCATAAGGAATTTGATTTAGGTCATACCTGAATGGTCTAGTAGTTTTCCCCATTATCTTCAATTTAGGTCTGAATTTGGCAATAAGAAGTTCATGATCTGAGCCACAGTCAGTTCCTGGTCTTGTTTTTGCTGACTATATAGAGCTTGTCCATCTTTGGCTGCAAAGAATATAATCAATCTGACTTCAGCGTTGACCATCTGGTGATGTCCATGTGTAGAGTCTTCTCTTGTGTTGTTGGAAGAGGGTGTTTGCTATGACCAGCGCGTTCTCTTAGCAAAACTCTATTAGCCTTTGCCCTGCTTTATTCTGTACTCCAAGGCCAAATTTGCCTGTTACTCCAGATGTTTCTTGACTTCCTACTTTTGCATTCCAGTCCCCTATAATGAAAAGGACATTTTTTTGGTGTTAGTTCTAAAAGGTCTTGTGGGTCTTCATAGAACCGTTCAACTTCAGCTTCTTCAGCATTACTGGTTGGGGCATAGGCTTGGATTACCATGATATTGAATGGTTTGCCTTGGAAACGAGCAGAGATCATTCTGTCCTTTTTGAGATTGCATCCAAGTATTGCATTTCAGACTCTTTTGTTGACCATGGCTATGCCATTTTAGATTTATTAGTTTTAAAGTTTCCATAGCATGTTCTTTATTTTTTACTTAAAATAAAGTCTGCAGACTTTATTTGACTTCTCTGTGGTTCCTAGTTGTTTTATCTTTGTGGACATTGTGTGAACCATAATACATAAAAGAGAGAGAATAAGGTTCTCAAGACTAGTAACAATATCTGGGATTCCTCTTAGGATGGGTTTGGACATATTGGCCAGCCTCCTAGAGGTACAGAGCTCTCAGAACACAGCCTTGCTGACTGGAGAGGAAGTGGGCAATGATGGGTGTATGTTGTCCATATGCCACCATTGTCTTAAACTCTGGGGTACAAAAATGTTTAAGTTCTAAAACTCCAAATGTTACTAAAAATGGAACAGATAATAACCCATTACCTTGGGTAGCTTGATACAAGAAAGAACAAGGTGTAGCTAAGTTTGTCAAATAAAACTGATGAAATTCTTTCTTTCCATTTTTAAGAGAGTTCAGGGAGAGGGAAGTCTTTGGGCTTTTGTCATCCTTTCTTGGATCTTGGCCTGACTCCACAGGACAGGAAGAGTTCTGCTTTTGCCCATTAAGACCTGTCATCGCTTGTGTTTTTTAGATTAAAATCAGAGAACAACACACCTGGAAATTAAGTGATGATTATTTGCTCTGACTGACCATGTTTTATTGGTGAAGTAGTTCAGGCCCAGGGAGATTCTGGGACCAAACAGAATCTGATATGGTTCTAGCTGAGCCCCTCACCAACACCATGTGCTGCATCCCCACTCACACATGTCTCAGAGTGACTGTCTCCCGACCAAGCCAAGTAGGGCTAAGTCAAAACACTAAGGGAGGGAACTTGTAAACACAGGACAAACTCTCATCTGAGTTCAAGAGACCCATAGTGAGAAGGTCCTGGGTGCCAGACTTTCCTCCTTCAAGGCTGAATACACACAGACCCTAGGCCTGACCCAGCCTAGACTACTAACGTCCTAAGATTTTTAAGAATCCAGAAATGAAACAATCTAATCTAAAATGCATAGAGATGATTAGGTTGAATTTTAATCATTTCCATTAGCATTTGGTCAGGACTCAGAATTTTAGTGTCATAGTATTAATTGATGGAAAGTGAATATATACAAAGACTGAAGTGAGGAGACAACAGTTTAAATCTTTCATTAAAAAACCAAGACATTTCCACCCTCAAGACAGCATGGTACTGGATCAGGAACAGGACAGAAAGCCCAGAGATAAACCCATGCACCTATGGTCACCTAATCTATGACAAAGAAGGCAAGAATATCCAATGGAGAAAAGATAGCCTCTTCAGTAAGTATTGCTGAGAAAACTGGATAGCTACATACAAAAGAATGAATTAGAACACTCCCTAATGTCATACATAAAAATAAACTCAAAATGTATTGAAGATCTAAATGTAAGGCCAGACACTACAAAACTCTACGAGGAAAATATAAGCAGAACACTCTTTGTCATAAGTTGCAGCAAGATCTTTTTTGACCCACCATCTAGAATAATGAAAATAAAAACAAACAAATGGGACCTAATTAAATGTAAAAGCTTTTGCAGAGAAAATCATAAACAAGATGAAAAGATAATCCTTAGAATGGGAGAAAATATTTGCACATGAAGCAACTGATAAAGGATCAATCTCCAAAATATGCAAGCAGCTCATGCCGTTCAGTATCAAAAAACAAAAACAAAAAACCAACAACCCAGTCAAAAAATGGGCAGAAGATCTAAACAGATGTTACTCCAAATAAGATATACAGACAGCTAACAAACACTTGAAAAGATTCTCAACATCACTAATTATCAGAGAAATGCAAATCAAAAAACAATGAGGTATCACTGCACATTGGTCAGAATGGCCATCATCAAAAAATCTACAATCAATCAATACCGGAGAGGAAGTGGAGAAAAGGGAACCCTTATACACTGTTGGTAGGAGTGTAAATTGATACAACCATTATGGAAAACAATATGAAATTTCTGTAAAAAACTAAAAATAGAACTACCATATGAAACAGCAATTATACTTCTGGACATATACCCAAAGAAAACCGTAATTCCAAAAGATATACCCCAATGTTCATCACAGCACTATTTACAATATCCAGGACATGGAAGTAGCCTAAATGTTCATCAGCAGAGGAATGATAAAGATGTATTACATGTATACAATGCAATATCACAGCCATAAAAATTGGGTTATTTGTACAGATGCAGATGGACCTGGAGTTTATCATACAAAGTGAAGTAAGTTAGAAAGACAAATGTTGTATTAATATATTAATGTATATGTGTAGAATCTAGAAAAATGGTAGGAGTGATGTTATATGCAAAGCAGAAATAGAGACACAGATGTAGAGGACAAATATATGGGTGGGTGTGGGAGAGACTGGATGATTTGGATTGATACATACACACTATTAATATTATGTATGAAATAGATAACTAATGAGAACATATGCTATGGCACAAGGAACTTTGCCTTAGCACTGTGATGACCTACGTGGGAAGGAAATACAAGAGGGAGGGAGTATATATATATGGATGGCTGATTCACTGGCTATACAGTAGACACTAACACAATATTGTACAGTAATTATATTTGAATAAAAATTAATTAAAGTAAAACAGAGACTCTTTAAATAGTGCAAGTCCTCAATGTTGGGCAGTAGGGTAGTATGCTGCTACTGCTAAGTCACTTCAGTCGTGTCCGACTCTGTGTGACCCCATAGAAGGCAGCCTACCAGGCTCCCCCGTCCCTAGGATTCTCTAGGCAAGAACACGGGAGTGGGTTGCCATTTCCTTCTCCAGTGCATGAAAGTGAAAAGTGAAAGTGAAGTCGCTCAGTCGTGTCCGACTCTGTGTGACCCCATAGACAGCAGCCCACCAGGCTCCTCTGTCCATGGGATTTTCCAGGCAAGAGTACTGGAGTGGGGTGCCATTGCCTTCTCCGTAGGGTAGTATATGTTGGGAAAAATTAGACCTTAGAGGGTATTGAAATACATATGAAATAACCAACACAAGACTTCTCATATCTGCATTTTCTTTGGAGGACTTCTACTCAGTAGTAAACTAGATATTACTATTCTATTCTAAATTTGGTCAAAGTTTACAAAGAGTGAAGCTGCAGTTGAAAATTCATTTTTGCAAGAAGTAATGTAATTGGCTGAAGGACTTTGCTATAAGAAAAGGAACCAGAAAATGACATGTTAATTTAACCTTATAAACTATAGTTTAAAAATAACAGAAAGAAAAAATGGCTGAAATGTTAACGCCATATGTAAAAGAGAGGAAACAAACACCCAGAAATGTATTTCCAGTTTTTAATGAGTCATAAACAAACAAACAAACAAAAACTGTGAGGAGGTGAAAAATAACATTATATAGTAGGTGGCAATTTCTTTTGAAGTAATTGTATGCTAAGGTGTATAACTGTACAGTTTGGAGAAGTCTGCTGATTCTCATACACTTGATTGCTTATGGGCAAACAGGTTAGTGTAAACCAATGGAACAAAAAGATGTCATCATTTTTCCTTATCAAATTAAAGACAGTTGTAAAGGTAAACTTTTAAACACCTTGGCAAGTGTGTCTCAACTGCTGCTGATCATTGTAATAGAACTTGCTGGTAAATATCATTCTACATTTATGTATTTAAAAGAGTGGTACTTTTTTTTTTTTTTTCATTTGGCTGGAAGATGGTAATCAGCAGACAAGTGCTCTCCTGATGCTTATAGGAGGGAGCAAAACAAGAGATCAAATGCTTCTCACCCTTTACAAATAGCTGTCTGCAAATGTGTGGGTTTGTCAGAATCCCATAAAATAGTGAACATTTCCCAGCTGGTAAGGCACTGTTCCTTTAACTCTGATGTCTGTCTCTTATCATGGTGTACAAATTATTTAGCAACTGCCACATTATTTATAGGTATGCTGCTACTGCTAAGTCGCTTCAGTTGTGTCCGACTCTGTGCAATCCCATAGACGGCAGCCCACCAGGCTCCCCTGTTCCTGGGATTCTCCAGGCAAGAATACTAGAGTGGGTTGCCATTTCTATCTCCAATGCATGAAGGTGAAAAGTGAAAGTGAAGTAGCTCAGTCCTGTCCGACTCTGAGCGACCCCATGGACTGCAGCCTACTGGGCTCCTCCATCCATGGGATTTTCCAGGGAAGAGTACAGGAGTGGGGTGCCATCACCTTCTCCAATTTATAGGTATGAATTGCACATATTAATCTCATAGTAATTCATTGGGAGGGCTTGTGAATTAACAGTGTACCACACAGTAAAATAAAAAAGCTATATTTGCAAAGCGGATTTAGGTTGCTATTGTGAATTAGATTTGATTTTTTCACTAAACAATACTTCTAGAACACTGCATGTGGCCTTTTAAGGTTGAGAACCAAGATTCTGCAGAGTGAAGAGAATAATACTAGTATCCAGAAAATCCAATGGAATGTTCTAAAAGACAGAACTGTGGCCCCCAAATGGGAACCTCTGGTGAAACTGTCCAGTTCACTGCCTCACTTTTCCAATTCACTTTGGGTGAAAGACAGACATACCCATAATGAACAAATAAAAATGTGTTTTTTCTTAGTGAGACCTCTGAAATATACAGACTCTTCAGCAGAACCATGTTGATAGGGAAGATAGTAAGTCTTATCCTAATAGAGTGGCAAGTTGTGAAACTATTTCACCAATCAAAAAATAAGAATCTGACTCAGATACACCATAATTCATTTGTAAAACCTGAGAAAGAAGGAAGAATCTAACTTCTCCACAGTAAGACCTAAGAATGTCACCATGGACCTAAGAGAAAGACAGTCGCAAGTTTGTTTGCTAGTAGACTCCTAGGGAGCTGAACACAAAAATCCAATAAATAATTAGCTCTCCTGTGACAGGCTTCTGAATTACTGTGATACATTAATTGGACAAAATTAGCATGAATTAAGGCAAATAAGTATAACATGTAATTTATTACTTACTAAGCATGGTGCTGCAGTGGAAGCTTCGGATTTCCCTTAAGATTGCTTTAACAGCTATAATGCATTCCTTAATTTACTCTGTGGAAAATCAATTTTTTCAGAGTTCATTAAGCACCAATATGTTACAATGCAACTCTCTGGAGCATAGAGCCTCAATACATTATGCAAATCCCTGCCAGTGTGGTACCAATATGTAAATAGCAGTAATATTGTCAGCCTCCTATTGATAAGACTGACCAGAATGAGAAAACCTAGAACTTCTTGAATCTGTTGACTTTGTGCATGTTGTGGCTGTTGCACCCTGTCCTTTGCTGACTACTGTACCAGTACTTCTCTGCAAGAAGTATCAAAGCTTTTGTCAATGGCTGGTAGCAGTGTCATTTCTTTTTAATTCCATGTCTTCTTGTCTATGTCAAACCACAAATCAACAAGTGTCTACTAAGTATACAGTTTGGTCTCAGTGGGCGGAGCACGGCCCCGCCCATCAGAACAACACCCTGTTTCCCCCTCAGTCTCTCCCATCAGGAAGCTTCCATAAGTCTCTTATCCTTCTCCATCCGAGGGCAGACAGACTGAAAACCACAATCACAGGAAACTAACCAATCTGATCACATGGACCACAGCCTTGTCTAACTCAATGAAACTATGAGCCATGCCTTGTATGCCACCCGAGATGGACGGGTCATGGTGGAGAGTTCTGGCAAAATGTGGTCCACTGGAGAAGGGAATGGCAAAAAGACTTCAGTATTCTTGCCTTGAGAACCCTATGAACAGTATGAAAAGGCAAAAAGATATGACACTGAAAGATGAACTCCCCAGGTCAGCAGGCGCTCAATATGTTACTGGAGATCACTGGAGAAACAACTCCAGAAAGAACACAGAGGGAGTAAAGGCAAAACCAAGATCCAGTTGTGGATGTGACTGGTGATAGAAGCAAGGTTTGATGCTGTAATGAGCAATATTGCATAGGAACCTGGAATGTTAGGTCCATGAATTAAGGCAAATTGGAAGTGGTCAAACAGGACATGGCAAGAGGGAACATCGACATTGTAGGAATCAGCGAACTAAAATAGACTTGAATGGGCGAATTTAACTCAGATGACCATTATATCTACTACTGTGGGCAAGAATCCCTTAGAAGAAATGGAGTAACCCTCATAGTCAACAAAAGAGTCCGAAATGCAGTACTTGGATGCAAGCTCAAAAACTACTGAATGATCTCTCTGTTTCCAAGGCAAAACATTCAATATTATGGTAATCTAAGTCTATGCCCCAACCACTAACAGTGAAGAAGCTGAAGTTGAATAGTTCTATGAAGACCTACAAGACCTTTTAGAACTAACACCAAAAAAAGATGTCTTTTTCATTATAGGGGACTGGAATACAAAAGTAGGAAGACAAGAAATACCTAGAGTAACAGGCAATTTTGGTCTTGGAGTACAGAATGAAGCAGGGCAAAGGCTAACAGAGTTTTGCCAGCTTCAGCTTCTTCAGTGTTACTGGTTGGGGCATAGATGTGGATTACCATGATACGGAATGGTTTGCCTTGGAAACAGAGATTATTCTGTTGTTTTTGACATTTCATTCAAGTACAACATTTTGATTCTTTTATTGACTATGAGGGCTACTCTATTTCTTCTAAGGGATTCTTGCCCGCAGTAGTAGATATAATGGTCATCTGAGTTAAATTCACCCATTCTAGTCTATTTAGTTCGCTGATTCTTAGAATGTTAACATTCACTCTTGCCATGTTCTGATTGACCACTTCCAATTTGCCTTGATTCATGGTCCTAACATTCCAGGTTCCTATGCAGTAGCTCTTTACAGCAACAGACCTTGCTTCTGTCACCAGTCACATCCACAACTGTGTGTTGTTTTTGCTTTGCCTCTGTCCCTTCATTCTTCTTGGAGTTATTTCTCCCCTGGTCTCCAGTAATATATTGGGCACCTACTGCCCTTGGCACTTCATCTTTCAGTGTCATATCTCATTGCCTTTTCATACTGTTCATGGGGTTCTCAAGGCAAGAATACTGGTTTTCCATTCCCTTCTCCAGTGGACCACATTTTGTCAGAACTCTCCACCATGACCCATCTGTCTTAGGTGGCCCTACATGGCATGGCTTAGTTTCACTGAATTAGACAAGGCTGGGAATACCAGACCACCTTACCTGCTTCCTGAGAAGTCTGTATGCAGGTCAAGAGCAATAGTAAGAACCAGATGGAACAATGCTTTTTTGAAATCAGGAAAGAAATACAGCAAGGTTGTATACAGTCACTCTGCTTATTTAACTTATATGCAGAGTACATCATGTGAAATGCTGGGCTGTATGAATCACAAGCTGGAATCAAGACTGCCAGGAGAAATAGCAACAACCTTAGATATGCAGTTGATACCATTTTAATGGCAGAAAGTGAAAAGGAACTAAAGAATCTCTTAATGAGGGTGAAAGAAGAGAGTGAAAGAGCTGGCCTAAAATTCAACATTCAAAAAACTAAGATCATGGCATCTGGTCTCATCAGTTCATGGCAAATAGAAGGGGAAAAAATGGAAGCAGTGACAGATTTTATTTTCTTGGGCTCCAAAATCATTACAGACAATGACTGCAGCCATGAAATTAAAAGATGCTTGCTCCTTGAAAGGAAAGTTATGATAAACCTAGACAGTGTATTAAAAAGCAGAGACATCACTGCTTGCAAAGGTCAATATAGTCTAAGCTATGGTTTTTCCAGTAGTCAGTATGGATGTGAGAGTTGGACCATAAATAAGGCTGATGTCAAATAATTGATGCTTTCTTATTGTGCTAGGGAAGACTCTTGAGAGTCCTTTGAACAGCAAGGAGATCAAGCCAGTCAATCTCAAAGGAAATCAATCATGAATATTCATTTGAAGGTTTGTTGCTGAAGCTTCAATACTTTGGCCACATGATTTGAAGACTTGACTCATTAGGAAGGATCCAAATGCCGGGAAAGATCAAAGGCAAATGGAGAAGAAGGCTGTAGAGGATGATATGATTAGATAGCATCACCAACTCAATGGATATGAATCTAAGCAAACTCTGGGAGAAGTGGAGGACAGAGGAGCCTGGCATGCTACAGTCCATGAGGTCCCAAAGAGTTGGACACAACCAAGCAACAATGAGAATAATATAATACAGGGAACTCTACTCAATACTCTATAGGAAGACAATCTAAAAAAAGAGTAGATATCACTTTGCTGTACAGCAGAAATGAACACAACATTGTAAGTGAACTATCCTCCAATAAAAATTAATAACTAAAAATAAGAAAACACAATCAGTGAATTCTTTAATATAAGTTTTGGCAGTAATTTTTTGGATTTGACACCAAAAGCAAAGGCAACAAAACAAAAATAAATAAGACTACATAAATGAAAAAGCGTCTCACAGCAAATAAAATAATGAACAAAATCAAGTGGTAATATCTGGAACAGGAAAAAAATATTTACAAACCATATATCTGATAAGGAGTTAATGTCTAAAATAAGTAGAAAAAAAATACAATTCAATAAAAAAGAAACAAACACTCCATAAAAAAAATGAGTAGAGGATCTGAATAGATATTTTTCCAAATAAGACAGATGGTCAGTATGTATGTGAAAAGTGCTCAATATCACTAATCAGGGAAATGCAAATAAAAACCACAATGAGATGCCGCCTCACATCTACTAGAATGGCTATTATCAAAAAGACAACAATTTTAAGTGTTGGTAAGGTTATGGAGAAAAGGGAATACAAATTGTGCACTGTTGGTGTGTATGTAAATTGGCTCAGTTATTATGGAAAACAGTACGAAGGTTTCTCAAAAATTTAAAAATAGAACTACTATACGATATAGGGATTTCACTTCTGTGAAGAAAATGAAAACATAAAGGGAAAATACACATACATCCTTATGTTCAACCACAACATTATTCACAATAGCCAAGATATAGAAACAACAAAAGCACCAATTGATGAATGAACTGTCAAAGAAAATATTGTCTATATCTTTAATTATATAATGGAATATTATTCAGCCATAAAAAACAATGAAATATTACCATTTACAATAACATTTACAGAACTTGAGGGCATTATGCTAAGTGAAATAAATCAAAGAAAGACAAATACTGTATGATTTAATTTACATGTGAAATCTAGAAAACAAAAAAATAAAACCCTTGTAGCTCAGCTGGTAAAGAATCTGCCTGCAATGCAGGAGATCCCTGTTTGATTCCTGGGTCAGGAAGATTCGCTGGATAGGCTACTCATTCCAGTATTCTTGGGTTTTCCTGGTGGCTCACATGGTAAAGAATTCACCTGAAATGCAGGAGATGTGGGTTTGATCCCTGGGTTGTGAAGACAACTTGGAGAAGGGGATGGCTATCCGTTCACTTTTTGGGCCTGGAGAATTCTGTAGTCTTTGTGAGCATGGGGTTGCAAAGAGTCAGATATGACTGAGTGACTTTCACGTAATATACAGCATGGTAACTATAGTTAATAATAGTATATTGTAAATTTTAAAGTTGCTAAGAGAGTAGACCTTAAACATTCTCATCACAAGAAAAAAATTTTTGTAACTATATATGGTGACATGTAACTAGAGTTATTGTGGTAATCAGTTTGTCATATTTAAAAATATCAGAGCATTATGTTGTATGCTTGAAACAAACATGATATTATATGTCACTTGTATGCCAGTAAATAAAAAAGAAATAATAAGTGAAAAATTTTGAGAAAATTAAAGATTCTTAAAAAGACTATAAAATGTTTTCATGATATACCATTATAATCAATGCTTTCCCCACATTTATTATTATTATTAATTATTTTCCTTTAATAAAATAGCTAGTTCACTGAAAGATGGTGTGGACTTTGTTTTCAGCCAATCTACTTTCAGTCAATTAGTCTGAAATAAAAGATTCAAATTCTGTATACTTGATTGGATTGGTAGTAATATTTTCTACACTGTAAAGCACTACCTGATTATAAGGTATACTGATAGCTGATTAATTACTTATTGTCCACAAATTGGTCATCATGATAGTCACTGAAAAAGAACCACATTTTGGAGGAAAAGTCCTGATTCCTTATTTTATGTAATAAACGACTCTCCTACTAGTTTTAGTAAAGAAGTGATGGCTGAGGCAGCGAATGGGAAGTAGGTAGTTTATCTTTTCACTGATAGAAAAATTGGGATGAGGTCTTCAAAACTGTGTCATTTCTCATCTTAATGGACTCCATTACAGTATGCTGTAATTTTACCTAGAAATGAGGTGAGTTTGGATGCAACTGAAATTTGATTATTAAACAGTTATATAGTTTACATTTGATTAATTTTAAAAGGGGAATGATGGAAAGCATGTGGAGAATAAAACTGATGAGAATTAGAAGGAAAAAAATTAAATCATAATTCAAAAAATTATGAAAATGGAAAAAACAAACCACTAGATAATAAAACTAAAATGTATATACATATATATGCTGCTGCTGCTGCTGCTAAGTCACTTCAGTCATGTCCGACTCTGTGCGACCCCACAGACAGCAGCCCACAGGCTCCTCTGTCCCTGGGATTCTCCAGGCAAGAATACTGGAGTAGGTTGCCATACATAGATCAGATCAGATCAGATCAGATCAATTTCTCAGTCGTGTCCAACTCTTTGCGACCCCATGAATCGCAGCACGCCAGACCTCCCTGTCCATCACGAAATCCCAGAGTTCACTCAGACTCACGTCCATCGAGTCAGTGATGCCATCCAGCCATCTCATCCTCTGTCGGCCCCTTCTCCTCCTGCCCCCAATCCCTCCCAGCATCAGAGTCTTTTCCAATGAGTCAACTCTTCGCATGAGGTGGCCAAAGTTACTGGAGTTTCAGCTTTCGCATCATTCCTTCCAAAGAAATCCCAGGGCTGAACTCCTTCAGAATGGACTGGTTGGATCTCCTTGCAGTCCAAGGGACTCTCAAGAGTCTTCTCCAACACCACAGTTCAAAAGCATCAATTCTTTGGCGCTCAGCCTTCTTCACAGTCCAACTCTCACATCCATACATGACCACAGGAAAAACCATAGCCTTGACTAGACGAACCTTTGTTGGCAAAGTAATGTCTCTGCTTTTGAATATGCTATCTAGGTTGGTCATAACTTTCCTTCCAAGGAGTAAGTGCCTTTTAATTTCATGGCTGCAGTCACCATCTCTAGTGATTTTGAAGCCCAGAAGAACAAAGTCTGAAAGTGTTTCCACTGTTTCCCCATCTATTTTCCATGAAGTGGTGGGACCGGATGCTATGATCTTCGTTTTCTGAATGTTGAGCTTTAAGCCAACTTTTTCACTCTCCACTTTCACTTTCATCAAGAGGCTTTTGAGTTCCTCTTCACTTTCTGCCATAAGGGTGGTGTCATCTGCATATCTGAGGTTATTGATATTTCTCCCAGCAATCTTGATTCCAGTTTGTGTTTCTTCCAGTCCAGCGTTTCTCATGATGTACTCTGCATATAAGTTAAATAAACAGCGTGACAATATACAGCCTTGACGAACTCATTTTCCTATTTGGAACCAGTCTGTTGTGCTATGTCCAGTTCTAACTGTTGCTTCCTGACCTGCATACAAATTTCTCAAGAGGCAGATCAGGTGGTCTGGTATTCCCATCTCTTTCAGAATTTTCCAGTTTATTGTGATCCACACAGTCAAAGGCTTTGGCATAGTCAATAAAGCAGAAATAGATGTTTTTCTGGAACTCTCTTGTTTTTTCCATGATCCAGTGGATGTTGGCAATTTGATCTCTGGTTCCTCTGCCTTTTCTAAAACCAGCTTGAACATCAGGAAGTTCACGGTTCACATATTGCTGAAGCCTGGCTTGGAGAATTTTGAGCATTACTTTACTAGCGTGTGAGATGAGTGCAATTGTGCGGTAGTTTGAGCATTCTTTGGCATTGCCTTTCTTTGGGATTGGAATGAAAACTGACCTTTTCCAGTCCTGTGGCCACTGCTGAGTTTTCCAAACGTGCTGGCATATTGAGTGCAGCACTTTCACAGCATCATCTTTCAGGATTTGGAATAGCTCCACTGGAATTCCATCACCTCCACTAGCTTTGTTCGTAGTGATGCTTTCTAAGGCCCACCTGACTGCACAGTCCAGGATGTCTGGCTCTAGGTCAGTGATCACACCATCGTGATTATCTGGGTCATGAAGATCTTTTTTGTACAGTTCTTCTGTGTATTCTTGCCACCTCTTCTTAATATCTTCTGCTTCTGTTAGGTCCATACCATTTATATATAGTTAAGTAAAATAAAAACCCTCAAAACCTCTACTAAAATAAGTTAAAAAGTACAAAGTAGAAGTAAAAAAAAAAAAATCTGCTAAATTCCATGTAATGCCTTGAAGAAATCACTCATATTATGCTGATGACCACTAGACATCATGTTTTCATCATTGAATGTTTAGTACCTAAAGGAGGGGTACGTTGGGAAGCTTACTGGAGAACTAATCTTAAAGAGTGTCAAAACATTTTTAGGGCATAAAAATATCTATGGAAACATCAAGATGGCTAAAATGGTATCACCATATTTCATCTCAGGAAGAATATTCTATGAGGCAGAAAGAAATATTGGTTGTGGACTGGAAGATGGAATAAAAGCATGGTGGATTCCTTTATGCAGTGGGTATATGTCTCTTGGCTCTTTGACTTTGCTGAAGGACATGTTCACCTATGGAACCAAACTGATTCACACTAAGAGGAGGTGCTGAGCTCCATCTCAGTCTAACCATCCAGAATGATCATCCCTTTCCATTTTCCCTCGTGACATCCTCAGCCTTTACTCTTAATGTATGGTAAACAAATATGTGAAAAGAATCACTTTTTAAAAATACACTAGTGATAAGGACGTGCTTGAGTGTCTCACTGTTCTTTTGTCCCCACAATAGGTAAACATGGCTAAACTGATGTTTTCTGGTATCGTCACACTAGAATAACTGAAGCATTTTTCAAATCATCTGGGAAGAAACCAGGTGTTAAAGGGGCTGAGGGAAATTACATTTGCTCGTGAAAGGTTTGATTCTATGATTTCATGACTGTATATGGACATAGGTTATGTGGGAATATCCTGACACCTCCAGAGTGTTTTAAGCACAGCTAGTTAAATCTGGCAATAAGAGCCCATAAATATTTATTTTAGAATGCAGGATTTGTGAATGTGTTTGATAAACAAATACGATGATAAGTGCAACAAAGCTTGACTCAAAAAGCATTTATAGGTCAGACTGTTAGGCTATATCAGGTCTCTGATTTATACGGAGTAGCTAGAAATGAATTTACATGATAGAATACAGCATTTACTGCCTGTAGAGTACATAAAATACTAATACGATCTGTGCCGGAGAAGTTTATGTGACTTTTATTACAGGTACTTGGTTGTTTCTGTGTGCTTGTCAATTATCTTTTAGGGTCATTGTGATACTCATTTTAAAAATTAATACCCCCAGATCACATTTGCATCTAAGTATCAGGTAAATAACATATTGTGAAAGATTACACTGTTAATGAGAATGTTTTTATAAATGTAATAGCTATGAAATCGTTTTATGATTTGTCATCTAAGTAGTGCTATTAGAATGAAAGCTTATAAAGATGACTTATTCCTCGTTTTCTGAGCAAATTTTTCTCTTTTTATATAACTATGTGTTTTGAAAGTACTTTGCATAATAGAATTTCTTGGTCTAAGATTGATAATCTTATGTGTTTACTTATGTATTTAATAATAGTAATGTTATATTTGTATAGTAGTTTTAATGTTCTGCTTTAACATCTATTATGACATGCTGTAATTACAAAAGTCATACAAATAAATCACATTTTAGGATAATTTTATATAGGGTTTTAAAAATATAAACATTGAGTCAAATGTCTGAATTCAAATCCAGCCTGTGCTTCCCACTTACACAAAAAACATATTACAATGCCTAACATTTATTGAGTACTCATAGCAACTAGCCATTGCGTTTTACATAGCTTATTCAGCTTAGTCCTCACAATGATCCCTGGCATGGGTACCTTTACTGTTTTCTTCTTTATAAGTTAGGAAATTGAGGTTTAAAGAGATTAAGTAATTTGTCCAAGGTTACACAGCTTATAAATGACCAAGCTAAAGTAATGGAATCCTGGCCCACCTGATCCCAAACCCTGATTTTAATCAAAATATTTGATTATATCCCACAGAATCACATTTGTTGTCAATGATCCTGCCTACCTGAACCGAAACTGTGGACTTTATGGGAGCACATGAGGACCTTAATATTTAGTTTATCTCTTATATCCATCACTCCCTTCTGGAAGAAGACTTGCCACAAGGTTTTGCCATAATCTCCATCCTAACACTACCATCCTAACACTAAATAGAAAATAAAAGTTCTAAAAAGAAGATTTTGTTTCTCAGTTCTAATGTTACTGATTTTTCACCCTCTAGTTCTAAATGAGAGAAGTTAGATTTAGAAGTATTCACCCAAATACATTTTGGGAAATAAGAGTCCTAGAGTAAATTAAATGGGGCAGCCCAAGGAAGCATGGTGCGAGAAAGACATTCAAACGTGGTGTGTGGAGAGCCATAAAGACTGAGCTGATGCTCATCTGAGTAGAAAATAAGGGATGTATAAAGACTAGAAGAAAGGTATGGGAAAAGGGATTGGATGATCTGAGCAATTAGGTTCTAAGGAGGCAGTTGTAAATTTGGCAAGGAAAGAAGCTGAGCAGAGAGTAATTAACATAACCAGGTTCAACAATGTCCTAGGAACTTTATATGTGTGTCTTGTGTGATTCACTGAACAACCTTGGTAGTTAGGAGTGAGCATCACCACTTTATAAAAGAAGGAATAGGCTCAGAGGGGCAAAGTAACTATGGCTAGTATGTGGTATTGTATTTAGGCCAAGGACCATCAGACTCTATAACCCATTCCTTTTCCATTGCCCTGAACATGAGAGCAGTTATGTAGTGCCTGTAATTAACAACTAAGTATATGACTACTTATAGGAAACATGCAGGACTGAACATTAATATACTTTAGGTCAGCTAAATAAATGGCCAAAAATGTTCATACCTTAATAGAAATAAAAAGAAAAATAGACAAATGGGACCTGACTAAGTTTACAAGTTTTGTACAGCAAAGGAAACCATGAACAAAAGACAGCCTACAGAATGGGAAAAACTATTTGCAAATGATGCAACCAACAAGGACTTAATTTCCAAAATATATAAACAACTCATACAACTCAACAACATAAAACAAACACCCCAATCAAAAATTAAGCTGAAGAAAATTAAAAATTGAGTAGCCAAAAGATACAGTAATCTCACTACTGCGCATATATCCAGACAGAACTATAATTCAAAAAGATACACTCATTCGTATGTTTATCACAGCATTATCACAATAGCCAAGACATGGAAACAACCTAAATGTTCATTAACAGATGAATGTATACAGAATATGTGGTACATATATACATTGGAATATTCAGTTCAGTTCAGTTTAGTCACTCAGTCGTGTCCGGCTCTTTGCGACCCCATGAACTGCAGCAGGCCAGGCCTCCCTGTCCATCACCAACTCCCGGAGTTCACTTAGACTCATGTTCATCGAGTCAGTGATGCCATCCAGCCATCTCATCCTCTGTCATCCCCTTTCCTCCTGCCGCCAATCCCTCCCAGCATCAGAGTCTTTTCCAACAAGTCAACCCTTCGCATGAGGTGGCCAGAGTACTGGAGTTTCAGCTTTAGCATCATTCCTTCCAAAGAAATCCCAGGGCTGATCTCCTTCAGAATGGACTGGTTGGATCTCCTTGCAGTTCAAGGGACTCTCAAGAGTCCTCTCCAACACCACAGTTCAAAAGCATCAGTTCTTCAGTGCTCAGCTTTCTTCACAGTCCAACTCTCACATCCATACACGACCACTTGTAAAACCATAGCCTTGACTAGATGGATGGACCTTTGTTGGCAAAGTATGTCTCTGCTTTTCAATATGCTATCTAGGTTGGTCATAACTTTTCTTCTAAGGAGTAAGTGTCTTTTAATTTCACGGTTGCAGTCACCATCTGCAGTGATTTTGGAGCCCCCAAAAATAAAGTCTGACACTATTTCCACTGTTTTCCCATCTATTTCCCATGAAGTGATGGGACCAGTTGCCATGATCTTCGTTTTCTGAATGTTGAGCTTTAAACCAACTTTTTCACTCTCCACTTTCACCTTCATCAAAAGGCTTTTAATTTCCTCTTCACTTTCTGCCATAAGGGTGGTGTCATCTGCATATCTGAGGTTATTGATATTTCTCCCAGCAATCTTGATTCCAGCTTGTGCTTCTTCCAGCCCCGCGTTTCTCATGATGTACTCTGCATATAAGTTAAATAAACAGCGTGACAATATACAGCCTTAACGTACTCCTTTTCCTATTTGGAACCAGTCTGTTGTTCCATGTCCAGTTCTAACTGTTGCTTCCTGACCTGCATACAAATTTCTCAAGAGGCAGGTCAGGTGGTCTGGTATTCCCATCTCTTTCAGAATTTTCCACAGTTTATTGTGATCCACACAGTCAAAGGCTTTGGCGTAGTCAATAAAGCAGAAATAGATGTTTTTCTGGAACTCTCTTGCTTTTTTGATGATCCAGCAGATGTTGGCAATTTGGTCTCTGGTTCCTCTGCCTTTTCTAAAACCAGCTTGAACATCAGGAAGTTCACGGTTCACGTATTGCTGAAGCTTGGCTTGGAGAATTTTGAGCATTACTTTACTAGCGTGTGAGATGAGTGCAATTGCGTGGTAGTTTGAGCATTCTTTGGTATTGCCTTTCTTTGGGATTGGAATGAAAACTGACCTTTTCCAGTCCTGTGGGCACTGCTGAGTTTTCCAAATGTGCTGGCATATTGAGTGCAGCACTTTCACAGCATCATCTTTCAGGATTTGGAATAGCTCCACTGGAATTCCATCACCTCCACTAGCTTTGTTCGTAGTGATGCTTTCTAAGGCCCACTTGACTTCACATTCCAGGATGTCTGGCTCTAGGTCAGTGATCACACCATCGTGATTATCTGGGTCGTGAAGATATTTTTTGTACAGTTCTTCTGTGTATTCTTGCCACTTCTTCTTAATATCTTCTACTTCTGTTAGGTCCATACCATTTCTTTCCTTTATCGATCCCATCTTTGCATGAAATGTTCCCTTGGTATCTCTAATTTTCTTGAAAAGATTTCTAGTCTTTCCCATTCTGTTGTTTTCCTCTATTTCTTTGCATTGATTGCTGAGGAAGGCTTTCTTATCTCTCCTTGCTACTCTTTGGAACTCTGCATTCAGATGCTTATATCTTTCCTTTTCTCCTTTGCTTTTCACTTCTCTTCTTTTCACAGCTATTTGTAAGGCCTCCCCAGACAGTGATTTTGCTTTTTTGCATTTCTTTTCCATGGGGATGGTCTTGATCCCTGTCTCCTGTACAATGTCACGAACCTCTGTCCATAGTTCATCAGGGACTCTATCAGATCTAGTCCCTTAAATCTATTTCTCACTTCCACTGTATAATCATAAGGTATTTGATTTAGGTCATATCTGAATGGTCTAGTGGTTTTCCCTACTTTCTTCAGTTTAAGTCTGTTTGGCAATAAGGAGTTCATGATCTGAGCCACAATCAGCTCCTGGTCTTGTTTTTGCTGACTGTATAGAGCTTCTTCATCTTTGGCTACAAAGAATATAATCAATCTGATTTCAGTGTTGAATATTACTCAGTCATAAAAATGAAATAATGTCATTGCAGCAACATAGGTGGACCTAGAGGTTATTATACTAAGTGAAGTAAGTCAGAAAGACAAGTCATTTATATGTAGGAATCTAAAATGTGACACAAATGATCTTATCTTTGAAACAGAAACAGATTCACAGATAGAGACAGGAGATTTGTGGTTGCCAATGCGGAGAGGTGTGGAGAAGGGAATGACTGGGATTTTTGAATTAGGAAATACAAATTATTATATATAGAATGTATAAACAATAAGGTCCTATAATATGGCATAGAGAACTATATTCAATATCTTGTTATAAACCAAAATGGAAAATAATATAAAAATCTATATCTATATCTATACATATAGTATATAAACAGATATATCTATATAATATACATATAGTATATAGATATATCTATATATATCTATATATATACTATATACTATATATATATATATATAGCAATTCAGTTATATAGATATATAGATAGATATATCTATATCTATATATAACTGAATTGCTTTGCTGTACATCAGCACAGCAATGTATATATATATATATATATACTGCACATATATATGTATACAAAGCTGTACATATATATGTACATATGTATATAAAGCTGTACATATATATGTATATATATATACAGCAATTAGATATAGATATATCTATATCTATATATAACTGAATTGCTTTGCTGTACATCAGAATTTAACATTGTAAATCAACTATATTTCAACTGAAAAATGCTCATGCCTTTAAAATTTAGAAAACTATTTTAAGTTGTTCTTCCTATTAATAATCATTTTCATGAGAAGCTTAACTTCTGTTCTTTGACTGTTATGCATTAGAAATTCAACTTGATTGTACATCTGCTGCTGCTGTTAAGTCACTTCAGTCGTGTCCGACTCTGTGTGACCCCATAGATGGCAGCCCACCAGGCTCCCCCGTCCCTGGGATTCTCCAGGCAAGAACACTGGAGTGGGTTGCCATTTCCTTCTCCAATGCATGAAAGTGAAAAGTGAAAGTGAAGTCAGTCAGTCGTGTCTGACCCTCAGCAGCCCCATGGACCGCAGCTTTGTACATCTAGACAGATCCATAACTAAAAAACTTCATAGTTATATTAGAATCCTTTATTTTATTTTTCACGTTCAGTTGGAAGCCAAGTTACATGAGCTTACTTATAAAATGGCTCTTGAATTGTTCTGCTCCTTTCCATTCCCATATCTAATATTCTGGGAAATGTCATTGTCATCTCTTATCTAGAGTGTCAGATGCCTGCTAACAAGTTTCTGAGCACCAGTCTTCCTTTACCCAATCTCTTCTCCTGCATGCCACTCTATTTATTAATAATTATTCATGACTCCCTCTTACAGGAAAATTCTAAACACCATAGTATGGAAAATAAGGCTTCTCACAATCCAGCCCTCTATTTTACCAGCGTTATGCCTCACTACTTTGTTCATAAACAGTAATGTTTCTGCCCACATGGATTTAGGTAGTCGTGAGCTTTGAAATTCTGAGATTTTTACGCTATTTGTAAGCCAACACATTTACCTGTAATAGTTTCATGAGTTTTGTCAAAAGACAAGAGAGTCATAGGTCAGAGACAAAGGACTTCATTACTCACAACAAGAGCAGTAGTCAGAATATGAGTGTGTTTTGTTTGTGTGTTTCTTGCATTGGTTACCCAAGTCCCAATTACCATATAGTGACTCACAAGTGCAGCTGACACCTGCACACCCACTGGGTTGCATTTAGAGGAGTGAAACTTGCCACTCCAAAATATCTCTTTGGCTTGTGGATTATTTTCAGCTAAAAATAATCAAGGCCTGAAAGGCTCAGGAAGAAACTTGGACCTCACCCCTAACTTTGGCCTTGCCCCTTGAAGAATTTAAATAGAGGGCCTATTACAGGAATATAGCACTTACCAGAGATATCTACAATGCACATGGGCTGGGTGTGGGAGCTATTAATTAGATCAGATTCTACTCTGTGTGGAATGGTCTCTACTTAGCCCAGTAAAACTTTGTTTACCAAACATTTGCCTTTCCATCTCCATGTGAATTTCCTTTCTCACATTTGAAGTTCTAACATTCTATTTTTAACTGAAAATAGTATTTAAGGTGAGGGTTTCAGCCATTTTTGTGCATTACTCAACTTTCTTAGGGTTTTTCCATGTATATATATATATTACACTTCTATTTGTTTATCTTCTATTCATCTATCTCATGTCAATTTAATTCTTAGACCAGTCTCAAGAACCTAGAAGGGGAGAAAAAAAAAATTCTTTTCCATGACAGCTTACAGGAGAAAAAAATCTGAACTTAGAGTTTTTAGTGTTTTATAATGGATAGTATTTTTTTTTCCCCCCTCTGGAGCAATAAATTCATCTTTATTTTGCTGAGCTATGAGTATGCCTGCATTTGGATCTGGAGAGAGACACTGTATCTGTCTCATTTTCCTGTAAGGTTAAGGGGAGTGGTGATCAATCATGGTAGTAGCAGTCTGGTGAGGAATGGGGGCCCCAGCAGTCAGTTAAATATAAGAATCTTGTAATAGTTTGGAAGATCTGTGCCAGTGTATTTCTGTTCATGAGGAAACCTCCAGGTTGGCTGATAAACCATAGGTCTTTATGTCCCTGCCTCTCCATTAAGATTCTCATTTATTTTCATCTTAGCCCCATCCAAATCAGAGTTGCCACTCTCCTTCCACTGCCAGATATCAGCATGCCCACACCTGTAGATATCATGCCATTAATTTTTTTTTCCAATTATTATCTCCAATTTGCATCCAGATCATTCATCTGGAAACATCAAATGCCAGAAGGACAAATGCATTTTTATAAAACTTGAAGAGAAAAGTTACACCTCCCACGTTGGCCCAGGTGGGCCATTGTAGAAGACTTGGCAGGCAGTGTTCTTAAATAAGTATTCATTATCCTTAAAATCTAGATTCATGTAAGCCCAGGAAGACAATCCAGGAGACTGAACCATAATAAAGCTTGAGACCCTTTTAAACAGGCTGACACTCAGAGGTTATAGCAACCAGCTATTTGGGGTTATGGCAACCAGCTATTAGGTAAAATAAAGATGCATCATGTCCAGGAATGGTCAGCAGAATGATAGTTTAAGATAAATTCATATGAATTCCCAGTTTTTTTAACCTGCTGAGCACTCATGAAGCAGATGAGAGAAAAAGATCCCTTTTAGAGACTATTAGCTCCAATGACCAAATTGCCTTGATAACACTGTGGGCAAGGAGGTGGTTGTAAGGGATGTAGAGTCAGAAATTCTTTTGACTTGACATTTGAGGAAGTCTTTTCAGGGCTCAGTAATATCATATCCCATGGATGCATGGAAGGTCTATTAAATATGTGGAATACAAGCCAACAATTGGGTAGCTTTTCCAATAAAGGTCAAGCATTGCCAGAACTATCTTGTTTGAAAAGGCAAAAATATAACACATGTTTTCAAGGACCATAGTGGTAGGGGCAGAGTAAAATGGTCTATAAAACAAATCAACACCATATCTAAAAATGTGTCAACATTGGTGAGGTACTAACAATAGCCCCAAGAGGGCAATAAAATTTCTGATGGGGTTCATCCATTGGGAGTGAGAGGGAGCAATTCCCCTTATAATGTGTCCTCTCTCACTGTGAGACAATTGGATCAACTGTGGGCAAGAGCCACAGCCTTCCATACGTGGGAGCACATGTGTCTAAACAAAGCATCTTTCATCTTGTGCTTAGTCTATTATGACTATGGATGTTTCCATTCCCATTAAGAAGATGGATCCACTGCAATCATGGTAATCTAAGTGGTTCAGGCTCTACCAGCAGCTTGATTCCTGTGGGTGTCAGCAGAGAAGTATCACTTCCAGGAGGTATCTTCATGAATGACCCAGACAGTTTGATCAAAAGCCACGATTTGTTTTACAACCTCAAAGAGGAGTATCTTTTATTTGTTTCTGTAGTTTTCCAAGACCAAATATTGGCAACAGCCCAAGAATCAGTCAAATATAACCAGATTCATGAAGGGATGTAGTGATGAAAACAGCTTTGCACTGTGCCCACTGAGCAGAACAGCTTTCTCTCTTTTGGTTCTGTAATCACTGATATTGAGTTGAACAATTCAGCAGCTCAGTGAACAAATCAAGATCCAGGCTAGCCAAACCATCAGGGAAGCAGGCTTAGGCATTTTGGGTGATCTTGGTCAAGAAGCAACAGTGAGAACCAGACATGGAATAATGGACTGGTTTGAAATTGGGAAAATAATACATCAATGATATATTGCCACCTTGCTTATTTAACTTATATTCAGAGTACATCATGTGAAATGCTGGACTGGATGAATCACAAGCTGGAATCAAGATTACTGGGGGAAACGGCAATAACTTCAGATATGCTGATGACACCACCTTAATGGCAGAAAGCAAAGAAGAATGAAAGAGCCTCTTGAAGTTGAAAGAGGAGAATGAAAAGGGCTGCCTTAAAACCTGGCATTCAAAAAACTAAGATTATGGCATCCAGTCCTATCACTTCATGGCAAATAGATAGGGAAACAATGGAAACTGTGACAGACTTTATTTTCTTGGGCTCCAAAATCATTATGGTTGGTGACTGCAGCCATGAAATTAAAAGAAGTTTGCTCCTTAGAAGAAAAGCTATGACAAACCTAGACGGTGTATTAAAAAGCAGGGACATCACTTTACTGACAAGGATCCACCTAGTCAAAGCTGTGGTTTTTCCAGTAGTCATGTCTGGCTGTGAGAGTTGGACCATAAAGAAGGCTGAGCGCTGAAGAATTGATGCTTTTAAAGTGTGCTGCTGGACAAGATTCTTGAGAATGCCTTGGACAGAAAGGAAATCAAACCAGTTAATCCTAAAGGAAATCAATCCTGAATATTCATTGGAAGGACTGATGCTGAAGCTCCAATACTTTGGCCACTGGATGTGAAGAGCTGACTCAATGGAAAAGACCCTGATGCTGGGAAAGACTGAGGGCAAGAGGAGAAGGGGACAACAGAGGATGAGATGGTTCGGTGGCATCTTCAACTCAACAGACATGAATTTGAGCAAACTCTGGGAGATAGTGAGGAACAAGGAAGTCTGGCATGGCATGCTACAGTCCATGGGGTTACAAAGAGTTGGACTTGACTAAGTGACTAAATAACAACAACTGTGAATCTGGGGCTTCCCAGTTGACTCAGTGGTAAAGAATCCGCCTTTCAATGCAGGAGATATGGGTTCAATCCCTGGGTAAGGAAGATCTCCTTGAGAAGAAAATGGCAATCCACTTCAGTATTCTTACCTGGCAAAGCCCATAGACAGAAAAGCCAGGTGAGCTACAGTTCATGGTGTGGCAAAGAGTCAGATATGACTGACCAACTGAACACACAAGAGCCCCACTGAGTCCGCATCTTTGATTCAGGTGGCAAAGTGGTGGAAGTGTCCCCCAAATGGAGGTAGAGTTTCCATTATTTCATATAAATCTGACATGCTGTGGCTGGATCGCTCTCTTCTTGGCTATACCATTTCTATTTCTGTTGGGTTCTTTTTAACTTGTTAGTCATTCAATCTAAGCTGACCCACCCCCAAAAGCTAATATTAGACCAGAGAGTTACAATGCCTCCTCAGATCAGGTGATCAATTTCAACAGGAACCTAGCAAAAAGTAATATCTGATTTTCAACGAAATGTACTGGCTAGTTATGTCTGGGAGGCGCTCAAAGAGGTCCTAAGAGTTGTGGGGCTCCACAGATACCAGTCTTTCTCTACATGCAGCTCTTTCTAATCAGAAGACTCCCCATGGGCACTTTGGGATAGAGAAGCACAAGCTTATATCATATAAGTTTGTCCCAACTGGTCCCCCTCACAATGTCATACTTCCCTCCACATCTGTGAAAACTTCTTAGATCTTATTAGCCTGCAACTCCTGCAGAAAAGGGAAACCTGTGGAAAATCTTTGCCTATCATTACCATTTTCCCAAAACACCATCTACTGTTATGCTTTGCACTATTGTTCATGCAATTTCCTCCATCTGATCCATACCTCTCATCTCTCCCCATCTGGCAAGTTTTGTCTCTTTTAGAGCCCAGCTCAGTTGCAGCCTTTTCTGTGAAGGCTTTGCTAACCACATCCACTGGGCACTAAATCCTTTTAGAAATAGGAAATTTGTAAATAATAGTAGTAAGTGAAGAAATGACACTTTTAAATCATTATTTTCCTCCCCAAGGGTTTATAATGCTTTACTAGTGTTGGTTGTGTGTATCTCTGGCTACCTCTGTGTGTCTGTGTTCATCATCTTCTCAAGTTCCCCAGGCTGTCTCTGCTGAAGGTCTAACGTAGCAGCTGCTTCTCTGGGGAATAGTTCAATCTGTGCTGCCTCACGTTTCAGAGGCTTCCAGACTTCCTTCAGCAGTAACTCAATGTCTGTCTGTTGATTCTATTATTACTAGACTTCCTGTTCTACTGCAAAAGCCTTTCACTCACTCATATTTCACCATTTTCTAATGTTCCCCATCTCAATTTTGTTTTTTTCTTTAACCAGGAAGGACCTCAGGATAGATACCTCTCCTTCATAAGCTTAACTACTTGACTCCCTCCTGACCAAATGCCCACTTGGTATTTGTACAAACTCCACAGACTGACAAAACCTTCTTTTACTGATTCTACAGCATGGGAGTGACTCTCACCCACCTTTCCCTCGGGAAATTCTCAACTTTGAAATGGAAAGAACTATCGTTGAGTGCAATCACCAAAAAGTCAGCTGCCCTCAGGAAACAGCAGTGCTTGTTGGATGCGTCCCTTGCCTTGATTTTGTCAGAAAACACTGGTTACCATAAAATGGCTATACATTCATAGTGTGTGATAATATTTTAATTTCATCTATGTTTAACTCTTTGCCATGTATTATTGTGGCTTAAAAAATGTATATAAATTCCTATAAATGTATTTAGAAATTTTGTGTCATAAAGGAAACATCTTTGTTATTGTCATAAATATGCAGTATGTTTTTATTTCACCATAAACTGTATTTCACAAGTGTACACACTGAGGATCACTTTGGTTTTACAGGTGGGGAAAGAAGGTAATGTGAATGATCTGTCTAGAGTTCTCTTCAATCCTTCTCCATTTAATTGATGGAAGTGGAAGGGGAGAATGTATAACTAGATAAAGGAGCCTGGAATGTTTGCATCTTCTCAAAGATTACAGTAATTATGATCAACAAAGGACATTTATTTCATTTGCCCTACATGTACTCCTCCCCAACCCCCAATTAGGCTTATCTTCAAAGGATTGTTTTAATAGTTGTGAAAGTTCACACTCTCATACCTTAAGCAAATAAAAACTGAAATGACTGATGAGTACAGAATGGTTTTACGGAAAATGAATCTAACCCAAAGTTGGCACTGAATGCAGAAATTTCCATCATCTTGAGCACTGTATCCAGAGAGTCTGGGAGGCGTAGGGCAGGAAAGGGTGGACCTTCGACATCCACAGCCACAGAAATTAACTCTTATCTCTGCCGGAGGTGGCAAAGATCTGTTCTACTAGGTGCTTCAAACATGCTCTTGAGGCCTCCCGATGTGAGGGCCTAGACTTCTACTCCTGGATATACTGTTGAGTCATCTTTTTCTTTTCTTTTTTTTTTTAGTTTCTAAATTGCATCCTTATCATTTCAAAGGTCAAGCTTATTTTCCATTAGAATGTAAGCACTGTTGAGACAATAATGACACTTGACAACATCCTTTTGTATGATAACCCTTTGAAAAATATTTCCAAATGACACAAAATTTCTAAAAAGGCTTAAAAATACAACCCTTTGTGGATAGGCTGGGGTGCCATCTAGTGTCACCTGTCATGTCTTCTTGTCCAGCAGTAGCCCATAAGCCTAGGTTTTCCATCTATCATGATATCGTCAGAGCCACTGACAAAGAGATTGGGCAGTATTTTCCAGGAAATTCACTGGTGGCATAACTGATCAGTGAGGGATGTTGCCTATGACTCCCCATTTTTGCTACAACATGCTTGTTGGTTTGCACCCCAGGACTGATTCTCGGTGCTGAAAATACTGAATTCAAGAATAATTAGCTTACCCTGACAGCTTAAGGAGCTAGAAACATTTTGAATGTTTCCTTACATTTAAAAGTAGTGATTTTCCAAATGCAAACTCTAAATTTGTATTTTTTTCTTAAAAGTCTAGTATCACAGGGCCTCTGAGTTCCAGCCACTACAAAAGATGGAGCTGGATAATATGTCCCTTTAGATGGGACATTCATTTATTCATTCAAAGGAGGCCAGTCTCAAGACATTATCTTATTTTTAAGAAAAATTTAACTGAAAAATAACAGACATAAAATGTGAATGTTACTGTGTACATCCCACTCAGTTTTTGCAAACTAAATAAACCCATGTCATTGGCATTAAGATTAAAAAACAAACAAACAATAGAATGTTATCAGCACCTAGAAATTCTTGCATGCCCTTACAGTAACTACTTATCTCCCAAGAACACTATCCCAATGTCTAACCAGCTCTGGTTTTGACCATATTTCTCGAATGCTTCCTAAGTGTTTGAATTTACTATTTAATTTGATCCTTAAAACAACACTGGAAGGAGGTAGGGCTGGCTATTTCATCAGCTGAAGAATACTACTTGGTTTATTCAGTGCCATCTTTGACTGCCTTCATCATGACATTCCATGTTTTGGGCAGTATATTTTGTGAATAACCTGGATAAATTTACCTGTAAATCCTCCTTTCCTACTGAAATAACTTAACTTGAGACATTATGTAACAGATAATAAAACCTGACCCATTGAAAGCATCTGTTCAAGCAGCGGGAGACTCCACTGTGGCCCAACTTCTCTTTCCCCTTAATCTTTTATTCACGTTAGTGTTTGGAGGACTCCTGGGTGCTTTCTTATCAGAGATTAGAAATGAAGAATACACTTGTTAGAACACTGGCTGCAACTGTAGGCTTGGCTCTCAAAGTTCATATATTACTAGGGTATTGCCATGCCTCTGAAAATGCACAAAGTGTTATTATGCTTAGCATGAGCCTTGCAATACTTTCATTTGGAGAATTTATTTTGATGAAAATAGCTCATTAGACCAGAAAACGCCTATTTTGTTTTCATTTCATTAAAAAAAAATCTGTGCATGTTTGCATAGCAGGTAGAGCTAAAAACCCAGTATAGCAAGACGCTGGCTGTTTTTTTTTTTCCCCCTTTCAAAAACAATAACAGAGAGGGGAATTTATATATAATATGGCGTAATTTACTTGAATATAATGAATGCATACAATTTTACATCCTAAAGTATTAATTATAGAGGTATTTATAGTAATTTATAATGCATTAGAAGATTATTTTTTTAAGAGAACTTGGCCAAAGCCAACGGTAACTCTAGCTCTCATTTATAATAATGGAATAACTGCACTGAAACTTGATTTTTTATTCTAATCGTATAATTGAAAAATAACATTTAACATACCCCAAACATGATGAACTCATTAAAAAGCTTTTTATTTGTTATTTTACAATATTCAAAATAATTACCTTGTTTTAAACAAAATTTTAGCCATTATTTTCCTTAGTTCTTTATAGACTAACAAATAGCAATGGAGTTGTTTCTTCAATTATGTTACTGTATATGTCCAAATAAACTGGAAATCTATTGAATTATAGTGCCCTGAAGTTTCTATTTAAGAAACTCTCTATAATTATAAACTTACATGGTATTGTGGCTCTAGAGGTAATAGGCACTTTTTTTCTTTTTTTTTGTACGTAAAAGAAGATGAAAGTTTTCCAGGGTTGGAATAAGGAAGCTGAATCAGTTGTTGAATAGGAGCAGGTAGATTTTATGGTGTTCCTTTGGGAGGTTTTACCATATTTATTCCTACTGTACTTGCAACTCTCACCCTGTTCCTAGTTTTGCTCTGAGAAGTGGGTGTAGTGTTTTTCTGGTGACTCCATTCTGGTCATAGTCTACTACGTAACCTGCAGTGCGGCTGAAGTCAGACATTCAGACAGGGCTCGATTAAAGGATAACAAAATGGAAATGAGTTTCAAGAAGTAGATAAACTAAACTATTCAACGTATGGGGCAGAACTTAATTTCAGCTTCTATTTTACTACTAGGATACCGTAGCTCTCTTCTGGGTCCCCACTTGCCTGTCCTTGTAGGACAGAGGCCATAGTTGATCATTGCTCCTTGGAAACACCTTCAAAAGCAAGCATCTGGAAGTCTCAAAGTCAATAGGAAGTGCTAGAGGCAGAAATAAAGCTTTTTTTTTTTTTTCTTTCACATCTCTTATCTAAGGATAAGAAATCACTCTTTTGTGAGTGATTGATCAGCAGACCTCAGGAGAAACCTTCAGTTCAGTTCAGTTCAGTTGCTCAGTCATGTCTGACTCTTTGTGACCCCATGGACTGCAGCACGCCAGGCCTCCCTGCCCATCACCAACTCCTGGCGTCCACCCAAACCCATGTCCATTGAGTTGGTGATGCCGTCCAACCATCTCATTCTCTGTTGTCCTCTTCTCCTCCTACCTTCAATCTTTCCCAGCATCAGGGTCTTTTCCAATGAGTCAGCTTTTCACATCAGAAGGCCAAAGTTTTGGAGTCTCTCAGCTTCAACATCAGTCCTTCCAATGAACACTCAGGACTGATCTCCTTTAGGATGGACTGGTTGGATCTCCTTGCAGTCCAAGGGACTCTCAAGAGTCTTCTCCAACACCACAGTTCAAAAGCATCAATTTTTCAGTGCTCAGCTTTCTTTATAGTCCAAATCTCATATCCACACATGACTACTGGAAAAACCATAACTTTGACTAGATGGACCTTTGCTGGCAAAGTAATGTCTCTGCTTTTCAGTATACTGTCTAGGTTGGTCATAACTTTTCTTCCAAGGAGTAAGCATCTTTTAATTTCATGGCTGTGGTCACCATCTGCACTGATGTTGGAGCCCCCTCCAAATAAAACCTGCCACTCTTTCCACTGTTTCCCCATCTATTTTCCATGAAGTGATGGGACCAGATGCCATGATCTTAGTTTTCTGAATATTGAGTTTTAAGCCAACTTTTTCACTCTCCTCATTCACTTTCATCAAGAGGCTCTTTAGTTCCTCTTCACTTTCTGCCATAAGGGTGGTGTCACCTGCATATCTAAGGTTATTGATATTTCTCCCTCGCAATCTTGATTCCAGCTTGTGCTTCATCCAGCCCAACATTTCTCATGATGTACTCTGCATATAAGTTAAATCAGCAGAGTGACAATATACAGCCTTGAAGTATTAATTTTCCTATTTGGAACCAGTCTGTTGTTCCATATCCAGATAAGGGGAAACCTTATCTATCCATAGAAGCAGGATAGAAGATGGATAGAAGCCTTTTCTATCCATCTTGGCTTACGGCCTCGGGGAGAAGTGTTTAATATCATCCTCTCTACTTCACAATCACCCAAAAGATGCACATATTCAGAAAAGAGGGCTTGTTTTGTATTTTTAACCCATGTAGGAGAAATCTTTCACTTTTTTCCTACAGTGAACTAACTTGTGTGTTCCTTGCTCTCCTCTGATGAAGGGACAGATTTCACTTAGCAAGGGAAGAAAACTTCATTAGCCTCCATAAAAGGCTGGTCAGCTAAAAATCTTGACAAAAGATGAGTACTGATAGGCAACACAGTCAACTCTGGTCCCTCGAGATTATGGAAGTTGATTCTTTGCACCAACTTTCTCTCTTCTCTGAGGCCCTAGCCTCTGGGGAGGGTACTTACTTTACTCTCTGCCCCATGGTAAACAGGGGTCTTTCTGTGACCCAGGTTTTCACCAGCTTTGTAGGGAGGTTGGTAGACTCTGGTTCCTTAGATAAACAAAGTATATATTAATCAGGTCTCTTTTGATTACAATTTACAAACACTTATTTCAGTCAGATTAAGAAAGAGAAAATCCATTGGTTTATATAGCTGGGAAGAAAATGAGGTAGTTCACTCTTTCATAGATGAATACTCAATAAAGATTGGAACATGAGACCCAAAGCTACCTGGTCTAACCTTGTTTCTATTAGTCTCTCATTTCTGCAGCTCTCTGCTCGGTTGCATTTTACATATAACCTCAGTTCTGCTACTGAAAACGAGTTTATTTGTCTCAGTATCCATTTACTTATTCTAGGACAGGACTGCTGGTTTTGATTATGTTGTTTTCAAGAGAAAAAATAAAGCACCAATTTATTATTTAATGCTCACTGAGGGAATGACCTATCTAGATTGACTAAATAAGTATTCTATTAAAAATAACTACATGTATTCCACAGTGGTAGAGATATGTAAGTATAACAACATAAAATACATAATCACACATCTATAATATATGGAAGAGAATGAAACTTTTTATTGCAAGTTGATTCAAAAGGTACTGCTGAAATCCCACTCCTGTGCATATATCCAGGCGAAACTCTAGTTCAAAAAGATACATGCAACATAGTTCTTGGCAGCACTATTTATAATAGCCAAGACTTGGAAACAACCTAAATGTCCACCAACAGAAGAATGGATAAGGACGTGGTCTATATACATATATATAATGGAATATTACTCAGCCATAAAAAGGATGCAATAATGTCATTGCAGCAACATGAAAGGACCTAGAGATCATCATACTAAAGTGAAGTCAGACAGAGAAAGGCAAATACCATATGATATCACTTATATGTGGAGTCTAAAATATGACACAAATGAGGACAGCTACAAAACAGAAATAGACTCACAGACACAGAGAAGAGACTTTCGGTTGCCAAGGAGAGGGGGTTGTGGGAGGGAAACACTCGGAGCTTAGGATTTGCAGATGTAAACTAGTATACATATAGGTGGATCTCTAATAAGCACAAGGAATTATATTCAATATCCCGTGATAAGTCATAGTGAAAACGAATATACACATCTCCAACAGAATCACTTTGCTGCACAGCAGAAATTAGCACAACAATGTATGTAATGTAATACATACATACATTGTATGTATGCATCATTACATAATGCAATACTTCAAAAAATATTTTTTAAAAAGATACAAAAAAGATACTTCTGAACTTGGAGTCATCTGTTAGAGAGGAGGCCAAATTCAGAGTTTACTTAGAACCAAGACATTTAGAATACTGAGGGGACAAAGTTGTATATTCCTTTGACAAATTGAATCACCTATCAAACAAAACTGTTGCTAATAAAATTTTGGTAAAAACTTCCTAGCAGCTGGAGTAGGTAGGGTAATCTTTAGAACAGCAACTTTTTAACAAAGTGTCGTCTTGCATCAGGTAAAGGAGGTAGCTGTCCCTGCCCACAGAATAAGACTCTACAGTATGCATAGCTCAGTGACCTGAGGTTGGCAGCTAAACTGAGGCTAAGGTCGTACAGATGGAATGTTCTGAGACATCTGTGAACCCAGGGATAACTCATGTTATCCCCCCACCCCAGGAACTACAGTAAGAGAGAAGCAACTCTCTCTGTTCACATTCTCAGACTTGATGCCTTCTCTTTTGCAAGAGCAGATCTTTTCTGGCCGTTTACTGTGCTCCCCTGGTGGCTCAGATGGTTAAGAATCTGCCTTCAATGCAGGAGATGGGGTTTTGATCCTTGGGTGGGGAAGATCCCCTGAGGAAGGAAATGGCAAACTGCTCCAGTATTCTTGCCTGGGAAATCCTACAGACAGAGGAGCCTGGCAGGCTGCAGTGCATGGGGTCACAGTCTGACACGATTGAGCAACTTGCATATGGATTGGCTTTAGGAAAAAAGAGAGGATTTTAGAAACTTTACTGAAATTTAAGTGGGAAATAGGACCATTGCACTGTATACTGTATTATGTATATTGCATCCTGTATACCTTCAAATGCATTGGAAAATGGAGCTCCATCAGGGTAAGGGGATGCTTAGACTTTGCCCAGGGCAATCTGGGCAGGATCCAGCTCCCCTACTGCCTTGACTAAGTCTTTGTGCAATGCACAGACTGCTCAACTGTATATTTTCCTCCCCTACACAAAAATGGTGACCAAGAACCACACTAATTACAACCCTGTTTCCAAAAGACCACTCCTCAATTCAATTTCATCTACTTATCAAATAAATTCTGATTACTTTCTAATTTCTGGTTGTCTGTTCTTTTTTGTTTCTTTATATTTAAACATATATTTTAAAGTAAGCTTTTCTTAACTTTAAGATAGACCCCATCCTCAAAATAACTATAAAATAACACTACATCTATTTAAAATAATAGTACAGAAAAGAAGAAGAAGAAAGGAAAGTCTCTTTCATCCCTGTCCCATATTCTAGAACCATCCACTGCAGGACTGGGCACTGGGGTTTAATAACTTGCCCAAACTTTAACCACAGTGAGTAAGGGCTTAATGCCCGTAACTTTGACGCAGGAAGTTGCTAAAACTCTACACTCCATTACTTCCTAAGCACTTTCCATCTCTTCATTTTTTACCTTTGGATTTTTCTCAGTTATTGCCTCAGGAAAAAAACTCATCTCTCTTACTTTTATTCTCTCTTCCTTTTGCTGATTGAGAATCCCAGATGATCTCGGTCAAGTCAAGCAAGTACAAGAATAGAGCTAATGAAATATCTTCATTAAATAAAGTGAGAGTTTTACCTTTTGTAGTGAAATTAGACAATATCAGGAATCAATGGTATCAACCTAAAATATCTTGAATCCTCTTCAGAATCTATAATGACATCTTCTACTTCTCTTATAATTAAAATTTTAATTTAATTTACTTAAGCACCAATGTTCAAGGGAAATTTCTTATTCAATTTTATTGTACTTCTTATTTTCCAAATGTATAGCAACTTTTACCTCACTTTATATGAATGAAATTGAACACTGCTTCAGACTTCTTTCTTAAACTCAAGTTATCTTTTTAGAATATATAATGTACATAAAGTATGGGATAGAATCATAAAAGCAGCTTTATTTCAACCTATTTGATTGATTTATAGAAAGTGTTTCATTGCATTGTAGTCAACATCACATGCACTTCAGGATTATATTGTACTTAGTTCAATGCTTTCTGTGTGTCCTCTTATGCTTTTATGTATTTAATTTTCCTATTGCATTTTGAAATTCTCAAGAGCAGAACCTTTTCTTGCTTTACAACATAGATTATGTTGGCTTATTTTTATATAAGTTTAATACATTTTAACAAATGTTAGTCATTAGTCATCAGATGTGAAAAGCTTTTATGCAAGAGATATGTTTAATAAAGTGATGTGACATATTAGAGACTTAGGATAAGTATTTAGTAAGTTTTACTAATTTTATTTTTTTTTAATTCAGTGATAAATTTTGGGAGGAAATTGGGTAAAAGCTTCAGTCTAACTCTTAGCATCTTGTTCCTGATTCAGATCATGTCTAGCTTTTGCTTTCCCTTTGCATAATTAAGAAGCAGGGGCCTAGGAAATGTTGATCTGCAGAGTAAAGTTTCCTTCCTTGAAGTAGAATGTGCTCTATGAACTGATACAGCATACTTTTCCAATTTAGTTATGAAGTAGGGATGTTATTCATGACAGTTACTACTATATAGATTCAGATTAAATGTGGACTTAAGCTCAGTTCATAATATTTAAGTTCTGAGTTTTTAAAGGCACGTGATGATCTCCATAGATTTCACTTTTTTCTACACTGTATTTTATGAATGTATGCATTTTAACTTGCATAAACAGTATGTTTCTTCAGATCTTCTATTGCTTCCTTTTTTCTTTTTCTTCATTTTTTAAAGATTGAGCCATGTTTGCTCTTTGCATTTCTAGTCCATTGCTTCAAAGCAAGGCTCCATATACATTCACAATATTTTGCTCGTTTACTCCACTAGTGATGAACATCTTTGATTCCAACTCTGCCACCATCACTAACGTGACATGTTCTTCTAAATGTCCCCTGAAGCAATTGTGTAAGAGATCCCCCAGAGACGGACTGCTGGGCTACTGGTTACACCACCCAGTTTTCACTAAGTACTGCCAGATTGCTCTTCAAAATGACTGTACTAGTTTTATTTCCACATTTTGGCTAACTCTTGGTATTACTCCACTTTCTGTTTTTTACAAATCTAATAAATCTGAAGTGGCACTTTAATTTGCATTCATTTCTAGTAATTAGTCAGGTTGAGCCTTTATAAATACTTCTTAGCTGTTAATGTTCCCATCTGCAAATTCTTCTTCCTGTCTTTTACTCAATTTTTTTTCCTCTAAGGTTTCCTGTCTTTTTCTTGCACTTTTCTAAGAGTTGTTTTTAGAGTGGAGATATTCATCCCTAAATGAGTTTTGTCTTTAAAAGACTTCAATCTTCTTGGTCTGTCAATCATAAGTCTATGGTAACTAATGAAAAGAAATCCCAAATTTTAGTTTAGTTTTCACCTTGCTGAGCTTTTTGGATCTTGATTTTAAAAGTCCTTTCTAATTCCAAAGTTACAAAGATTTCCACCTACAATCTCTTTTATTCTCTTTACAGCTTCTCCACTAATTTTTTCATGTGAAAACATTTTGTTGAACTAGAACAGATGTGACAATCTTTTCTTGTCTGAACACCTCCACGATGGGGTAAACAAAGCTGTGCCCTTGAGCAAAAAGTCCATCCTGGAGTGAACGAGGTTTGCGTATTTAACTTGAAATTATATTTAAAAAAATGGAAATATGAGGGAGATTTTTTAAAAATCCTCTTTAATGTCTCTTAACATAGGAAGGAAAAATTGTGAAAAGAGTTTAAAATTCTTGATCTGATTTTGTGCCAGGTACAAGAAGAGAGATAAGATGGTCTTTAGTGCAATCAAACAGTTAGCCTCAGAGAGAAGTTCTTAAGGTAAATGTTTGTATTTGCTTGGATCATAGGACCCTCATTATAGAGCAACTGCTTAAGTATTAATAGACTCCTATTGTGTGAAGAGCATTATTATTTTCAAACATGTTTCATTCCTTCCCAGCGCCTTTTCATTTTGTGCCTTTCAAGCAGGAACACAAGCAAATACTTCAGTTGTTGCAGTGTTCTAGTTGTGGCTTCATAGGAACTCTGAGCATATGTTTTTGTCCTACATTTTTATTTTTTGTGCATTTGTTGTCTCTTTCGGTTCTTAAATTAACCTAGTTTATAAATTGAGCCCTATTTGTCTCTACTTAGTTTTTATTGCCTGAAATTTGTGTCAAAAAACTCAAAGGACATGGCCCCAGAGGAAACAACCTATTTCCCAATTTTAGATTTTAATTTACTACCAAATTTCTTGGATGCTTATTTATATATTTTATTTTTCAGATCCTACACCTCACCTTGGAAGTCAGGTCTGACAAGAATGTTTCCTGGGAGTATTAGCTTATGCCCTGAAGAGAATGTATACATCTATGGACTTTGATAGCTCACATGACCTTTGTCTTCTGGGGAGTTTGATTCTTTCATGCACTTGCCACTCCCAATATAGCCAGAACCCAGGGAGCTGAGCCCAGGGCGAGGAATAGGGGTACTGATACAGCAACCTCGCAAGCCAGCTGTGCAGTCACCCTTTATCTTCCAGCTGTGAGGAAGAAGCTCTGTAGCAGCTGCTTGGGACAGAGTGCTGTGGTCGGACTGGCTTGGGCATGTGGCCTCTTTACTTGTCTGCTCTTTGATTTTTTTTCTTTTTGTAAGCACAGATGTGTGCTCACGTGTAAGACAGCTGCTCAAAGGACATCTTGGAATGAAAAGCAATTTTTGTTCAGTCATTAGGATCAATTCCTCAGATTTCATTATTCTAGTAAATATTTATGGCATAACACACACACACACACACACACACACACACACAATCCTCTGATACTAATCTGGGTATTCTCTCAATAAGATTACTGTGAACAAGACTTAAAAAAAATTAATATAACTATTCTTATGTTTAAATATACATTTTTAATCATCTCCCTCCTGCCAGGGCTGGTCCTATAACTAATTTGTATTATTGAAGGGGTGTAGAAAGGCCATTCTGTTCATAAATATTTCACCAGCTTGTTATGAAACCTGAAATTCCTTCCAGAGGCACTCCTTTAGTTAAGCCATGCTTAACAAAATTCACATGCATTGATTTTCTTACAACTTGGTCATCTTATTGCAAGCCTGTAATGGAAGAGCATCATGCTGTGAATTAAGGATGCAGGAGGCACAGGTTAGGTAAGGTTCCTGCCCTCCAGATGCTTACAGTCTGGAGAATCAGGGCATATATGCTGAAGATAAAATGACAAGAGAAGGGAGTATCTCTGTAGATCATTGCATCTATTTGTGTAAATCACTGCAGCTGTGTAAATCATCACATTTATAGGAGTTTAGAAAAAATCTCCCAGGGCTGGTCCTCAGAGAAGGGTTTTTGAATGCCTAGGCACTGGAGCCTGACCCTGATATAAGGCAGGGCTTGGATAAAGAGAGAAGATAAAGGATATTCTAGACAAGGAACAAAGGAAGAGGTACAAAAGTTAATAATGTGCCCTGGAAACAGAGGACAGAGCAGGGTGACTGGAATGGATGAGTTCACGTAAGAGGTTCCCGACAGGGAGAGGATGCTGCCGAAGACAAAAGCTTGTGTAACAGGGTCAAAAAAGTGGACATTTCTCATCATCTATTTTAGCTCTAACCTGTGAAAAACTGGTTTTTTAGAATACACGTAAATCAAAGAGAATCATTCTATTTATTATTTGAGCCACAGAAAGAATTAACAAAGCTGTGTATGGATGGCAACCAGGGCTGCTCCCAAGCAAAACTGAACACATCAAATCTGTCCTTGATTCCCTGCTACCCTCTTTTTCTAGGAACCTAGTTTACTTCTCTATTTGCTGACTCTTCCACTGGAGATGGTCTGCCTAAATGCTACTGGGGTTAGCCCACTGTTTATCAGAGAAATTTGGGGGGAAAGAAACCCACTCCCTAATGCAGCCCCATCGTCACTGGATCCTCTTAAACTGAAACCCTCTCGTTTGTCTCTGGTAGCTCATCTCAGACTTCCCTGTGCTTCACTTGCCTGACCCCACTTCCACTGCCTGCATCTCCCTGAACGTGCACTGTGCCACCTGAATCCTCAGTTACTCCCGCAGCCTCAAACCCTTCATATCATGCTTCTTTTCCTTTCTGGTCTCACTAGAGACCTAGAAATCCCTACAGTTTCCATGGCTGCTCATTACACAGAAGTTACTCATCCCTTATACCCCACATACCTTAGGGTGGGGTAAGCACCCTCCTCCCATCCCACTACCCTTTTTGGGTCATTTTTTCTAATCAAATGAAACCTCTTGGTCCTTTGAGGCTCTTTATTTCCTTCTACCAATGTATGGACTACCAATCAGTCAGGTGTTTAGGCCCGATTTACTGGTTTCCCTTCTAATCCAACTTCTCCCATCATCCACAATGACTTTGTTGTTCACATGGATGTTTCAATCTAACATTTAACTCATTTTCTCTATGTCTTTCTTCCAGTGGCCTCTATCCCCCATTTCTTTTAGGTACCCACCCCTATGACCACACTCTGGACACTGGAATCACTTGTATGGGTTCCTTCTCTAGAAGAATACCTTGAAACCTTTCCTCTATGATTCCTGTTTTCCTAAGGTCTTATCATTCTCAAGCTTCACTCTCTTAGAGAGATCCAGTCCTTTCTCTGTTCTAGTGTTTTTCTATATATCAGCATACACTTCCCTCTCCTTTCTTTCCATCCTGATTGGATGCCAGAGTCCATTATTTTAATCACACTGTTGTCAATACACTTAGAACCCTTAAATCCCTGTTCTTCTATCTCATCCACTCAGTAAATTTTGAACCCTGGATCAATTTAGCTATGTGCTTTCTTTTAAGAGCACATCAATTGACAAGTGTAGCAAAGTTCTGCTCCAACTCTGGTCCCATCACTCTTCTTTTGTCACTGGCGGAATTCTTCATAGAGTTGCTTGAATTCACCCTATGCCATATTTACTTCTCCACCTACTCCCTTTATCCTCTCTCTTTTCCTCCTCCCACAGAATGAATCCACCCTATTGCAAAGACAAGGTTATTCATCCCCAAAGACACTTCTGAGCCCTCACCTTCCTGCAGCACTAACATTTCCACCTTCTCCTGCTTTTCTGGCATAGTGTCCTTCTGTTCTGCAATTCCCTTCAGACAATATTCAACGTTGGGTGTGGGAGCCTTTCTACTTGCCAACAAAATCTGTACCCGTACATCCACAATCAAACTTCCTTCCTCCCTCCTGTTGTAAAAGAAGAGGTGTTTCCTTCCTCCTCAAGGCTTATCCTGCCACCTACAAGTCTGAGTCCACTCAGCCCAAAACCCAGGCATCTTTCTTGACTCCTCTTCTCTTACTCTTGACATTGTGGAGCATCGCGTCCCATTGGTTCTGCCCCCTTTCCATCTCTGGATTCTGTCCAAGCTCCTCATCCCCACTGTGAGTGCCCTGGGTCAATTTACCATTGTCACATTCATACTGCTATTCCAGCACCCTCCTCAGAGACCAATTTATTGCTAAGCTAACAGAAGCTTTAGCTGTAGGGTTCTATTCTTCCACAGGCCTTTGCAAATGCCCCGTCTTAGAATGTTGTAGTCTTTGTCTTATAGAGAAGCTACAAAATGTCTCAGCTTCATTATCTATCACATGTAGATTTGACCCCAGACCCTAGATGCTTTGTCACTTCTGGTATCCCTCTGGACTAACCCATTGTCCACACTGCCAATAGTGTGATGTTTTGCAAATGAAAATCCTATCAAGCCACTCTCTTATTTAAAAACCCTTCAATGGTCTCCTATTGTTTTTAGGTTTTAGGGAAAAATTCCTAAGAACAACTTTCAGGTCCATTCTGACCGACTGACTATTGCTTTTCTCACTAGTGTCACATTTTATGACACATTTTATGTTTTGGGAGTATGTTTATGTCTACAGTGAGGTAAGCAGGGAAGGTTCTGTCTTTCTTTAAAGATGAGGAAAATGAAGCTCAGAGAGGATAAACAATCTTCCCAAGTCTATGGAATAAATGACGTACATTGCTGAGAGCTGGGCTGAGTGCTTCAGATTCCAACTGCAATTTATTTTTCCATTAGAACATGTACAAATGTCCTCATTCTGGGACCCTGCTAAAAACAGTGAAGTCTTTGTAATTTTGAAGTCACATATTAGTTGATAAGATTTTCACAATTTGAGTTATATGTAAACAAACTGTTGAATGTGTAAAAACTAATTTTTAAAAATTATTATATTTTAGTTACTATGGTAATCTATATTTGCAATACTAACTCTTTACAGGCTGGCATATTTTAGGACATGTGTTTCTCAAAAAGATACATTTATACAGGGGATGGTTCAAGCCAGGATGCTTTCAGATCTATATGAAGCCATCCTGATTTCAGAACACTGTACTGATCAAGACAGTCTAAAGTTTGCTTGAACTTACACCCTCTTTCTTCCTGATTTTGGCATCTGACCTCTCTTTTCTTTCACTTAAAAAAAAAAAAACGCAATTTTAAATTCTTTTCTCTGCTCCTTTGAGATGTCAACCTTCTCTCCAAACATAATAACGTCATAATCTTGAATAAAGTCTATCTTGCCATTTTAAACAAGTGTTCCATATAATTTTCTTTTAGTGTTCACTTTGAAGAGCATTGATAAAAATATGGAAAAGTATATCTGCAAGCAGAACACAGATACTGATCTTGGTCTTTTTCATTTAATTTCACGTGCCAATACAAGTTTATCCTAGGTCTTCTCTACTTGCACAAAGAAACAGAATTAATGTATATTTCTCAAAGATCATATACAATATTCCAGAGTTCATTGATTTGTTTAGACCCCTGCTTTAAATGGATTCTGACATAGCACATTACTTTGTTCACGTGTCTCTTTACATTCCGCTGAGCATAGATTATTTTCTTGGTGACGTTTTCCTTAGTATAAGAGCAGACAGCATTGTTTTCATTGCTGATAATGCCTTGAGTTATTTTATGACATGGTTTCATTCGTCTCCACAAAAGCAGGAGAATATTGAGAAGGCTGGAATATAAGAAAAGGCCGTTCAGCCCACCAGGCTCTTTTCCTTTTAATGCACCCTGGAGAACATTTAATTGCTTCTTGAATGACCCCCAAGGTCTTCCTAGAATGAGCTTGTTGTCTTCTTTGTGGAGGAGACCATCCCCATTTCATTCGAACTCATTGTGACTTAATTATAGGATACATATAATAAATTGGAGGCAATCAGTAATCCTTAATCAAACAGGGTAAATTTGTTTCACATGCAAGACACAATGGGCCCTTGTGAAATAGATGGCACACTTTCATTTACTGCACGATACCCAGATTAATTAACTCACCTGATAGCTGTGGTTCCAATTTCCCAACTGCAACTCAAGTCTATCTTATGCTTGCCCTTCTTTTTTCTCTTTCTTATTATCATTCTATAAAACTGCTCTTAATAGACTTTCATATTCAGATATTATAATTTCTCTCCACAGATATTATTTTTCTGTTGTATAAAAGAAGATGTTTATCTATGAATAACATAGTAATGTGTATATGTGTGTATATACATGTATATGCACACACACAAATATATACACATGCATATACACACATCCATGCATGCAAATACACATTTATAAGAGAAGACACGAGAATGTATTCAGATATGGCATTTTCTTTAGTTACAGCTCTGTCACAAATCTGAGTTCAATGGGTCTACATCCAGAATGTTACAGTAATTTCTGCAAGCTTCCAGCAGTGCCTAATCACTCTCTAGAGCAGAGCTTTTAGCTGTTTGGTTTCTGCTGGCTGTTTTCCCTGAAAATTACTGTAAGAGATTTAATTGATTTATATTCATTTATCTTGTAAAAAGTTGAGGTTTTTATTAACTGTAAGTGTCTGTTTAGTGCCTCTCATTGTGTATCCTGATTACTTTTGGTGACTAAGTGTAACATTTAATAACTATTAGTTTTCTTTTGGAGAGTTCTTAACCAGGAAACAAGAGTTCTTACAGCTACATAGATAATTAACTTGAAGCTTGTCTCTCTCCTGAGAGACATCAAATATGTAAATGAGGAACTTAAGCCTTAACCAGACATGGTAAGGAAATCACTAAAAGTTTTATCACATAAAAGCTAAAATCTGCAGTTAAAAAATATGTCAATATGCTTTGAAGAACTAATATATGCTTCTTACTTAGGATTTGTGAAATTTATGGGCTTTAAATTCTTTTTCAAAGCCGCTGGAGCTAGTCAGATCTATTAACAAAAAACCAAAGCAGTTAATAAGGAAACAAGGGCAGAAGCATATTTAACTACTGCACAATGTCTGGTACATGACTAGAGCTCAACACTGCATAAACTTGTACCAAATTTTTATCTTGTATTTTACAAAATCCTCATTTGTCATATCTAACACTGCTTAAATTTTTTAATGATAGTGCTTCTCAGAGCAAACCAATACATATCTTTCATCTGTTCTTATTCCTAAAGACTTAAAAAAGAAGTAAGAGCCATTCACATTTGATATTTTAAACTGAAAACCAATTCTCTTCATTTTTCTATATATATGCTTGTGCTATATATCTCAAGGAAAATATGGAGGAAACGATCTTTTACATTTCTGTGCTTATTTGTAATCTGAAGAGAAAACATTCTATCATTACAAAAACTTTTAGTGACCTGGATAATATATTTTTGTTATAATTGGTGGATTATGTTTTCCTGAAACACAGTTGGAACTAGTGATTGGAATGGGTGAAATTGGAAAACTATTTGTAAATTCACAAGAGAATGATTTTCTCAGAAACTGAATAGGTTTTTTTGTTTGCTTGTTTGTTGTTTGGTGGGGTAGGAAAACGTAAATCATTTGAAACTTTTAAATCATTTGACTTGGCTTTCAATGGTTCATGCACTTTCCATGAAATGTACTTCTAATTCAAGTCTGCAGCTGGGTGCGCAGGTTGGTTACTGGATAGAGCAAAAGGAATGACAGGTAACCTGGATCCAGACCTTTCACTAACTCACACCTGGCTGGATGCACCATGGCTGAAGCAGGGACACGTGTTCGCTGAGGCACAAAAGTTCACCGCTGCTGTGGCTTTTCCATTTTCCCTCTGCAAGTCTGGGCCACATCACCCAGCCTCACCCAGGCTAGCTAGAATCAGGATTCTCCTCAGTCGGAATTCAGTGAATGCTTCCCAAGTCAACTGCAGTAAATCTGATCCCAGGTTAAATATCCAAGTGTGGAAAGGCAGCATTTTGAAAAGGCCACAGTCATGTTTTCTTTAAGATGAGAAAGCCAGATTCACTTCCTTTTTGCCCATCACACTAGTTTGCTACAATGCAGGCAAGTGTATTTCTGTTTTCCAAGGCATAAGATATAACCAGGATTCTAGTCATGACAACAATACAAACTTTAATGGCAATTAGTTTGTTTCTTTGTTTCTAGGGTTTCATAAGTACAGATGTTCTGAAGAGCTCTCAGTGGCCCCACGCCTCCGATGGGTTATCTCTGTCTTGCATGCGCTAAAGCACTGCAGGGGGTCTGAGGTTATTTCTCAGAACTTTACAGCCTCACAGGGGATACTTTCTGTTGTACTTATTTGCTTCCCTCTTCCAATCTCTCAACATCTTTTAGATCTCAAATTTTCATAAAAACAACATCCCACATTGGTATGTGCTTGCTTGTTCATAAAATTTGTCATATTCCTAATCTCACTTGATCCTCGGTAGCACTGCTATTTCACTGGTTACTTACTCTTTTGCTTCATTAGCAAAAGTCACTATCCAAACCCATTAAATACATCTCCTAGAAGTAAGATGCCTGGAAAATCCATGGACGGAGGAGCCTGGTGGGCTGCAGTCCATGGGGTCGCTAAGAGTCGACTGAGCGACTTCACTTTCACTTTTCACTTTCTTGCATTGGAGAAGGAAATGGCAACCCACTCCAGTGTTCTTGCCTGGAGAATCCCAGGGACGGGGGAGCCTGGTGGGCTGCTGTCTCTGGGGTCTCACAGAGTCGGACACGCTGAAGTGACTTAGCAGCAGCAGCAGCAGAAGTGAAATGAACCCTGTTCATTCTAAAAACAACAAAAGTGCCTTGCTTTTGTAGACAAAAAAGAGGACTGGCTCTGCCCTAGAGTGGCAGCTGTGTGCCTGTTGCACTTTCACTATATGAGTTGACCAGAGGGAGTTTGATCATCCATTTATAAGTTGATTTGCAAAGAACTAGACCATTTATTCTTTAATGTTTACTTCTTTGGCTTTCACTTTTCAGTGTAATTCTAGAAGATGTGTGATGGAGGGGCTTACTCCTTCTGAAGGAGAAAAATGTCAGATGAATAAAATAAAGAGTTGCTGGGCTTCCTGCTAATTCATTCCTTAAAATGTTCCTTTTAATCGCATTAATGATTTTAAAACTTGCTACAAATATTTCTAATTAAAACCAAACAAGGGATTCTTTTAGGGATAGAAAAAGAAGTTTATGGTCCAACATTTGGCCTTTAAAAAGGTCATTTAATTGTTTCCCTCTACAGGAAAGGTTTCAAAGCTTTAAATTATTAGAATACTTGGCTTTTGGGAATATAGTAAGAGGATTTTGTTGTTGTTGTTAAATTACTGGAACCACCCTTAATAATTCATAAAAGCTATATCATTCATGATTTAAGATTGCCTTAGATAAAACTTTATCTATCTTTTTACTATGAGAACATACTACTCGGTCACAGTTTTCTCTTTGACATTATTGACATCATAACTAGTTTTCCGTGTGTCAGGAAAATACATAATTCCTATTTATATTTTAGATTTATGATGTTTAGAAAAAACACACATTGCAAACATATAATATCTAAAAGAAGGCAATAGAAATAAAAATATATAAATGGGACTTAATCAAGCTTACAAACTCTTGTACAGCAAAGGAAACCATAAATAAAATGAAACGACAACCTAGGGAATGTGAGAAAACATTTGCAAACAACATAAATGACAAAGGCTTAATTTCCAAAATATACAAATAGTTCATACAACTCAACAATAAAAAAAAAATAACCAAATCAAAACACAGGCGGAAGACCTAAACAGACATTTCTCCAAAGAAGACATATAGATGGCTAAAAACCACATGAAAGAAAATGCAAATCAAAACTCCAATGAGGTACCGCCTCACATCACTCAAAATGGACACTATTAAAATCTACAAATAACAAATGCTGGAGAGAGTGTGAAGAAAAGGGGACACCCTTACACTGTTGGGGAGAATGTTGGGAATGTAATTTGGTGCAGCCACTATGGAAAACAGTATAGAGGTCCCTCAGAAAATTAACAATAGAATTACCATATGATTCAGGATTCCCAGTCCTGGGCATATATTCAGACAATAATAGAATTCAAAGAGATACATGCCTATCTTTGTTCACAGCAGCACTATTTACAATACCTAAGACATGGAAATAACCTAAAAGTCCATTTAAGATGAATGAATAAAGAGCATGTGGCACATATAGATAATGGAATATTATTCAGCCATAAAGAAGAACGAAATAATGCCATTTTCAGCAACATGAATACAACTAGAGATTATCATACTAAATGAAGTAAGTCAGAAAGAGAAAGACTAATACCATATTATATCATTCGTATGTGTAATCTAAAGAAAGCACACAAGAACCTAAGGTACAGAAACAGACTCACAGATAGAACAGATGTAGTTGCCAAGGGGGAGAGGGGTTGGGGGAGGGATAGACTGGAAGTATGGGGTTAGAAGATGCAAACTATCACATATACAATGGATAAACAGCAAGGTCCTACTGTACAGCCCAGAGAACTACATTCCATATCCTAGAATAAGCCATAATGGAAAAAAATATAAAAAATAATGTGTGTATATATATATATTTATGTATATATAACTGAGTCATTTTGCTGTCAGAAGAAACTAACACAACATTGTAAATCAACTTTACTTCAATTAAAAAATAAAATATAAAATAAAAAGGTAACTGATACAAAAATTTATTAATTTTAGAATATTTGAGGGGTTTATAATTTTAGTTTTATTTGGCTATCTAAATAAGAATAGGCTTTGCAACCAACTTCTTTGGTTAAAGAGACACGGCGAAATCATGGATTTGGGAAGAGAGATATTTTAGAATATTTCCAGGAAAATTTTAATTTGTAGCTCTTTAGTGAATTGGGCTTCCCAGATGGCACTAAGGTAAAGAATCTGCCTGCCAATGCAGGAGATATGGGTTGACCCCTGGATTGCAAAGATCCCCTGGAGGAGGAAATGGCAACCCAGTCCAGTATTCTTGCCTGGGAAATTCCATGGACAGAGGAGCCTAGTGGGCTACAGTCCATGGGGTCATAAAGAGTCAGACACGACTGAGCACACAGGCACAGTGAATTGTTTACGATTGCTGAAGATATTTAGGCGATAAGGACTAACTCCATCCTTGAGTAAAAATGTAGCTATCATTGTCTATCCTCTGTTTCTTCCCTTGTTTTTTTGCTCAGGATAATAATTTGCAAAGGTATTCGTATTTTGGTAAATGGACAGATGAAATAATTTTTCCAATTCCTTTTAACGCCAAGACAACTGTGAAAACGATGAGTGTAACTACTCATGTGCTTATAAATGATTTTATGATAGAGAAAATAAATTGCTACAGGTTTCAGATTTAAAATAGATTGCAAAAACCTTAAATTCAACCAAACATATTTTGACATTTATTTATTGTTGCAGTAACCAAGTCAACTATCGGGGAACATGCTTGTTTCAGGCAAATAGGAACTTATTAATCAAGTATTGAACACACATTGTTTTAGCTACAGAGTCACAGCACTGCAATGGATGCAGTCCTGTTTCTTGAGGTTGGCTTCTCATGGATGCCTTTCATACACACTCAATATTGTGCATTAGTCAGACAGTATTTTTTTAATACACTATGATTTTAACTGGGGATTTATTCAATAATTTTGGTTTTAGAGTTTGTTTTGTGTGCAAACATACTATCTCTGATTTAATTTTTCTGACACCATGCCCACTACATAGAATAAAAAAAAGTGTAATTGTAATTTTGTCCTTTAAAGCACAGGACAAATAAATGTCAAAATCAAATGTGATGTCCCCCAAGGGAACACACACTTCAGTGATGAAATATTCTTCCTCACTTCCCATTGCTATTCCTCTGAACACCCAGGTGAAGCTGCCTCAGGACCTAATCAAATGCTCTAATTTGCATATAATAAAAACCCTGCCATGAGATTTTAGAATGTTCTGAGAAAAAGTGCATGACGTCTCTAAGATGGTAAACCAGGAAGATATGTATACATCTGCTCTGAATCTACAGTTTATAAACACCCGGAACAGTTTGACTGGACTAAATCTGATATGAGCAACTGCTTATGTTTTTGATGGTTAATTGTCAGTTTAATTCTCTGCCTACTAAAAGATCCTTGGAAGTAGCTTACTTCTATTTCCTATGTTCCTTGAAAATGCTGCAATATTGATAAAATGTCAGACTCCTTCTTGGGAATGATGATAACAATCAACTTTGCAAAGCAATCATTAAGGTAGCTTTAAAAAGACAGCTATAGGAACAAACAGTTTCCCTGGGACTTGTACTTATATCATAATAGTACTTTTGTTTTTCAAAAATAGCAATTCACATAGTAATATAAAATTTTCTCACCAGACTCATCTCCACTCCAAATTATTTTTAAATAATGTATTTTTCAGGCATATGAATTATTTTTGGAATAAAATTTGAACTTTAGGACCCTGGTTATTTTAATAATTTCTGCAAATTTAGCAGGTGGTTTAAAAATCATTTTGCAATATTCTTTTTTTAATCAACAGAGTGAAATTGAACCTTTTTTCATTACTGTTAGCATCAAATTCACAAATACAAAGTATTAAATTTCCGTTCCCCAATCCTGACATTATACACAGAATTTTGAAAAATGTCTTCTAGAAATTGTAGAAACTATCTAGGCATTTGAAATGCTCTTTTTTTTTAACATTATGAAAAAGCTAAACCTCTTTTCTGTGAAACTGAAATACACAACTGGTAAAAGAATATACTTGAATTCTGAGGTAATTTCATGTTATTCACTATTTTAGAGAGAGACCAATTATTATCGAATTTGACATGGGGCACATAAAAATTATTTGATTTTATGCAGCCACAATAAATATTATTGTTTTAAAGGAAACAATAAATTACAGGGAATGATTTGCTGTTGAAAGGCCATTTGGCTAGAAGGAAGAAGGCTTAACTAAAACACAAGGCGTAGAAGTTAGCCAAAACTTTCCTGTCTAGGTTAGAATTAGAGAAATAACTCAGGTTCATTTTGTGAAATTTCTTACATTGAAATTTTTGAAAGTACAATTGGTTCTCTTTTGCTGACACCCTACCTGGAGTGAGAATGTTTAACTGTCAGAGGACTTCCAAGCAACACATTTCATGTTATAGGAATTCATTGTTCTGCAGCTCAAATTATATCTTCTGTAAAGTAACCATTATGTAGACTAAGATGCTATGTGAAAGCAAAAATAACAATTACAGCAGGAAGAAGAAAGATTTGCAAGTCACCCAATAGCAGGTTTATAAGAACTGTTGGACTATTTTCAATGACCACTCTTCTCAGTCAAAAGAAACAGAATGCATAGATGTAGGGAATGAAACCAATATTCTTTGTCACATAGAGAGAAAGTAGAGAGAGAAAGGTGTGGATTATGTTGTTTTTTTTTTCATTCTAAATTGCAGGATTGACTGGCAAAGCCTTCAACTCAGAGGCCTGAGGGTCCACCAGAGCAGACTAGAGTCCCTGTAGGGTAGAGACGATGCCTGATTCATCTTTCTACTCTTAGAGCCTGCAAGGGGCCTGAAGTGCAGCAGTCCTTTCGGCAATGCTTGTGGATGAATGAACAAAGTAAACGATTGGTCAGGGTTCCTGATCTTTCCAAGGCTGAGTGCCTTGTTTAAAGGATGGAACAAAATAGAAAGCCCAGAGATAAATCCACCCACCTATGGACACCTTATCTTTGACAAAGGAGGCAAGAATATACAATGGATTAAAGACAATCTCTTTAACAAGTGTTGCTGGGAAATCTGGTCAACCACTTGTAAAAGAATGAAACTAGAACACTTTCTAACACCTTACACAAAAATAAACTCAAAATGGATTAAAGATCTAAACGTAAGACCAGAAACTATAAAACTCCTAGAGGAGAACATAGGCAAAACACTCTCCGACATACATCACAGCAGGATCCTCTATGACCCACCTCCCAGAATATTGGAAATAAAAGCAAAAATAAACAAATGGGACCTAATTAAACTTAAAAGCTTCTGCACAACAAAGGAAACTATTAGCAAGGTGAAAAGGCAGCCTTCAGAATGGGAGAAAATAATAGCAAATGAAGCAACGGACAAACAACTAATCTCAAAAATATACAAGCAACTCCTACAGCTCAACTCCAGAAAAATAAATGACCCAATCAAAAAATGGGCCAAAGAACTAAATAGACGATTCTCCAAAGAAGACATACAGATGGCTAACAAACACATGAAAAGATGCTCAACATCACTCATTATCAGAGAAATGCAAATCAAAACCACTATGAGGTACCATTTCACACCAGTCAGAATGGCTGCGATCCAAAAGTCTACAAGCAATAAATGCTGGAGAGGGTGTGGAGAAAAGGGAACCCTCTTACACTGTTGCTGGGAATGCAAACTAGTACAGCCACTATGGAGAACAGTGTGGAGATTCCTTAAAAAACTGGAAATAGAACTGCCTTATGATCCAGCAATCCCACTGCTGGGCATACACACTGAGGAAACCAGAAGGGAAAGAGACACATGTACCCCAATGTTCATCGCAGCACTGTTTATAATAGCCAGGACATGGAAGCAACCTAGATGCCCATCAGCAGATGAATGGATAAGAAAGCTGTGGTACATATACACAATGGAGTATTACTCAGCCATTAAAAAGAATACATTTGAATCAGTTCTAATGAGATGGATGAAACTGGAACCTATTATACAGAGTGAAGTAAGCCAGAAAGAAAAACACCAATACAGTATACTAACGCATATATATGGAATTTAGAAAGATGGTAACAATAACCCTGTGTACGAGACTGCAAAAGAGACACCGATTTATAGATCAGTCTTATGGACTCTGTGGGAGAGGGAGAGGGTGGGGAGATTTGGGAGAATAGCATTGAAACATGTACAATATCATGTATGAAACGAGCCGCCGGTCCAGGTTCGATGCACGGTACTGGATGCTTGGGGCTGGTGCACTGGGACGACCCAGAGGGAGGGTAGGGGAGGGAGAAGGGAGGAGGGTTCAGGATGGGGAACGCGGGTATACCTGTGGTGGATTCATTTTAATATTTGGCAAAACTAATACAATATTGTAAAGTTTAAAAAAAAAAAAGTAGTAGTATTTTTATTTCTTAAGGTACAGAAAGACATGTACAGATGAATGTAAGGATTTCTTATAATGATCGTACAGCCATTCAGTCTCCTGGATGGGATGTCTTCTCAGATGGTCAGACACCAGGTGGCTTTTCTGTGGTCATCATCTTCCTTTCATCCTGAACACTATTAGGTATTACACTGCTGATCTAAAGGGGCAGGAGTGCTCAGAGGGACTGATCACTTTTTTCTCCTTTCACCAAATGAAATGGTGGAGTGTAGCTGCTGACAGCACTGGTTTCCCATCGGGATGTGGTTATCTAATGCCTTGATGACTTCCTTCTCCCTGAGGCTACAAGTAGGAAGTCTCTTGTTCTGTGTGTCTGTTATTACACAGAGACCAAAAGTTAGACTCATTTATTTTAGGCCTTTAAAAAAAAAAATCTGAATTCAAGTTTTTGCTTTTTTCCTTGTTTCATTATATCACTTTCAATCCTCTCTCATCCCATTTCTACTGTTATCTAGGATGAAGTAATATTTTCACATGATTAATCTGCTTTGGAAAATTATTTACTTTGTCTTAACTAATAGAATTCCATGAAACTCCTAGTGAGATAGTGAAATTTATACAACTTATTCTGCTGAGATGTTGCCTTTATATACTATAAACATCTTCTGAGTATATACTTTTGAAATTGGGTTTGGCATATTTGAGACACCTAAATTTGGAAGTCAGTACTTGGCTTTGATTTTTTTTTATTTATTTATTTTTGATGCGGACCATTTTTAAAGTCTTTCTGAATTTGTTACAATATTGCTTCTGTTTTATGTTTCAGTTTTTTGGCCACAAGGCATGTGAGATCTTAGTTCCCTAACCAGGGATCAATCTGCACCCCTTGCATTGGAAAGTGAAGTCTTAACTGCCAGACTGCTAGGGAAGTTTTGATTCTTTTGATTCTTTTCACAATATTTGCATAGTTTCCACACTTTTTTAGGCTTTTACTTTTATTCTATAGGTTTATTATTTATTTTCTTCCTCTAACTTCTTGATGGGATTGTCTCAAAATTCATGAAGAAAATTTTCTTGGATATTATTAAAGGTTTAAGCTTTTTCTTACTCATAAAATGTTATGCCCTTTTTAGAATAACTTAAACTTCTTGACAACTTTAAAATCCATGGTTTTACAATCATTCCTGAGTATATTTTCTCCTTGATACTTTTCTCCACATGGTAGAAAAGTAGAGCAGTAATAAATGGTGAGAAAGCTTAACTGCAAACATGCCAGGTTTTATTTTTGGGTCTGAAGCTTATAATATTTTCTAAATTAACATTTTTGACCAATGTACCTTTTAATTATTTCATCAGTTGATGAGTCAATTATTAGCTCTTTAAAATGCCAAAACTCTTTTCCCTAATCTACTCCATTAAATGTCATATTCTTTTCCTGGTGATTAAATTTTCTGTATTTCATAGTGTTTATGCCAAATTATCCAGGACTCAAGTTAACAATGTTGTGTGTGTGTGTGTGTGTGTGTGTGTGTGTGTGTGTATTTTCTAGCCCAAGGTGCCTTTCAGATCAGATCAGATCAGATCAGTCGCTCAGTTGTGTCCGACTCTTTGCGACCGCATGAATCACAGCACGCCAGGCCTCCCTGTCCATCACCAACTCCCGGAGTTCAGTCAGACTCACGTCCATCGAGTCAGTGATGCCATCCAGCCAGCTCATCCTGTTGTCCCCTTCTCCTCCTGCCCCCAATCCCTCCCAGCATCAGAGTCTTTTTCCAATGAGTGAACTCTTCGCATGAGGTGGCCAAAGTACTGGAGTTTCAGCTTTAGCATCATTCCTTCCAAAGAAATCCCAGGGCTCTTCTCCTTTAGAATGGACTGGTTGGATCTCCTTGCAGTCCAAAAGACTCTCAAGAGTCTTCTCCAACACCACAGTTCAAAAGCATCAATTCTTCGGCACTCAGCCTTCTTCACAGTCCAACTCTCACATCCATACATGACCACAAGGAAAACCATAGCCTTGACTAGACGAAACTTTGTTGGCAAAGAAATGTCTCTGCCTTTGAATATGCTGTCTAGGTTGGTCATAACTTTCCTTGAAGGAGTAAGCGTCTTTTAATTTCATGGCTGCGGTCACCATCTGCAGTGATTTTGGAGCCCCCAAAAATAAAGTCTGACACTATTTCCACTGTTTCCCCATCTATTTCCCACGAAGTGGTGGGACCAGATGCCATGATCTTCGTTTTCTGAATGTTGAGCTTTAAGCCAACTTTTTCACTCTCCTCTTTCACCTTCATCCTCTTCACTTTCTGCCATAAGGGTGGTGTCATCTGCATATCTGAGGTTATTGATATTTCTCCCAGCAATCTTGATTCCAGCTTGTGTTTCTTCCAGTCCAGCGTTTCTCATGATGTACTCTGCATATAAGTTAAATAAACAGCGTGACAATATACAGCCTTGACGAACTCATTTTCCTATTTGGAACCAGTCTGTTGTGCCATGTCCAGTTCTAACTGTTGCTTCCTGACCTACATACAAATTTCTCAAGAGGCAGATCAGGTGGTCTGGTATTCCCATCTCTTTCAGAATTTTCCAGTTTATTGTGATCCACACAGTCAAAGGCTTTGGCATAGTCAATAAAGCAGAAATAGATGTTTTTCTGGAACTCTCTTGCTTTTTCCATGATCCAGCGGATGTTGGCCATTTGATCTCTGGTTCCTCTGCCTTTTCTAAATCCAGCTTGAACATCAGGAAATTCACAGTTCACATACTGCTAAAGCCTGGCTTGGAGAATTTTGAGCATTACTAGCGTGTGAGATGAGTGCAATTGTGCGGTAGTTTGAGCATTCTTTGGCATTGCCTTTCTTTGGGATTGGAATGAAAACTGACCTTTTCCAGTCCTGTGGCCACTGCTGAGTTTTCCAAATGTGCTGGCATATTGAGTGCAGCACTTTCACAGCATCATCTTTCAGGATTTGGAATAGCTCAACTGGAATTCCACCACCTCCACTAGCTTTGTTCGTAGTGATGCTTTCTAAGGCCCACTTGACTTCACATTCCAGGATGTCTGGCTCTAGGTCAGTGATCACACCATCGTGATTATCTGGGTCGTGAAGATCTTTTTTGTACAGTTCTTCTGTGTATTCTTGCCACCTCTTCTTAATATCTTCTGTTTCTGTTAGGTCCATACCATTTCTGTCCTTTATCGAGCCCATCTTTGCATGAAATGTTCCTTTGGTATCTCTGATTTTCTTGAAGAGATCCCTAGTCTTTCCCATTCTGTTGTTTTCCTCTATTTCTTTGCATTGATTGCTGAAGAAGGCTTTCTTATCTCTTCTTGCTATTCTTTGGAACTCTGCATTCAGATGTTTATATCTATCCTTTTCTCCTTTGCTTTTCGCTTCCCTTCTTTTCACAACTATTTGTAAGGCCTCCCCTACACTACTATTTATTTGCCATTATCTAAACTTTTGAGAAACAAGTTTGCATGTAATAAGGACTGAAAAATGTGCTCTCTATTGTGTCCATATATGATCACCAACCATTTTCAGGATAAGGACTATTCTTAAAGGGAAAAACATAAAGGTAGGTAGATTTTTGCATGCTCTAGGAGTCATAACTCATGCATTGTTCAAGGGTCAATTGTGTCACACATATGTCAAGGGTCACACATATGTATACACATACATACACACAGTGACTATTATGCTATCTGTGGTTCATGCTTGGAAGACCCTTGGCTAAGGGATCCCCTGGACTCATCTCACAGCTCCTGTAACTCCAAGGGGATAGCAGCCCACAAGAGGGACACTACAGGTTCAGGAAGGCCCACGGCAGTTAATTTATCCCATCCTGCCTCAGTCAAGAGAATAGGCCACTGGGAATTTGTTGATTTCTTTGGTACCCATTTGGTCTGACAAACTCTATAGGGGAAAAAAAAGAGAAAGAAAGAAAAGGAAAAGTTTTAAAGCAATGGCTGGGGTAAATCTGACTGTAGGAGAAGATGGTAGCCAGAGTTCCTGGACATTACGGAACATGATTTTAACAATCTTCAGAGGTTTGCTTTTCTCCACAGGGGAAAATCTAATTATTTATTTTCCTCTGGACCAGCCCAATTTTGGTATTCAGAATACAGAAAAACCTGTAGCACTTCATATTCTGGTTCAGTAATTATTTCAAAGTTGGACATGGATTTTCTTTATTTGGTGAGGATCGTGTAAACAGACACTTTCAGACTTCAGAACCACTTTCTCGTGAGCTACTCCTTGGTGTCTGCAACTGATGCCACATAACTATTGCTTGGGGGAGGAAACTAAGTTGAAAGTGTCAGCTGGTTTTTGCCATATGCACTGGCAATATAGGAAGAGGGTCCTTTCATTATTTTACTACATACTTGTTGAGTATATGCTAGTGCCAAGTAGTGTTAGATCATGGAGATTTGGGGTTTTAAAAAGGCATGGCATTCTCCTCAAGCAACATAAGTCTCATGGGGATGTGGACATAGAAACAGGCAGTTACGATTACTTGGAAGCTTTCAACAGAGAGGCATATAGAACTTGGGAAAATAAAAGAAGTAATCTTGTGACCTATTCCATCTACTTACCAAATGATAAAATTAAAGATGAAGAAATAATTATCTGCCATTTCAGGTCTCTTTTCAGAATATGTAGGTGGCAGGAAGCATCTGTTGGCTCAATTATAGTGTCCCTTAAGTAGAAAGCTGAGTTTACTCTCCAGTAAAGGACTAAGTTTCAAAAGCATTCCTGAGTCACAACAGTGACTTTTCTGGGGGCTAAAGTTGTCTTTATTACCACATACTGGGCAAAAATACTTAAAAGTCAGATCTCTGATAAAAATACTTGTCTTCAGGATATATAAAAAACTTCAAACTCGGTAAGAAGACAAACAACTTCATTTAAAAAAATGGGCAAAAAATCGGGACAGACATTTCACCAAAGAAGATATACCAAAAGCAAGCAAGCAGATGAAAAATGTTCAACATAATCATAAGGAAATGCAAATTAAAACACACTGGGATACTACTATACAATCTCTTAGAATACCTAAAATTAAAAATCTGATCATACTGAGTAATGGTGAAAATGCAGAGGAACTGAATTTTTCATATACTTCTGGGGAGAACGTGAAATATTTCAACCACTTTGGAAACTAGTTCTGCAATTTCTTAAACAGTTAAACATGTATGTACCATATGATCCAGCTATTCTATGTTTAGGCAATTTTCAAAAGGAAAATGAAAGCATATGTCTAAATAAAGGCATATACATGAATGCACATGGGAGCTTGATTTAGCTGTCCAAAACTGGAAACAAATCAAATGTCTGACAATAGGAGAATGAATAATGTGGTACACCCAGAAAATGGAACACTACACAACAGTAAAAAATACATTGGTGATATATGCTACATCATGAATAAGTCTCAAATTGTTATTCAAAGTAGAAGAAGCCAAACCAAAAAGGATATACAGTATATAATTTATATAAAGCTTGAAAAATTATGAGCTAACATGTAGTGACATGTTTATGCAAAGCATTTTATTATGGCATCTAAGACTCCAGTACTCTTGCCTGGAAAATCCCATGGACAGAGGAGCTTGGTAGGCTGCGGTCCATGGGGTCACAAAGAGTCGGACACGACTGAGCGACTTCACTTTCACTTTTGGGCTGCTGTCTCTGGGGTCGCACAGAGTCGGACACGACTGAAGCAACTTAGCAGCAGCAGCAGCAAGAGGCATGCTTTGGAACACTTTGCTACTTAGAATCCTGAGAAGAGTGAAGGCTCAGGGAGGGGTGAAGGACAGAAACTATAAGGGGCACATGGAAACTTTAGGGAGTGATGAGCATGTTAATCACCTTGATTGTTATAATGGTTTCACCAAACTACAAATATGCCAAAACTTATCAAATTGTACCCTTTAAGTATATGCAGCATATTTTATGTCAATTATAAATCACTAAATTTATTTTTTTAAAGCAACTAGAGCTTTGTTGTTATATTAACTGCCCATGTTTGAAAAATGGAAGTAAACAAAAAGGATTTTATAGGAAAAAATGATGTAATTTTCTTTTCTACCCTCTGTTTTCAGTAGAATATGTCAATGGCATAGCACGATTGGTGACATTGGTCAGTTAGATTTCTTGAAATGCACAAGGGAAAATCAAAGATTAATATATTTCTAAATGGGAGCGTCTATGGTCTTTGGCTGCCTGGGAAATCCATTTTTATGGAAGCTTTCACTGCACTCAGTACATCAGAGATTAGAAGTCTTAGCTACCTTTTATTTAAAACATGTTTGCTTAAATTACAACAAGTTATTTTACAACTAGACACATGAATGCCACATGCTAAGTAAATTGTACATTATGTAGAAAGTGTTTAAAAATACCCTGAAGTTGTGGAAATATGAGATGAATATAGAGAATGATAATATAAGCAGTTTCAGTCATATCACTGATGTTAAACTGAGCTTTCTGTAGTTTTTGCAGCAGGAGAGACATATGTCTTGAATGTATTTTAAATATATGCCAAAGCTAACCCTTTTAAGGGCATCATTGAATTGATAATTTCAAACAGTTTGTCAAACTTAGATATGTTCCAGAGAGGGAAGAAAATCTTGAATGCATCATTTGGTATATTTTATAATGTCATTTTTGAGGATTCATGTTTACTTTGACTGCCTGTCCCACTGTACCCAAAATATGAATAAATAAAGAGGAACACTTGGTTTCTATGTCCTTTTGCTGCACAGCATTGAGTGAGTGTTAAAGCTAATATAGTTGGATACAAGTCATATCCTCCAGTCATCACTTTGTTAATTTGATAATTGCTAAATACTGATCTTAATGAAGTTAACATGCCTGTTATCTGTAACCATAAAACGCTCCTGATATAAAACAGTTCCACTGTAAATCAAAGAAAAATTATATGGTCACACATATTAACATGTAAGGTGGTGAACAAATTCAGTTGAATTACATGAACACTGTCAGCTCTGTACAGAAAATTCTAATTTTGTGTAAAAGGTCTTGATTTCTAAGCTCTTTACTTGTACAAGAAGATTTAATTTATCTGTTATTTTATGAAGCATTTTTATGTGTAGAAAAAGTGCTACTTGTTTGCAAACGCTGGTTATGTGGCATTCTTACATGATTTCATGCTTTGCTGATGGAAAATTAGACCCTTGTGTATTATAAAAGAATAGAAGATAGCTATAGAATCAGGATGCAATTGCCTCAGGACATTCTGTTGACAGCTAGAAATATATACAGACAAAGCAATGTCACTGGATGCTAATGTGAACTATAGCACTGATGAGTATTGTAAATCCCTCTAAAAGGAGAAGCCCAAATCCTTTTACTGAACTGGGGCTTTTCCCTTAAACTTTGACTACTGAGGTAATTTCTACACTTTTGTACAATGAAACCATAATAAATATTTTATAATTACATTATGTCCATGAATTCATAAATATGATCCCAGAGGCTGATCTATCTTGATAAAGCCACATATAGATATAATTCATTTCTGTTATTTATGTATTAGACTAATAATACGGTGTCTTTCATGCATACTGAAGATGAATCATTCATTTCTTGGATTAGTTTATACCATGCAAGTCCTTACATAATAATTTCCTTGTCTGTTAGAATTTTTCAATTTTCTCTAATGTAAAATTGAATGAGAGATATACTGTAGTTTAACAATAATATGTACAAGTAATAATATCTCTAATACCACCTTCTAAGAAACTCTAGTAAGAGATGTCAAAACAGCCCTAGAAGCTACAGTGTCTCTTTTGGTCTTTTTAACCTTCCAAGTCAATGTTAATAACCATCACAAACACTCCATAGAGTAAACCTCAGTGCAAAGGTGTGAATATGAGGCCAGTGAGCCAAATTCTAAAAGGATTTCCTTGTCTCATTCCCATGTGAAACTATTTACCTTACATTTCAGAAAGCATCTTGCTGCTTATCAACACAGAATGAGGATAAATTGATCTTGACTTCTTCAGCTCTACTTCCAGAAGTCTGTTATACTGTATAACTTGTGGCTGAAATATTGGAAGTAACAAAAAAAATGCACAGTAGTCAAGTCTAGAGGTCTTCTTCAGTAATATTAACATTCTTGGTGGGTTTGGCACCCAGAGCAATTTTCCATTACAATCCAGCTATAATATGAGCAGAAACATTTTCTTTAACCAAACAATTGTGCAGGCAAGGCTGTGTGTAGTGTTCCTTGAAATGAGTCTGAAAAAAAAAAAAAAACAAAGCCCCTCCTTGTTTCTTCTAATTGTCACACACTGAAATGAACTGTAAGTGACCTGGTAAGCAGAAATGTCAGGACTATTTGGTTTTTCTACAGCAACTGCTTCTTGGTAGTCAGAATCAAAGCTCAGTATTCTGCCAGGTTTAAGAATTGACTGAAAAGAACACAGAACAGTCCTTGAAAATCAAGGCAATTATTCTGAGCAAAAAGACTCTGGCCTAGAAATCCTGATGGCAGTAGATGGTTTTGGAATTTTTGTTTGGGGCGTGAATAACACAGATGAGCTAGGATCAGTTCTTCACAAGAAATTTCCTTTGTTGCTATCCTAGGCTGACCCCACTTTGTTAGACCGCCGTAGACAACTGTGGGAACGTGAATTGAGCAAAACGAACAATGAACCACAAAACCTCCCAGGAAAGAAGATCAAGGGTCCCAGCGAGCATTATTCCCTATTTGAAATGAAATGATGCACTAAAACAGAGTAAGGACTAAATGTACAAAACATTCTCAATGTGACACAGTGGAGTGCTTAAAAATAAATATAATTCACATGGTCTGTTTCTATTTCAATTAAATTGGCTTTTCTAGATTAATTTAACAAATAATCTTCCCTGTTCTGAAGAGGGAAAACAGTTTTACTGAAAATAATAAAAATAACTTTGTAAAGAAGTAAGCAGGAAGGAACCAGGCTCATTAACAGTCAAATAGAATGATTTTACCTGTAAAAATATCTCAACACAGAAGGAACAGGTTTGCAAACAAAAATGAAAGAAAGATGACACTGAAGAGTTTGCACATTATCTCCTGAATTTGTCAGTTCTATGGTTTTAAATGATGAGACCATTAAGCAGGCCCAACTGAAGAAAACCAAGTTTTCCCTAAACTGAGTCTTCTTTCTGTGATGACTGACTCAACCACCTTGAGGGTCTTCTCATCTCATGGTAGTATTCTCAGTTTTTAATCCCAACTGGTATGCTGCTCTACTTGAGCTCTCCAATCCTTATTTGATATAATCCCCCCTTAATTTTCTCAGAAGAGTGTATTATTACATCAACTTTGTTAAAAACATGCCCGTTACTTCCAGGCAAAATTAAAATCACCTCATTCAAAAGTCAAAGCCCTGCATAATTAAGCATAAAGTTCTCATTACAAGTTCTCTTTTCCTCCTGTGAAAGTGAAAGTGGCTCAGTCATGTCTCACTCTTTGCGACCTCATGGACTATACAGTCCATGGAATTCTCCAGGCCAGAATACTGGAGTGGGTAGCCTTTCCCTTCGCCAGGGAATCTTCCCAACCCAGGGATCGAACCCAGGTCTCCTGCATTGTAGGCGGATTCTTTACCAGCTGAGCCACTTTTCCTCTTGTTACTGCTTCGATTGCTGAAGCTCAAAGCATTTTTCTTGCTTTCCAGCTTTTGCTTTAGTGACAGTCTCTTCAATTTGCCTTCTGGCTTCTCTGCATAAACAAACAATACTCTTTCCATCATTCAATGAAGAACAATATACCTACTGTGTGTCAGGCCCTGCATGTGGCAGAGAGGATACAGTAGCGAACAAGGCCGACACAGTTCCTGCTTTCAAAGAGCCATGAGTAATTTGGAGGAACGGCAGACATACTACCATACTACCACTCTTCAGACATTGTGACAACTTCTGTAACAGAAATAAAACAGATTCGTGTATGGTGACTGGTAGGACTACTTAGATTGACTTATCAGGGAGAACCTCACTGAAGAAGTGCTATTTGAATTGAGGACTTATTGCATGAAGAGCCAACAAAGCAGAGCCTAGGAGCAGAATTTTTCAGGGAATGAAAAATACAAGTGCCCCCGAACAGAGAATCATCTAGAATGTGCATGGAAAGAAGAGAAAGCAGTGAAACCCAAGAGGAGCGAGCCGAACTACAGAGAACTCTTAATTTTCTGTGTCAAGTGTTTAGAACTTACCCTGAACTCTTGAAATATTATGGTATGTTGCTAGTGAAGTCTTAACCTTGCTTTCTGTCTTTTTATTTGACCGTGTCATTGCCTTGATTTGAGTTTACTTTATGATAAAAATAAAGTTACATTATAAATGATTATGCAGCCTCACAGGATATTCCAGTGTTATACACAGTGTAGGTTTTTAAACATGGCTAAAATGCCAAATCTCCCCAAACCAATGTACACATTTAACATTATTCCTATCAACATCCAAGCAAGATTTTTTGTAGCTAAATAAAAAAGTTACTCCAACATTTACATGGAAAAACAAAGGAAATAAAATACGTAAAATACGAAGAGGAGTTTGGGAGGAATCTATTTACCCAGTTTAAGACATATCTACAATAATCAATGCTATGTGGTATTGATGTAGGGATAAATACACAGATCAGTGGGACAGAATATAAATCTCAAAAACGGACCCACACATATTTGGCCAACTGATGTTTGGACAAAATCACCAAAGCAATTCTGTATAAGAAGGACAGTATTTTAACAAATGGTGATGGGACAACTGGACTTCCTAGGCAAAACAAAATGAACCTTAACCTAAATGTCATAACTTTTGTAAAAATTAATTGAAAGTATATTACAGACAAATGTAAAATACAAAATTATAAAACTTGTGGAAAATGGGAGAAAATCTTTAATACATAGGGCTGGGCAGAGTTCCTAGACTTGACAACAAAAACACAGTCCATAAAAGGAAAAATTGATAAATTAGATTTCATTAACATTTAAACCCTTTGCTAGGTGAAAGACCCTTTTAAGAGGATTAAAAAAAAAAAAAAACAAGCTATGGACCAAGAGAAAATATTTGCAAACCATCTATCCAATTAAGGCTAATAAGTAGAATATATAAAGAATACTCTAAACTCAACAGTAAAAAGAAACAAACCAGCCAAATAATTAGAGTAAAAGCACTGATAGACACTTCACTGAAGCAAGTATGTAGATTGGAAATAAGTACCTGAGAAGATATTCAACATCATTCACCACTAAGGAAATTCAAATTAAAACCATAATGAGATATCATTACATTGCTATCAGAATGGATAAAATGCAAAACAATAATAACACAAAACACGTTTCTCTACAGGAAATTTCTAGAGGCTTAATCATTCATACAGTACTGGTTGGAATGTAAAATGACACAGCCACTATGAAAACAGTTTGGTAGCTTTTTAAAGAATTAAGAATGCTACAACCAAATGACCTAGTCCCATAAAATACTCTCCTAGGCATTAATCCCAGAAAAATAAACACTTATGTTTACACAAAAACCTATATTTATAAAATGTTTATTTGTAACAGCCCCAAACTAAAATCAACCCAGATATTCTTCAAGGGTGAATAGTTAAAAAAACAGAAAAACAGGCTTCTGGTTCAAGATGGTGGTGTAGAAGGATGTGCACTTGTCTCCTGTGAGAGCACCAAAATTTCAACTAGCTGTTGAACAACCATCAACAGGAGGACACTGGAACCCATGAAAAAAAAAATATATATCCATGTCCAAAGAAAAGCTGCTGCAGTGAGATGGTATGAGGGGTACAGTCATGATAAAATCAAATCCATAGCTGCCAGGTGGGCAACCCAGAAACTGGAGAACAATAATAGCAAAGAAATTCTCCCACTATTGTGAAGGTTCTGAGCCCCCATCAGGCTTCCCAGCCTGGTGATCCAACAATTGTGAAGGTTCTGAGCCCCCATCAGGCTTCCCAGCCTGGTGATCCAACAATTGTGAAGGTTCTGAGCCCCACATCAGGCTTCCCAGCCTGGTGATCCAACAAAGCGACAAGGGATCCACAGGGAATCTGATTTTGAAGGCCACTGAAATTTGATTATAGGACTTCCACAGGACTGGGGGAAACAGACTCCACACTTGGAGGACACAAACAAAATCTTGCTGCACTGAGATCCAGGGAAAATGATCAGTGACCCCATAGGAAACTGAACCAAACCTACTGGCTAGCATTGGAGGGTCTCCTGTGGAGGTGTGTGTCAGCAGTGGCTTGCCATGGGGACAGGGCATTGTCAGCAGAAGTCCTGGAAAGGGCCCCTTGGCGTAAATCCTCTTGAAGGTCATCACTAATCCTACCATAGTGCCCACAGACCCCAGGGTCAGGTCACCTCAGGCTAAACAATTAACAGATAGGGAGCACAGCCCCACCCATTAGCAGATAATTGGATTAGCCTTATTGAGCACAGCCATGCCCACCAGAGCAAGACCCAGTTTTTCCCACTTCCAGTTCCTACCATCAGGAAGCTTGCATAAGCCCCCTAGTCTCCTCCATCAGAGGGCAGACAGAAGAAGCAAGAAGAATCACAATCCCACTGTGTCTAGAACAAAAACCACCATATAGAAAGTTAATCAGGGTGAAAATTCACAATGTCCCAGATGAAGGGAAAAGATAAAACCCCAGAAAAACTAAATAAAGTGGAAATAGGCAAGCTTCCAGAAAAAGAATTCAGAATAATGATAATGAAGATGATCCAGGGTCTCTGGAAGACAATGGAGAAGGTATAAGAAATGTTTGCCAAAGAACTAAAGACCAAATAGAGATGAATAATACACTAGAAGGAATCAATAGCAGAATAACTGAGGCAGAAGAACGGATAAATGACCTGGAGGTCATTTATGGATAAATGACAGAATGCTGGAAATACTGCCACAGAACAGGATATAGAAAAAGAATGGAAACAAACAAAAAATGAAGATAACATAAGAGACCTCTGGGATGACATTAAATGCACCAACATTCGCATTATAGGGGCCCCAGAAGGAGAAGAGAGAGAGAAAGGACCTGAGGAAAATACTTGAAGAGATTAACTTCAAGCTGGAAATCTCCCTAAAATAGGAAAGGAAATAGTCAACCAAGTCCAGGAAGCACACAGAGTCCCAGGCAGGATAAATACAAGGATGAATACACCAAGACACGTAGCAATCAAACTGACAAAAATGAAAAATAAAGACAAAAATGTTAAAAGCAACAAGGGAAAAATGACAATATAACAGGGGAATTCCCATAAGGTTATAAACTGATTTCTCAATAGAAACTCTACAAGTCCAAAGGGAATAGCATGATATATTTAAAGTGATGAATGAGAAGACCCTACAAAGAATATTCTACCCAGCAAGACTCTCATTCACATTTGATGGAGAAGTCAAAAGCTTTACAGGCATGCAAAAGTTAAGAGAATTCAGCATTACAAGAAATGCCAAAGGAATTTCTCTAAGCAGTAAACACAAGAGAAGGAAAAGACCTACATAAAATAAACCCCAAAACAATTAAGAAAGTGTTAACAGGATCATACATATTGATGATTATCTTAAATGTAAATAGATTAAATGCACCAACCAAAGACATAGACTGTCTGGCCAGATGAAAACATGTGCATGCATGCACTTTCACTTACCACATCACTCTACTTAACCCCCTGAATTGTATGTAATTATTTTATACTGTTAGGTTAATCATAGTTGGGGAAACGATAGAAATGCTGAGAGACTTAATTTTGGGGGGCTCCAAAATCACTGCAGATGGTGACTGCAGCCATCAAATTAAAAGATGCTTGCTCTTTGGAAGGAAAGTTATGACCAACCTAGACAGCATATTAAAAAGCAGAGACATTGCTTTGCCCACAAAGGGCTGTCTAGTCAAAGCTATCATTTTTCCTATAGCCATGTATGGATGTGAGACTTGGACTATAAAGAAAGCTGAGTGCCGAAGAATTGATGCCTTTGAACTGTGTGTTGGAGAAGACTCTTGAGAGTCCCTTGGACTGCAAGGAGATCCAACCAGTTCATCCTAAAGGAAATCAGTCCTGAATATTCATTGGAAGGACTGATGCTGAAGCTGAAACTCCAATTCTTTGGCCACCTGATGCAAAGGATTGACTCATTGGAAAAGACTCTGATGCTGGGAGGGATTTGGGGCAGGAGGAGAGGGGGGCGACAGAAGATGAGATGGTTGGATGGTATCAATGACTCGATGGACATGAGTTTGAGTAAGCTCCAGGAGTTGGTGACGGACAGGGAAGCCTGGCATGCTGCAGTCCATGGGGTCTCAAAGAGTCAGACACAACTGAGCAACTAAACTGAACTAAGGTTAATCATGTTTCCATCATGGCTTACAATTGTAATGATATTTTATTTTTGTCTGGCTATTGATTGTGAAAACTGATAAACTCTTCTACTATTGTGAATTTTGCTTAAAAAAAAACAACAAAAAACTACAGTACATTCATACCATGGAGTATTACTCAGCAATAAAAAGGAACAAGCTATTTATGTAAACAACTTAGATAAATCTTGAAAGAATTATATGAGTAATAAGAGCCAATTTGAAAGGCTTATATTTATATAAAGGTTATATATACTATCTTTGGACTTCCCTGATGGCTCAGATGGTAAAGTATCTGTCTACAATGTGAGAGAGACCTGGGTTCAATCCCTGGGTTGGGAAGATTCCCTAGAGAAGGAAATAGCAACCCACTCCAGTACTCTTGTCTTGAAAATCCCACGGATGGAGGAGCTTGGTGTAGGCTACTATCCATGGGGTAGCAAAGAGTCGGGCATGACTGAGCGACTTCATTTTCACTTTCTATATATACTATCTTACTCCATTTATATTAATTTGAAATGACAAATTTCTAAAAATAGAGAAAAAACAGTTACCATGATTAAGGGCTTCCTTCGTGGCTCAGCCATAAAGAAGCAGTCTGCCAATACAAAGTATTTGGGTTTGATCCCTGAGTTGGGACAATTCCCTGGAGAAAAATATGGCAACACACTCCAGTGTTCTTGCATGGAGAGATCCCATGGACAGAGGAGCTTGGTGGGCAACAGTCATAGGAGTTGCAAAAGAGTTGGACATGACTGATAGACTAAACAACGAGTTAGGGAAGGTGTGGGGATGGGATGGAAGTGTGTGTATTTATAAAAGGGCAAAATGAGATATCTTTGTGATGATGAAATCATTCTGTATCTTGACTGCATCAATGTCAATGTCATGATGGTTATATTTTTTTGTATCTTGGTTTTTCTTTCTACCAATTTGACTTTTCTCCATCCAGGTATGAATGTTATCTTTTTCCTGTTTTCTGGATTTTTTCTTAGCTCATTTCCTGTACCATTTTATGGTACATCCTCTGCCTAAACAAGTGCATTCATAACCTCAAGCATTACTGATCAGCTCCTGATTGAGAAATATAAGCACACTCAAAAGACTACCCAAACAGAGTTAAATAAAGGGATGATTTACAAAGCTTCATTAAGAGTTAATGGAACCAACAGTGAAACACCAAAGGACAGGTTGCAATCAGAAAATATTACTATCCCCAGACCTACAGGTACATAGAGAGGGGAAAATGATACTGAGGCTGAGAGAGAGCTGGAGTCATGAATTGTAGTGGTGGATGCACTACAATCAGGGAATATATATCTGCATGTAAAAGACAAAAGGCCTGCCACCACCATCTGAAAGAAGAGGTTCAATTCAACCAGCCTCAGGTGGCCAAACTGTCCTCCTTATGCCCAAGAATGTTAAGAATCTGTTCTATCAAGGATTTATTTAGTGCTGCTCTTTCTTGTTTGGGGATTCCATGTGCACTAGATCAGCCTTCAGGAGGACAAAACTATGTGGTTGCTATGATACTTAGCTCCCATCCCTGCTGCAATGGACAACATATGGCCCACCCAAGCTTCAGGGTGGATAGGGAAAGAATTGAAATATATGCAAAGGATGGGTCATGTAAGTCTATACCCGATTATTAAGAGCCTCCTCTACTGAGGTTGTCTTCTGTAAAATATTCTGCTGAATATTTTGTCAGTCAAATTTCTTCACTCTGCTTACTGTGCAAGGTTTATTCACATGAATCTCCCCCAGATACATGCTGTCCATCTTTTAATCTTGTCAGACCATGGTAGACATTAATTTCTAACTTTAAATTTCAGGTACTATTTTTCTGGGCACACTTTACCATAGTATTTTCTTCAGTTTTTGGCCTATCCTTTTTCTCCTTTTGTAAAGTGCCATATGTTTATGGGTACTCTTTCGGACCACTGAGATATGAAAAGGAAGAAAACTGCAAGGAAATGAGTTCAGTCATTTACCAAGGAAGACTTGGTTCCTTCATATAACACACACACACACACACACACACACACACATATATATATATATAATGTATCTATGTTTTATATGTTTCATTCAATATAGAGAATGGTGAAAGACATTTCAAGGGTTCCAGGGTAATGAGTGGTTCATGCTTTTCATAAATGTCTGCTGTTCTTGTTTAGTTGCTCAGTTGTGTCCTTCTCTTTGCAACCCCATGGACTGTAGCCCACCAGGCTCCTCTGTCCAAGGCATTTCTCAGGCAAGAAGAGTGGAGTGAGTTGCCATTTCCTTCTCCAGGGGATCTTCTGCACCCAGGCATCAAACCCGCATCTCCTGCATTGGCAGGCAGGTTCTTCGCCACAGAGTCACAAGGGAAGCATAAAGATGTCTAATGATACAAAATACCAAATGCATAACTATTGTATTTTTTTCAGGAATAAAAAGTAGAAGACAGAAAATATGTTAATTATGCATTAATTGATATATTGACAGTGTTTGTTTTAATCAGTTTGTATTGAGGAAGTCATGGCATGCTTGCATGGGACTTCAATATGTCTTTCACTAGAAAGCATCAGAATGATGACTTCTATGATTTTATACTACACATATGACAGTTCTATTGTACACTCTTGCTGTATTATTCTCTTTTAGGATTATCTTGCACAGAATTCATAAATTGAATTTCAGATGGTAAATTATTTAGTGAGAAGTCTACTTTTTGTCCACAAGCATGGAGATATATACAGTTCAACTAGACTGGCAAAATATTGTAGAATTTTATATTGGAGCTAAAAATATTTTAATATTATGTAATTAATTAGTATTAACCCTAATTATAACTCTAGGGTTATTATTGCAATAATAGTGATTACTTCAAAATCCTCTAATACTGATTTATCATTCCATGGTCAATTATTTTATTTTACACTTATATTGGGTCTTATACAACTAGAAATTAAAGAATTTTGAACACAAAAGCTTAAAATCATCTTTTACAATGACTTTTTGGGTATTAGACATAGATATATTTATAAGATGATCTAAATTCACACAATATATTGCAAGCATTTTTTTACATTAAATCTATCAGATACCAAAATAGGAAACACTCTGACAAACAAAATAGACACAGTATCACTAGCAAACGTTCATATATGTGGCTGCATTTTATCCCTAGTTTTGTGCCTTTGGATTCAACCAACTGCAAATTGTTTGGTACTATAGAATTTACTTTTGAAAAAAATTAAATCCATGTGAGTGGACCTGTGCTGTTCAAATCCATGCTGTTCAAGAGTCATCTGTATAACAATAATAAAAAAAAGTATGAAACACTGCAAGAATTACCAAAATGTGACTAAAAGGCACAAAGTGAATAAGTTTTGGGAAAGTGGCAAACTTGTTTGACACGCTTGCCTGAGGCCATAAACCATAAATTTTTAAAAATGAAATATCTACTAAGTGTAGTCACATGAAGTACAATAAAACAAGGTATACCTATTTTCTCCCTTCAGTTCTATCCATGTTTTATATATTTAGTTGGGTGTATATATATTCATAATTGTTACATGACCCCATGAAATTGACCCTTTTATTATTATATAATATCCACTGTCACTTGTGGATGATCTAAAAGAAGTTGATAAATTCCTAGACACATACAGCTTACCAGGACTGAATCCTGAAGAAACAAAAAGCCTGAATAGTCCTATATATGGTTAAGAAAAAAAAAAAACTAAAAAAATTATCCAATTATAAAATACTCCCAACACACAAAAATCCCAGGACCTGATAGATTCACTTGTGAATTCTGCCAAATATTTAAAGGAGAACTAATGCCAATTTTTCTTAAATGTGTCCAAAAAACAAAAGAGGAGGAAACACTTAGCTTTTTCAATGAGGTCAGCAAAACTCAGACAAAGACAACACAAGAGTGGAAAATTACAGGCCAATATCTTGATGAATATACACACAAAAATTCTCAACAAAATGCTGATAATCCAATTTCAACAACTCATTAAAATATACTGTATAGCCAAGAGGTATTTATCCGGGATGCAAATATGGCTCAACGTATGAAAATCAATGTAATACATCAGAATGAAGGATAAAGAAACCACATGACCATCTCAATAAATGCAACATTTGACAAAATTCAACCACCTTTCCATGGTAAAAACTCTCGACAAACTAGGAATAGAAGACAGATACTCAACATAAAGAATACCATTTGTAAATGTCCACAGCTATCATAGTCAATGACTAAAAACGGAAAGCTTTTCCTTTCAGATCAAGAACAAGGTGAGAATGGTCACTCTTGCTGCTTCTATTCAACATAGTACTGGAAATCCTAGCCAGGCCTAATAGGCCTAAAAAGAAAAAAAGAAAAAGAAACACAGGTATCCATACTGGGAAAGAAGAAATAAAACTGTTACTGTTTGAAGACCACATGATCTTACACACAGAAAACTCCGAGGACTTTACAAAAATCTCTTGGAACTAAGAAATGAATTCATTAAAGTTGCAGAATAAAAAGGAACATATGAAAGTCAATTCTGTTTCTATATTAATAATAAACTACCTGAAAAGGAAATTAGGAAAACAAATTTACAAAACAGAAAATATTTATAAATAAAGCAACTAAGGAGATAAACTATTTGCACACTGAAAAGTACAAAATGCAAAATGTTGACGAAAGAAGATAGAAACAAACGGAAAGATAGTCTATGTTCATGAAATAGGAGGCTTCATACTATTGAAATGTCCATACTAGCCAAAGTGATCTACAAATTCAGTGATCCCTATCAAAATCCCATTGATTTTCTTTTTTTTTATAGAAGTAGAACAAACAATGCTAAATTTAACATGGAACTGCATAGGACCCCAAATGTCAAATGCTTTTGAAAAAGAACAAAGCTGGAGGCATCACACTTTCTGATTTCAAAGTAAATCAGAAAGATACAGTGATTACAACAATATGGTACTGGCATTAAGCATGTGTGGTCAGTTGCATCTAATTCTTTTTGACCCTATGGATTGTAGCTCACCAGACTTCTCTGTCCATGGGGATTTCCTAGGCAAGAATATTGGAGTGGGTCGCCATTTTCTTACCAACCCAGGGATTGAATCAGCATCTCCTCCACTGGCAGGTGGATTTTTTTTTTTTAACCACTGAGCCACTAGGGAAGCCCCACTGGCATAAAGATCCATATATAATCAAACAGAATAGAAAAGAGAGCCCAGAAATTAATCCATGAATATATAGTCAAGTGATCTTCTATCAGGGTGTCAAGCATACACAATATGGAAAGGATAGACTCTCCAACAAATATTACGGGGAAAACTGTTTGTCCACATGCAGAAGAATAAAACTCTTATCTTATACTATACACAAAAATCAACTAAAAAAATCAAAAAGACTTAAATACAAAACTGCAACTGTAAAATTCCTAAATGAAAACATAGGGCTAAAGCTTCATGGTATTCGTCTCAGAACTGATTTCTTAGATGTGACATGAGCAAGAAAAGCAAAACAGACAAATAGGACTGCACCAAAGTTAACAACCAACAGAAATTGAAAAAAAAAATCATCCTATGAAATTGGAGAAATTATTTGAAAACTGCTTATATCAGATAAGGCATTAAAATCCAAATACATAGGAACTCCTATAATTTCCTGCCATATTCAGCAAAGTGGACATGTTTTTCTATCATTCTGCCACATACATGACAGACTGGATGAAGGAAATGGCAGCCCATTCTAGTATTCTTGCCTGGAGAATCCCATGGACAGAGGAGCCTAGTGGGCTACAGTCCATGGGGTCTCGAGTCTCGGACATGACTTAACAACTAAACTACCACCACCGTGGATGAATCTTGAGGATATTAAGTTAAATAAGCCAGTCACAGCATACAGAGAGCCAACAAACACAAGAAAAATTCTCAAAAGATCACAAATTATTAGAGAAATGTAAATCAAAACTACAATGAGATATCACCTCACACTTGTCAGAATGGCCATTACCATCAAATCTACAAACAATAAAAGCTGCAGAAGGTGTGAAGAAAAGGGAACCCACTGTTGGTGGAAATAAAAGTTGATACAGACACTATGGAGAACAGTATGGAAGTTACTTAAAAAAATAAAAATAGAACTACCACATGATCTAGCAATCCAACTATGGGGCATGTATCCAGAGAATAATTCAAAAAGATACATGCACCCAAATAGCACTGCAGTGCTATTTACAATAGCCAGGACATGGAAACAAACTACATGTTCATCAAGAGAAGAATGAACAAAGATATGGTACATATAAACAATTGAATATTACTCAGCCATAAAAAAGGAACAAACGGGGTCACTTGTAGAGATGTGGATGGACCTAGATACTGAGATATAGAATGAATTAGGTCAGAAAGAGGAAAAAAAAATATCATATATTAATGCATATAGGTGGAATCTGAAAAACTGGTATAGAAGAGCTTATTTACAAAACAGAAATAGAGACACAGACATAAAGAACAAATGTGTGAATACCAAGGAGGCAAGGGGGAAATGGGATGAATTGCGAGATAGGGACTGACATATATATACACTATTGACATTAATACTAATACTATGTTTAAAACAGATACTAATGAGAACTTACTGTATAGCCCAGGGGACTCTATTCATTGCTCTCTGTTGACTTAAATTGGGGAAACCCAAAAAAGAGGTGATATGTGTATACATATAGTTGATTCCCTTTTCTGTACAGTAGAGAATAATACATTATAAAGCAACTATACTCTAATAAAAATTAAAAACTAAATAAAGTAGATAACCAACAAGGATATACTCTATAGCACAGGGAACTCTGCTCAGTATTCTGTAATAACCTTTTCCCTAAATGGGAAAAGAATGTTAAAAGAATAGACACATGTATGTGTAAAAGAACTAAATTAAAAATCTTAAAAAATTAGCCAGTCATAAAAGAACAAATACTGCATGATTCCACTTATATTAGATATCTTAAATAGTAATACATGAACTGTGAACTTCCAGATGTTCAAACTGGTTTTAGAAAAGGCAGAGGAACCAGAGATCAAATTGCCAACATCCGCTGGATCATCGAAAGAGGAAGAGAGTTTCAGAAAAACATCTATTTCTGCTTTGTTGACTATACCAAAGCCTTTGAGCGTGTGGATCACAATAAACTGTGGAAAATTCTGAAGGAGATGGGAATACCAGACCACCTGACCTGCCTTTTGAGAAACCTATATGCAGGTCAGGAAGGAACAGTTAGAACTGGACATGGAACAACAGACTGGTTCCAAATAGGGAAAGGAGTACGTCAAGGTTGTATATTGTCACCCTGCTTATTTAACTTATATGCAGAGAACATATGGAGAAGGCAACGGCACCCCACTCCAGTACTCTTGCCTGGAAAATCCCATGGATGGAGGAGCCTGGTAGGCTGCAGTCCATGGGGTCACAAAGAGTCGGACATGACTGAGCGACTTCACTTTCACTTTTTACTTTCATGCATGAGAGAAGGAAATGGCAACCCATTCCAGTGTTCTTGCCTGGAGAATCCCAGAGATGGCGGAGCCTGGTGGGCTGGCATCTATGGGGTTGCACAGAGTTGGACACGACTGAAGTGACTTAGCAGCAGCAGAGTACACCATGAGAAACGCTGGGCTGGAGGAAGCACAAGCTGGAATCAAGATTGCTGGGAGAAATATCAATAACCTCAGATATGCAGATGACACCACCCTTATGGCAGAAAGTGAAGAAGAACTAAAGAGCCTCTTGATGAAAGTGAAAGAGGACAGTGAAAAAGTTGGCTTAAAGCTCAACATTCAGAAAACGAAGATCATGGCATCTGGTTCCATCACTTCATGGCAAATGGGAGGGATTGGGGGCAGGAGGAGAAGGGGACGACAGAGGACAAGATGGCTGGATGGCATCACTGACTCGATGGACGTGAGTCTGAGTGGACTCCGGGAGTTGGTGATGGACAGGGAGGCCTGGCGTGCTGCGATTCATGGGGTCGTGAAGAGTCGGACACGACTGAGTGACTGAACTGAACTGACTTTATTTTTGAGGGCTCTAAAATCACTGCAGATGGTGATTGCAGCCATGAAATTAAAAGACGCTTACCCCTTGGAAGGAAAATTATGACCAACCTGCTGCTGCTGCTGCTGCTGCTAAGTCGCTTCAGTTGTGTCTGACTCTGTGCAACCCCATAGACGGCAGCCCACCAAGCTCCCCCGTCCCTGGGATTCTCCAGGCAAGAACACTGGAGTGGGTTGCCATTTCCTTCTCCAATGCATGAAAGTGGAAAGTGAAAGTGAAGTCGCTCAGTCGTGTCCGACTCTTAGCGACCCCATGGACTGCAGCCCACCAGGCTCCTCTGTCCATGGGATTTTCCAGGCAAGAGTACTGGAGTGGGGTGCCATTGCCTTCTCCGATGACCAACCTAGACAGCATATTAAAAAGCAGAGACATTATCTTGTCCACATAAATTCATCTAGTCAAGGCTGTGGTTTTTCTGGTAGTCATGTATGGATGTGAGAGTTGGACTATAAAGAAAGCTGATAAAGAAATTCTTTAACCTTTTTTGTAGTACAGAAGTGATGGTGTTGAAGTTGTTTTTGCTTTTCCTTGTCTGAAAAAGTCTTCATTTTGCCTTTATTTTTGCAATATTTTTGATGGGAATAAAATCCTAGGTTGACCTCTCATTTAAATATGTTATACCATTGCTCTATGTATAGTAGTAGTTTCTGCCAACAAGTCTGAAATAATTCTTATCAGGGTTCTGCTGTATATATGTGCCTTTCAATGGGCTAATTTTAATTACTTTCCACTATATTTCAAAAGCAATTTGATTATAATGACGCTTGATGTAATTTTTTTGTTCCTAATTCTGCTTGGGGTTCATTGAGCTTCTTGGATCTATTATATTTACTATTTTAATCAAATTTGCAAAATTTTCAACCATTAATCCTTCAAATATTTATTCTCTATTTCTTCCCCTTTGTAGGACTCCCAGTACACATGTTAGATCCACTAGTATTAATCTCTGGTATCACTAATCCTTTACACATTTCTTTTTCACTCTATTTTCTGATTTTGGTTTGTTTCGGTTTTTCTTGCTATAGTTTCAAGTTCAGAAGTCATTACTTCTGCAAGGTGTATTCTGCATTTAACAGCCTCCAGCAAATTTTTCATTTTGGATATTTCATTTTTTCATTGATATAATATCCATTTGTTTCTTTCTTATGCTTCACATTCCTCTCATTATGTCCTTGTTTGCTTTAATTCCTGGGCATACTGAGTATGTTTATCATAAATCTTTCAGCATCTCATAGTCCTCTCATTCTTTTCTAGACTTGTTTCTAATGACTAAGTTTACTCCAAATTTGGGCAATATTTTCCTGCTTTTTTGCATGTGAAGCAGTTTTTAATTATTTGCTGTGCATTGTAAATGTTATGTTGAAGGGTATTAGATTTTACTGTATTTCTTTAAAGGATAAGGTCATTTTTCTGGCTGGACATTAACATGCTTGAGATTAGTTTGATTCTCTCTGAACTTGTTCTGAAACCCTCTGAAGACAGTTCTATGGTAACATTTCTCTAAAGTTGGTTTATATTCTTCATAAATCTACTTAAATGTGCCATATTTTCACTCTGCTGACTGGAACCTGAATGATTCTTTTACATAATCTCTAGCAACTTTCTGGCTTCCAGATCCCCAGAAATGGTTCTTTCCCTAGATTTTGTTCTTTTGCCTGTCCCTTTCATTTCTCCCAATGAAGGTACAGATCTAGATAAGACAGAGACTCAAAAGGAATTTTATTCCTATTCTTATAACTTTCTCTCCGTACCTCTATTCAATATGATGCTTGATGCCACCATTTCTAGCTGCCTTATCCTTCCTGAAATCCAGTCTCTGTCTTCTCAATTCAGAGGGACCACTGGACTTTGATTTTCTCTCCCCTGCAATGGAATTTGAAAACTGCCTCTAGGCAGAAAGCTAGGATGATCACAGAGCTTATCTCACTGATACACTTTACCAGAGATCTTAGTCCAGCGCTGCATGCTTATTATCTGAAATAGTTGTTTCACATATATTTCCAGTGTTCTAGTTTTTTTATGGTAAGAAGACAAATTAGAATTCTGTTCCCTTCTCAAGGCTGGAAGCAAAAGTCCAGAAGTATGTTCTAATAGTTACTGTTATATAACCATCCAACTTTTTTTTTTCCAAAACATCAATCCAATTTATATTATCATTACGATGACTACTTCCTTTACTGAATTTCCATTGAAAGTGAAAATGAAAGTCAAGTTGCTCAGTCCGGTCCCACTCTTTGTGACCCCAGGGACTGTAGCCTACCAGGCTCCTCTGTCAATGGAATTTTCCAGGCAAGAGTACTGGAGTGGGTTAGACTCCTAATTTAACAGCACGTTTTCACATGAAAACATGTATATATGTGATATATGTACTTTATGAGTCATACTTCATGAGTAAATACAGAGTATATGCTAATTGGGATTAATATCAAAGTTCATATGGTTCTGTCTATAAAAATTTTAGGTATGGTTGTTTTCATCTCTGGGAAAAATTGCAGAATCCCACAGTCAGCTATGGAATCCAGAGGCATTTTATTAGTGTGAATCAATACAAAATGAGGCAAACATTGCTATAGATTTGCAGAATATTATACTTGCTTGAGTAATTAAAACATATGGTCTATTTAATGTTCTATATTAATAAAACTATTAAAATCATCCATCTTGTTATGGATCTTTACTCATTAAGAACAGATTTTAATGTTTTAAAAATATATCAGGCATTGCAGAAAGCAGAAAAGAGAAAAGAAAAAAATAAGCAAAAGGTATTGCCCTTAATACCTCAATGTGTCTCATATTATTATTAATAGTTATATTAAAGATAACTACTGCTAAAATTTGGAGTATTATACTTTATATATTTAATATACAGCTATAACATACTTCATAAATAACTTTATACTCTGCTTTCTCATTTAATAACTAATATAGTAAAAGTTTTAATAATTATCTTCTAGAATCACAGTGTATTTTATATAAATATACTATCATTGAGTCATTAACTCATGGCATTATCAAATGATTTTAAATGTAAGTACTTTTATTATCATCTTTGTGAGTCAAAACATTATCATTATTTATGATTTCAAATCACTACTACATGAGGTGTAATTAAATGCTCAGATGTACAAACTTTTCCAAAGACATTCAATACACAATGAACATTTCTTTCTCAAAGTGATAAACCAAATATTTCTACAAATAGTACTGGTTCATTCTCTGTATTCAAATTAGCTTTCACTGTTACCATTATTTTAAAAAATTCCAGGTTGAAATTGCATTTTTTACCTGATTCTGGTAAGTTTACATTCTAACTAGTGCAGTCCATTGGAATTCTAGATTGTTCAGATCCAGGTCAATGGTTCTGAAAGGTCTAGGCATTTTCCATGCTCCAATGCAGTTGATGCGGGCCCACTTGAACCTATTTTGTTCAAAGGACTCTCAGTATGCAAACCGACTGAAGTCTGTAACATGGGTGAGGGGCTCTGGCACTTCATTATCTTGTCGAGTCTCTGTGTTTCTGTATCTACAAGTTGTTATGATTATATAGGGTAGTAGCTTTTTAGTGGACTACTGGTCCATTGCAGCCTTTGGACTCAGTGATCAATCAGCCAACACCAAAGATTCTTGCAGTTCACATGGGCTGATACTACAAAGGCCTCATTTCCTATCAGGATGATGTATGGAACATGAAGCCTGTGGAGATCTTCTTTCTTACTCCAAAGTTACCTTCTACTTCAAAAGATAAAGAGGAGGGTAAGTAGACATAGTTTATAGCTGAGACTAAAAGGCTCAATGTGTCTCAATTTCTAATCTTAGAGGAATATCAGAGAATTTCTAATTTTAGAGTAGAAATATCCACTGCAATGCAAGATACCCTAATAATGTGTTTGTAGAGTAAGCATGTTCCCTCAGAACAGGTAAAGCCAATACTTCCCCACCCTGCTATGAAGCAGATTTAGAGAAGGAGAGAGGGTTGTGTCTCCAGGGGAGGAAAAGTGATTGTGCCAGATTTTGGATCCCTTCTTCATTTCTCTCTTTCCTCGAGGAGAGGTAGAGGATATCCAACTCAGAAGTGTAACAATAGAGATGTTTGTGAAATTGGAGATGCTTCCAAATATGGTAGCAAAGGCAGTTGGTTTGGTGTGAGAATTTAGGAATACCTAGACCTATGCTGAGCCAAATTATGATTTTAAAAACCAAATCAACCATCACCAACAAAAAAGCACCCCTATGACATGGAAGCCCTGGCAATGGAGAGGATGGATAGAAAGACCCAAACCCAGAACCACTTAGCTCTATGTAGAAATGGTATTATATAAGGTTGGGTTTCTCTGTAAAAATAATAATGGGGAAATATTTTATAATTCAAGAAAGAAGCTGTAATCTAAAAGGGAATATATGTGTTCTGCTACTGTAGGCTCAGGGAAGAAGTAGCAGCCCCCAGTGAAATTTTATTAATTCCTTGAAGTAAAATGGAACACTGCTCACAAATGTACATTGTTTGTGCTAAGACACCCACAGTGGACAAAACACTTGCCCAGTAAATAGATTACAAATAGTGATGACTAATCTAATAACCTCCATTATTTCATTCAGAATAACAAATGACCAATGTAAGATGACTCCCGACTTCCCTTCTCTGATGTGTCCCCAAAATAATTTTTCCTTCTTGAGAATAATGAGAAATGATCTTGATAAGGAGGGCATCTTTGCCTTCAAATCTGACAAAAAACAGATATAAATTTTCTTTGCAAAAATAGAACTGACCAAGTGATGTTGAGTATCTTATGTTTAGGCATGAGTTCCTTTCAAAATCAGTAGAGATATTACAATTAATATCTAGAAGTAGAGTATTTCTTCCAAGTTACTCAAATTGTAGAGCTGCATTTGTGCTCTCCTACAGATTATCCAGGAATTTATTCGAGTTTCCACATTGGGACTGTAGTTACTATAGATATCTGTCCTAAATCAGATCATTTTTTTCTCCAGTAGATCTTTTCTAATCACAGAATGGTAAAAATGAAAACAGTTATCACTTCATCTGTCAAATCAGATAAATCAAAAATGAACAGAATCATAACAGATGTCAGATTTCTCTTATTTTCAGTGATTTACGCTCTCATCTATTTCTTTCTCTCATTAACAATATATACCTTTTGTTTATCAAACTACTTACTATCTGAAGATTCAGTCTCTGAGGAAGGAGCTAACTGTCTGATATTAGCTGTTTCATGATCTTCAATACTATTCTACAAAAAAAGGGATCCTCAAAATGGCAGGTTTGAGATATATTATGTAGAAGAGCTACTTTAACACTTTTATTTCACAGAGGAGGAAACTGAAGCTAAAGGAGGTTAAACGATTTGCCCATGATCATTTTCTGTAAAAGCTCTCATTTTTCTTCTTAAGCGTGTTTATCCCTGGAATTAGGATACCAGCTTTGGAGCTAAGTGAATCAATCACATAATTTAGCTTTTCTATATCTTGGCTTACTTTTCTATAAGATTGGAATAATAAATAATATCGACTTACTATCTTTCATACAGGAGTTTTATGAAGTGTTTCAAATGTATGCAAAGAATATAATGCCATAATACAACTACTACTTGGATTACAGATGAAGATTATTACTTGAGATTATGTCTGTCTTTTGGTGGCAGAATATTAGATAAAGCAAAAGGGATCAGTGTTAAGTAATGGAAGACATATATGACAAGAATCTGTACATTTGCAAGATCACAATAGGGCCCTTAGGCTACAACTTGAATGACAGCCATGGGATTTGGCATCTAATCTAGCACCCCAAATTGAGTTGTCATCTGAATTTGGGTGGGGGACTAAATGGGGGAAAATCAGCAATTATGAATACCTTACTGCCCAGTGCTTGGTCTGTCAACTATGTTAGGCTGCATTTTGCTTAATCATGTCTGTGAACGTTTTCTGAGTCTGTAATTTTGGAAAAAATAACTTTTGAAACAAATTACTTCTTCTAACAGTTGCTCCTAGAGATTAGACTTTTTCTGATCATGGCACACATTTTTCTTACACTTGAATCATTTGAACACACAACCCATGAATGGGTTCTGTCTTAAAGTGATGAACTGTTATTGGCCTTGGCAGCTGTATGTTTTAAAGGGACACAGAATACATATAACCTATGTGACTCTGCTGAAAACACTATTAATGTTGTAAACTGCCAACTTTGTCTTCTTTAAGCAGAAAGGATAGACAGAAAGAAACCAGTTTTACTTCCCAACAAAGATTTTTTATAACAGCAATAAGGTAATGGCAGGAAGTGTGCTTATCGTGCTGTAATCACACCCCAGGGGGAATGGGGGGTGCGCCACTGCACCTCTTACTTTGTAATGACCCAGGGGTGTGATTATCTTATGATAACCACACTCCCTGTCATGCCTTATTGCTTATATATTCCACATGTCATAATGAATCCTGAAGCACTTTCTAGGTCTCATAGCAAAGGCAATGACTTTGAAGTACAGGAAGTAGCCAGCTTTTCTAGGTACACACAGATTTATACTGTATACATTAGGGGGAATTATGAATGACTACTTTAAAGTGCCAACCAAGCCACAAATATGGGGGAACTGTGTGCTTTATGCCTTAAAAAATCTTATTTGGGCTACCTTTTAAAAAAAGTTTTTCTCCCCCTGCAATTTTGAGGACTATTAAATTATTCTGTTTCTACAAGGAACATTATCTGCCTCCAAAACCACCAGGGAAATAACATCTATGACATAATTACCTTGTAGTTACTTCATATGATGCTTTGCTATGAAAACTGGAGAATGTTAAGCTTCCCAACACAAAAATTAGTTCATTGGATTTAAGTGTCCATTATTCAGGAATTACAACCATTTCTGCTACAGATCATCAGGTGTAAGATTTAAGGGAGGTGTAAGCTTTAAGGGAGGGACAATGAAGGGAGATTTTCATTTATTCCATAATATTAAGGGTCTTCATTTTTTTCTGATGTTAGAGTTGTTACACTTAGCGCTAGTCATTGTGTACATTTTATTTTATTTGGAGATCATTTAGCTTTGAGAGTCTCCATTGCAACTGTTAATATATTCAAATTAAAATGAGTGGGGTTAATAGTAGACCTATAGGGAAGAAGAGACATCAAGAGTAAAAGATTTCTGAATTTAGCAGGAGGCTTTAATAAGACAACAAGGTAATAAACTAAGCAATTATTTTTGATGCAACTTGCATGATTATCATACCACAGAGTGAATCTGCACCTCAGGGAGAGGTTTCCAAGTAATTTTGTAACCTTTGAAATGTACAGAGCAATCAACATTTAAGTCCTACTGTCTCTTGCCGAGAAAAATCTGAAACACTCTTTTTATCCTGTCACTGTAACCTAGGTGATGAAGGTGGTGGCCTTTCACTGTGACCGCTGATGAGTTGATTCAATGTCTGTGTCAGCTTCAGGATCAACCATGTTAACCTTAGGTCACTCCAAGGAAAACTGTGTGTCGAAAGTGACGATTATTTAGCTGCCTACTGCATAAGCAGAGAGTCTTCTGATTACCATAAAGGTCAAATATGCACATTTTGACTGGTGGTAATGAGTAGTTTTAAAGATGTTTTAGCCTTTTCTTAATCTTGCAGTGTCACTAGGCTTCTATTGTTATGCACCAAAGAATGTGCCTCTAATTGTACCATTTGCCCTATTGTAGCTTGTACATAGAGCCAGTAGGGTGATGTTACTTGTGATAACCGCCTACCACATGTCCTAATAATTATTAGCCTTCAATAAATTGTATAATAAGGTAACTCAAGTCTGTAGGAACCAAAGGTTCTTAAAAAGTTGAAAGCAATATTTAAGAGGCTCATGTATCAAATTCTAATAGTGGAGAACAAAATAGAATATGAAAATACTTTTCAAGATGTGAAAACTTGTTAAGAATTAGGAAGTATCCTGAGACTTCAAACACCAGGACTGTGTGCATGTGTGTGTGTTTCCTACATGTTTGTGTATTTTTACTTTTAGATGATTTTAAATTTCACCTTTAAAAGACAAGCTTTGTCATTTGAGTCATCCAAAAATTAATAATTATCTTAGGAACAAATAAGACCAACTGAAAGTGCACACAAAAATTGATTTTCTAAAGGAGAAATTATAGTGGCATTTAATATTCTAAGAACTGTGCAGTATCACTCCACATTTAGTAGAGCCAAACAATTAGTTCTTTGCATAGTTTCAAAGAAAACAGTTTTCAAGCTGACAAGTTCAAGCAGTCCAAAATACCATAAAATACACAAAAAATGGAATAGATATGTAAAATACTACTTAAAATATAAACCTCAGCCAAAAGCTATGCTTCCTAGTACATTAAGCAAGAATAAAACAATTCTATTTTTTTTCTTTGTATTTCAGTGACTTGGATTTTAATAAAGGTACTAACTAACCTTCTTGACATTCTCTATTTTAATAGCTGTCAAGCTTTTAAAAATCTAGTAAGATGAGTAAATAGAACAGAAAAAAATAAAAAAGCAGCTGGAGAAAACATAAATCAGACAGTAGGAAAAATTAGACTGAGAACATCAAAATGTAGGTTAATGCTTCTAATTTCCATAATTTTTAGATCTATTTTTAAGTTTTTAAGATGATGAAAATATGTGAATATAAGTATATAAGAAAAGTAGATTCCATGTGAGCATGAAGGTAAAAAGTAGATTTAGTTGTAGCTGCCTTTGGACTTTCCGTCTTAATTCTCTAAACTGCAGTAACATGTTATACTGAAGCTAGTAGTAGAATGACTCTAAAGTAAAACCGCAAAATTTGAATTTTAGTACAATTTGGAAAAGAATTGAGTATTTTCACTTGATAAATTAATGACCATAAATTAAGCTTATCAAATACTTAAAATACAATAGACATTGCTAATTTAATTCTCATATAATTCCTGAAGTGCCTGCTGCATTCATTTATGTGATTTAGTCCAAATTTACATGTATTTATCTGAGTATACATGTTATCAAAATATAGTTTAAAAGTGAACATATTTGTTCTGTGTACCACTGAAACACCTATGACCAAATTTACATTTATGCCTAGGAGAGGCTTATAAATCTTATATGGATCTATGAGTCTAGTTACTTTTGAGATCCATTTTCTTATTTACAGAAATGAAAAATGGTAAAAGGTAGGGATTTAAAAATATACTGGTTTTAAATTTTTTATAATATTTTAAAAATTTTGGGCAAAGAAAACCTCCAAATTTGAAGATGTAATGTAGTCTAGTTATTAATTTGACATTTTTCTCTTTCAGCATTTTGTTTGGAAAGGAAAGTAGGCTTACTAAGGAATGTGATTTTTCTTAAATTGCCTATTATACATTTCAAATTTAGTGGTTAAGATTGTCTACTGCTTAGCATTAGTAGTCTATTTAGGGGGCTTTTCTGGTGGCACAGAGATAAAGAAGCTGCCTGCAATGTGGGAGCCCCGGGTTTATTCCCTCGGGTAGGAAGATCCCCAGTATCTTTGCCTGAAGAATTCCATGGACAAAGGAGTCCAAGGGTTGCAAAGAGTCAGACACAACTGAGCAACTTTCACTTTTTCATTCTAGTTATGGTGTGGGAAATTTTGATTCTCAATTTTTTTTTCTTTTGCAGTAAAAAACTTAGAATCCTTTCCCTAACACTTACAACTTTAAATCTTTGATGCCATTATGTGTGATTAAAAAAAAATTAATACAGTTAGTGGACAAATACACTAATACAGATTTTCAAAGAGAAAGTGATATGTTTTAACCAGTTTTCATGCATTCAGCAATAGGTAGATTGCTTCCTTAAACTTCCTGTGTATTTTGTTTTCCATTGAAATCTGTTTTGGTCTGTACCTGATTAAATGTTTATGTACAGAGAGTGTTATGCTGGAATCAGTTTATTTCAGCCCAAAAGAGTTGATAGCTACATTATTAGGAATTTTATAAGCCAGTTGTTAAACATATCCATTATTAAAATTTAAATTCTACAAATTCATAAATTAAAAACAAAAGTAGTAAACACTCAAAAGTGATTTTTATTATTTTGCTATTTTACTACTACTATGTTCTTGAGGCTATTTATATCTCTTGTATCTATATGGTGAAAATAATTCCAATGCTGTGCTGTTGCACCTATCTTTCCACTCTCTGTTAGTGACTTTAGTTGTAACTTACAATTGCCGTGGTTGCAAATCACCCTGGAAATATAGTAAATGCTACAAATCAGGGCTTGGTTTATTGTTTTGTGGATTGTACGGGTTTATGAAAGTAATGGAAAAATGTTAATAATTCAGATTAAATTTAAAAAGTGTTATATCTGTAGCTGTTACATGGTGAATATTTTTCTAGTATTTGAAAATTATCATTCAGTTCAGCAAAGTAGTCATTTATATCACTGATGAATGAGTGAAGTTCTGATTTAATGAATACATCACCATGAATATTTGTTCACTGTTTCAATTTTTTCTTATTCATAAATGTAAATGGAATTTCAACTAACATTCAAGTTGGAACTATATCAATTTGACAGCTGTGACCATGAGTTGCTATGGATTATAGCTGTTCGGCAAAAGTTTAAAAAAGAGTTGTGTGAAAATCAATTGGCTATATGGAATTTACCAAAAACTATGACCTATTTTATGGTTATTTGTAAATTGTGTGTGTGTTCAGTCATGTCCAACTCTTTGTGACTCCATGGACTGTATGTAGCCTGCCAGGCTCCTCTGTTCATGGAATTTTCCAGGCAAGAATGCTGGAGCAGGTTGCTATTTCCTACTCCAGGGATCTTCCTTACCCAGGGATCAAATCTGTCTCTTGCATATCCTGCAGTGGCAGGCAGATTCTTTACCACTGTGCCACCCTGGGTAGCTCATATTAGTAAATTACTTATCAGTAAAAGGTAGAATGAATTTGTGTAATATACACATGCACACACACACACAGACAGACACAGTTACTGCCCTCAGAGCCACAGTGTAAGAGAGATATAGAGAAATCCTAATTTAGCAAGCACTTATTCTACATTTTAGGATATATTATCAGTTATATTGGTCTATAATTTCTTTTTCGTGGTATCTTTGGTTTTGCTATCAGGATGATGGTGACCTCATAGAATGAACTTGGGAGTGTTCCTTCCTCTGCAATATTTGGGGAGATTTTTAGAAGGATAGGTGTTAACTCTTCTTTAAATATTTGGCAGAATTTGCCTGTGAAGACATCTGGTCCTGAACTTTTGTTGTTGTAAGTTACTTAATCACCGTTTCGATTACAAAGCTATGGTAATCAAAATAGTATGGTACCAGCACAGAAATAGAAATATAGATCAATGGAACAGGACAGAGAGTCTGGAAATAAGCCCAAACACTTATAGTCAATCTATGATAGAGGAGGCAAGAATATACAATGGGGAAAAGATAGACACTTCAATGAGTGGTGCTGGGAACACTGAATAGCTACAGATAGAAGAATTAAATGACAACATTCTGTAACACCATACACAAAAATAAACTCAAAATGCACCACAGACCTAAGTGAAAGGCCAACATTATAAATCTCTTAGAGGAAAACATAGGCAGAACACTGACATAAATTACAGCACTATCTTTTGGACTCATCTCCTAGGATAATAAAACAAAACAAAAATAAATAAATTGGACATAAACTCAAAACATTCTGCACAACAAAGGAAACCACAAACAAGATGAAAAGACAATCTACAGAATGAAAGAAAATATTTGCAAACAAAATGACTGACAAGGGATTAATCTCCAAAATATACAAACAGCTTATTCCGGTCTAAGTCAAAAGCAAACAAACAACATAATCAAAATGTGAGCAGAAGATCTAAATAGATATTTCACCAAAGAAGACATACAGATGGCCAGACAGCGCATGGAAAGGTGTTTAACATCACTAATTATCAGAGAAAATGCAACTCTAAAGCACAACGAGGTATCACCTGACACTGGTCATAAATGGCCATCGTCATAAAGTCTACAAACAATAAATGCTAGAAAGAGTATGGAGAAAAGGGAGCCCTCCTACACTGTTGGTGGGATGTAAATTAGTACAGCTGCTATGGGGAACAGTATAGAGGTTCCTTAAAAAACTAAAAATTGAACTACCATATGATCCAGCAAACCCACTCCTACACGTGTATTTGGAGAAAACTATAATTAGAAAAGATACATGCACCTTAATGTTCATGGAGCACTTTTTAAAATAGCCAAGACATGGGAGCAACCTAAATGTCTATCAGTAGAGGAATGGATAAAGATGTGGTATACATACATACATATGTGTGTGTGTGTGTGTGTGTATATTTATATTTACACACATATATATACATATATATACATATACACACACAATAGAATATTATTCAGACACAAAAACAGAATGAAATAATGCCATCTGTAGCAACATGGATGGACTGAGAGATTATCACACTAAGTCAGAGACAGAAAAATATATGGTATCACTCATATGTACAATTTAATTTTTTTTAAAATGATACAAATAATCTTATTTGCAAAACAGAAATAGACTTACAGACATTTACAAAACAAAAGCAAACATGGTTACCAAAGGGGAAAAGGGTATAAATCAGGAGCTTGGGATTAACATACACACATTACTATATATAAGACAGATAACTAACATGGATCTACTGTGGGACTCTACTCAATATTCTATGATAACCTACATGAAAAAAGAATATGAAAAAGATGAATATATGTATATGTATAACTGAAAAGATTCATCCAAATATTTTTTTAAGGTTTTATTTATTTTTACATTTACAAGGCTTTATTTTATCTAAAGAGGAGTTTGGCCCAGCTTTCTTTTCTTGCAAATAGATATCTAATTATACAAGTAACATTTTAAAGTTAATCATTATTCTCCTCATATTGAGATTATATGTTTATTATGTATTAAAATTCTTACCCACTTGAATCTCTGTTGGCTGTCTATTCACTTCAATTAACATTTGTTGATTTATATTCATACTATCTTTATAGGTTATTTTAATAACTTTAGAAAGTAGCTCTTATTTTTAAATTTTTTTGGTTATTTGCATGAACTTACTATTTTACAGGAATTTTTATCTTATTAAAAACAAAACACTGTTGGGTGTTTACTTAAACATTTGTTACTCAATTGCATTTAGCGTATTAATTTGAGGGATAATGTATATTTGTTATAATAAACTTTCAATCATGTGCACTAGCCACCTACTGCTGTGTAACAAATCATTATAAAATGTACCAGCTTAAAGTAACAACTATTAGATATTATTTCTAAATTACTGTGGGTTAGGAATTTGGGAGTGACTCGAATACAAGGTTTTGGCTTTGGTTCTCTCATGAAACTGCAGAAGATAATGGCTGGATTAGAGTCACTTACAATTTTCTTCACTCACAAGCCTAATGCTTGGGCTGGGAAGGACAGTTAATGCCACATTTTAACATGGGATGTTTGTTCTTGCAGCCGTCATTAGAAATCACCAACTCCCACAACATGGCATGTCTTTTCATTTATTCTGTCCTTGTTTTATGAGCTTTAGTAGAATTTTACAATTTCAGTTTTATGGATCCTGCATTCTCATATTAAATTTATGCTCAAATATTTTTACAATTATTTCTACTGAAAATTGAATGTTTTCCTTTTTTATTTCTATCTTCTTTTTGCTAATATAAAAAAAGCTTCTAGTATTTAAATGTATTTAAAGATTTGTCTTAATCCAGCCATTTACCACATTTCCTCAAAGTTTAAGCAGTTTTTAATAAAATCTTTTGGATATTCTTAGATATTTAGTAATATTATTAGCAGAAAGAGATAATTTTCCAAAACGATAGCAATTATTTTTTCTCCTATATTATAGATAGGAGACTCTCTGAAGAAATTCTGAGTAATAGTGGATGGCAAGCATTCTGCTCTTGTTCTTTATTTTACAATAAACAGTTTTATCAGGTAAGCTGATGTTTGCTACTGCTCCTGCTAAGTAATCTTTCATATTTAATTTTGTTTTCTATTTCTAATGTATCTGAATTGCCTCAAAACACTGACATTGTCTGTATTTGACAAGTTAGAAACTGTGAAACACCTGGTTTTGCAGTTTTTTATTCATCAAAATTTTAATCGCCATTTTGATCTCTTCTGTGATACTTTTTCTTATTTTCTGCTCTGCCTATATTCACAGTCACTTATATTTTGCTAAAGAGTTGTCAACTTCTTCAAGATTTTCCACTTTTTTTGTAGAGCTATATTTCTCATTTGTTTATTCATCGGGTTATTTATTTTCTGGATCTTAGCCAGAGAGGTTAGGTTAGTCACACTTACTTTGTTTCTTAAACTCTAGCTCTTAGCTCTCTACATTCAAATATTAGCACTCAGTTCATGGTGATTTTGTTATCTATGCAGACAATCCTCTCAAGACCCTGTCTTCATGTCTTCTGATACAAGGCACTAATTCTACTCACAAGGGCTCCACCCTCATAAGTTAAATTAACCTAAGGCCCCACCTCCTAATACCATCACACTGGGGATTTGGGCTTCAACATATGAATTTTAAAGGTAGCATATGTTCATTTCAGAGCACCTAGAGAAATAAAGTGAGAGTGAAAATAAGCACAATCTATTAAGAGTTCTCATGGTACAGCAAGAGGGCCCTGGCTCTCCAGGACACCACTAGCAATACGCTCAAGCCCATCAGATTAGCAGCTCCCTCCTTCCTCTCAGAAGAATCAGTAAGAGGGCTTCTCTAGTTGTTTGCTGCTAAGTCACTTCAGTCGTGTCCGACTCTGTGCGACCCCATAGACGGCAGCCCACCAGGCTCCCCCGTCCCTGGGATTCTCCAGGCAAGAACACTGGAGTGCGTTCTAGTTGTTTAGTGGTAAAGAATCCACTTTGCAATGCAGGGGACATCGGTTTGATCCCTGGTTTTGGAAGATCCCACATGCTATGGGGCAGTCAAGCTTATGCACCACAACTACTGAAGCCCATGTGCCTAAAGCTGATGCTTCACAAGAGAAGCCAAAATGACAAGAGGCTGACACACCACAGCCAGACAGTAGCCTCCCTTGCCATAACTACAGAAAGTTCACACACAGCAGCAAAGACCCAACGCAGGCAAAAATAGTAGTAAATAAAACCTTAAAAAAAAGAAAAACTGCTAAGAGAATTAGCAGATAGAGAAAATATGGGGCAGGTGGTTCAGAAGAACCACTCCCTAGCATTTTAATTTTCTATAATTCATTGCTGTTATGTAATTCTGTTTCTTACCAAATTACAAATATTTTTTGAATAAATGCTTCATTTTTTGGACATTACTATTATTTACCACATTGGTTGTGTATCTTACTTATTGGCTGAATTTATCACTGCTAACACATCTTATAAGTTTCTACTTGTTTTTCTAATTTTTCAAGCTATTTTTGAAATTTTTTTTGTGTCATCCAAGAGCTAGTCAGTGAAATAAAGAGATACATGTTGTTTGGTCTGTAGTGAAAGTATTAGTCTCTCAGTCATGTCCAACTACTTGTGACCCCATGGACTTAGCCCACCTCTGTCCATGGAATTCTCCAGGCAAGAATACTGGAGTGGGTAGGCATTTCCTTCTCCAGGGGATCTTCCTGACCCAGGGACTGAATTTGAGTCTTCTGCATTGTAGGCAGATTCTTTACTTTCTGAGCTACCAGGGAAGCCTTGGTCCACAGTAAGGGCTGAATAAGTGATAGCTCTCAGTATTAGTATTTCTGTGCTATACACAGATTGGATGAATACACAGGAAAGAAGATCTGTGACTGATCTCTTCACACTCTCTTCAAATTTAGAAAACAATCAGTACTTTCTGGATTTTTGATATTTAGAAAGCTGTGTCTAATTGGAATATCCAAACAGCCAGTCCACATGTTCCGACTTTTTAAAAGCAGAAGTACAATATATTGGGAGATTTGTTTTATAAGTCAAGATGCACTATACTTATTTCGTTCCTCTATTTTTAACTGTGTATGAAACATATTTTATAACATGTACGAACATTTTATGGAAAACAAGTCAAGGCTACTAGTTTGTGTAATGCATATAATAATCCAAGAATAATTCTATATCCTCTTGTTAGCAAGAGAGTTTTTCCTTCTATCCCATCTGCACTATTGAAGTTAATCTATGATATTAGAATCAGGAAGGAGGAGGATATTACTGAGGTAAAATTCTCCATAGAATAAAGAGAAAAGAAAATCCTGTCTCGTAAAGTACAGATGAGGGACAGTGGTACTTTAAACATTGAGTGCAGGAGGAAAGGGAAGCAAGTGGTAAGATGCTTGAGTGCTGACCTACCTTTTCAGGCATGAAATCTGAGAGGTGAAGATTGCAGAGGTAAATTGAGAGCAAAGGGTCTTTTCCCTTTACTTTCTCTTGGGAGTTGGAGAGGGTCTACCTTGTGGGTGGATGGGCCAGATGGGTAGGTTTATCAAATGGAAGAGGGAGTAGCAGCACTGGGCAGTGAGAGAACAAGAATGTGAATAAATACTCCCTAGCTGCTGCTCTTGACCTCCTGTGGTACAGGAAGGGCCTAAACAGCCCTGAATGTTCTTGAGTAAGCTGAATCTAGCTGGCCAGGGAGACTGCCAAAAGAAGTAGCATCAAAGAGCTGTAAAAGTGACCCTCTAGCCAAGCACCATGGGACAGTCTGTCTGGTCAAAGAATCGGCACCCTTAGGGGGATTTATGGTCAGTTGACGGTTGACATAGGTTGAATCAGCAATGAGAATGGCCAGTTCCTGGTGAAGCTGAGAGAGAACAGATGACTACGCCATGAGCTTTACACTCCCTTGTTGCCTAAAGGACTGAATTTTACCTCAAACCTCAACATCACGTCTCCACTGTATCATAGAATAGAAAGCCCCAGAGTCAGATATTATGGTCTGGAGGGGCCTGTTTTCTGTTTTATGAGAGAACTAGATATGGTCAAAGCTACAGGTTTAGCCTTTATCATGATAAATCGTAGCTGATAGAATTTAGTAAATCCTCTTAAGATAATAGCATGGCTGGCTGGTATGTTCCTTGCTGAAAAATCTCATTTTGAATGTCAGAAGTGAAATACTATGTTCATACAAATCCTAATATTCCACTAAGGCAATGGATGCTTCAGACCCAAAAGGGCAAGCATTTATGTGAAAAAAGAAGAGAGATTCATTAGCAAGCTTCAAAATATCATCTGTTATATTTTTGGAACTACTTAGAATATCACTAAAATACTATAGTTATACCTACTATTCATTGTACATAAAAACAAAGATGGTTAGAGCTAAAAGAGATGTTATAAATTATTTAGTTCAACTTCAGACAAAGAAGCTCAGATCTGAAGAGGTTCAGGTAACAAGCCTTGGGCCACACATCAAGTACAGAATTAGCTAGACAAGAACCCCTTCTTGATTCTCATTCTCATGCCTCCTCTACTCCCTCTTATCTCCACAAATTCAATGATTCCTTATCCTTAAGCATTTATCCATCCATCTGTAAGTACTGCAAGACACAATGCTTCATTGATTCTTCTTTTTGCAGATTCAATTTCCTGCTTAAATTCTGGCTCTAAAGGGGCTTGCTCAAAGAACTACTGCTGGGCAAATTATATGATGATCCTAGTAATTTAGAAACATCATGACAATATTAGACTTCTTAATTCTATTTTTTTTAAATTGCAGTTATCTAGAGAATTCTCTATTCTGGTCAAGAAATTTTCATGATAATGGTTTTGATTTTTAAAGAGACTGAAATGTTTCTTTTAAAAGGAAGACCTAGAAAATTCTCCAACTATTATTAATTCTCATAAAATAATTTAATTGAAACTTATTGAAGCTAATTAAAAGGATAATTTCTCATTTTGCTTTGTGGTCCCATGGACTTAATTCAACCAAAGAAGTATTTTATTTTATTTTTTGGAGGTAACCATGTGCTCAGAGTCAGCATCAGGGGAACAAAATGAGAAATGCCCTCATATTTCTATTCTTCTTATGACAAAAACACCTTGCACTGATTTACTTTTTCTGAATAATTGTATCCTTTCTCATGCATGCTTTAATGATCCCACTTTTGGATGCTACTGAATGCCCTTTTTCTTAATTTTTAAAAATATTAGTTTGCACATGTAATAATGCTGCTGCTAAGTTGCTTCAGTCGTGTCTGACTCTGTGTGACCCCATGGACAGCAGCCTACCAGGCTTCTCCATCCCTGGGATTTTCCAGGCAAGAACACTGGAGTGGGTTGCCATTTCCTTCTCCAGTGCATTAAAGTGGAAAATGAAAGTGAAGTCGCTCAGTTGTGTCCGACTCTTAGCGACCTCATGGACTGCAGCCTACCAGGCTCCTCCATCCATGGGATTTTCCAGGCAACAGTACTGGAGTGGGGTGCCCCTGCCTTCTCCCTCAGGTAATAATAGTCAAATGTAATTCAGGAAACATTTATTTTTATTTAACACGTGATAGCTCTTTCTATGTGGCAGACACTACTGGAAATGTTTCAAAAAGATTATTTCAGGTATATACTATTATATTCCAGACCACCCGATTTTATACATGAAGAAACTGAGACAAAAAGAGTACAAGCTAATAATAAAACTCAGGTATTTGCTCCATAGTCTTAAACACTGATTTTTGGGAAGCAAGCCTTAGATTGGTGCAAAGGACAGCAAAATGAATGAAGCTGTATCTGTGCCTTCCAGAAACTTGGCTAACAACACACACTTAGTAGAGAGAGATGTATAAAAACAGTACTGTTGACTATGACAGAGATGTAAAAAGTGTTATGGGAAAATAGAAAAAGAATTTCAGAGGAAGTGACATTTAAGTTGTGTCGAGAATAAGGGGAATTTTATTGAAGCACAATGTTATTCAGCCAAAGGTTAGAAAGAAACCTTTGCTTCCCTGATAGCTCAGTTGGTAGAGAATCCACTTGCAATGCGGGAGACCCCAGTTGGATTCCTGGGTTGGGAAGATCACCTGGAGAAGGGATAGGCTACCCACTCCAGTATTCTTGGGCTTCCCTTGTGGCTCAGTTGGTAAAGAATCCACCTGCAATGAGGGAGACCTCGGTTTGATTCCTAGGTTGGGAAGATCCCCTGGAGAAGGGAAAGGCTACTTACTCCAGAATTCTTGCCTGGAGAATTCCATGGATAGAGAAGGCTGACAGACTACAGTTCATGGTGTCGCAAAGAATTGGACACAACTGAAGCAACTTAGCGGAGAAGGCAATGGCACTCCACTCGAGTACTCTTGCCTGGAAAATCCCATGGATGGAGGGGCCTGGTGGGCTGCAGTCCATGGGGTCGCTAGGAGTCAGACACGACTGAGCGACTTCACTTTCACTTTCCACTTTCATGCATTGGAGAAGGAAATGGCAACCCACTCCAGTGTTCTTGCCTGGAGAATCCCAGGGACAGGGGAGCCTGGTGGGCTGCCGTCTATGGGGTCGCACAGAGTTAGACACAACTGAAGCGACTTAGCAGCAGCAGAAGCAACTTAGTATGCACTCACATGGAAAGGCAGAAAGGTTATGAGAACAAGAGAACTGGTTCACTTTCAGAAATAGTGAGTTAAAGGAAAACATGTCCCAAATATGATTGCAAATACTGACAAAAAGATTAGAGCTTGTGATGTAGATCTGGAAATCATCAGGATTTATGATAGTGGGCACTGTGAGAGTAGATAAATAAGGGTGGGATGAATGCAAAGTTAAAAAACTATGGTAAAAGATGATAAAATCTAGCAGAAGAAAAGTTAGTAAAGAAGAACCATCATGGATAAAGAGCATCCGAATCAGTGGGAGGAAATTTTTGAAATGGAAGCCTTCAATCTTAAATGCAGTGGACAATGTTAGTAGGAGGAAAACCATGAAATTTAGCAATTGGGAGGTCAATTAGTGTAAAATTCCTGTTTGGCTTGAATTTGTTAGTCTTATGTAGTTTGCTGAATAATGGCCCCCAAAGATGTCCATGTTCTAATTTCTGGCACCTATGAATATTACTGTATATGGCAAAGAAAGGATTTTGCAGATGTGATCAAGTTAAAGATCTTGAGACAGGGAGGAGTAACCTAGATTATTGGGCTTCCCAGGTGGCACTTGTGGTAAAGAAACCACCTGCCAATGCAGGATACTTAAGAGATGTGGGCTCAGTCCCTAGGTCAGGAAGATCCCCTGGAGGAGGAAATGGAAATCCACTTCAGTATTCTTGCTTGGAGAATTCCATGGACAGGAGAGCCTCACGGGCTACAGTTCATAGGGTCACACAGAGTCAGATGTGACTGAAGCGATTTAGCACACATACACACAACCTGGATTATCCAGGCTGGCCAATGATGTAATCACAAGTGTCCTTATGGGAGAGACAGACGGAGGTAAAACTACAGAAAGCAATGTGAGGATGGAAGCAAAATGCTGTGCTGCTGGCTTTGAAGATGGGAAAAAGAGCCAAAGAATGCAAATAATGCAGCTGTAGAAGATGGGAAAGGCTAGGAGATGGATTTTCCCTGAGAAGTTCCTGAGGGAGCACTGCTGGTCTGTCTGCCTGTCTGTACCTCTCTCTCTCATACACACATACATACTACTTCTCTGCTGTAGCCTAAAGCAGAGCAAAGTTCAGGGGAAGGGGCAAAGTTTAATGCTGGGCTGGGCTGAACTTTTTAGTATCCAGAATATGAAACTATTGGTTAATACTCAAGAATGCCCAATATGCTCAAGAGGAGCAGAAGAGATGGCTCGCAGTGGAAAAGAACAGTAGAGGCTGCATGTTAGTACTCCAGAATCCTGTGCGTCCAATACACAGCCTACGCTGCAAATGACGTCACTGAGGTCCACCAAGAGTGGCCGATCTACAGGTTGAAAGTTTAAAAGACAGACTGAAGTAGGTGGATGGTGGGAGATGACAAAGCACACGGGAATGAAATTTTTCAGAGTCAGTAGTTTCACATGAACGTTATTAAAAATTATAGTAAAGGGCTTCGCTGGTGGCTCCGTGGTAAAGAATCTGCTGGCAGTGTAGGAGACATGGGTTCGATCCCTGGTCTGGAAAGATCCCACATGCTGCGAAGCAACTAAGCCAGTGGGCCACAACTCCTGAGCCTGTGCAGCCCAGGAGCTGCAACTGCTGAGCCCTTGTCTGCCACAACTACTGGAGCCCGCGCACCCAAGAGCCCGTGCTCTTCAACAAGAGAGTCACCATGATGAGAAGCCCACACACTACAACCAGAGAGGAGCCCTCACTTGCCGCAACTAGAAAAAAGCCTGCCCAGCAATGAAGATCCAGTACAAGTAATAGACTAATAAGTAACATTTAAAAAATAATAACAGTAAGTAGATTCAATTCTTAAAAATGAAGTGTGAAATTAATATTACATAAAATGCAAAATTTAATATCCTTTCAGAGGTCACAAATGCAAATGTCTAATGGCTTCCAAGTTTAAGAGAAAAAAAGAAAAAGAGCCTCATCGAGCCCTTGGTAAACTGGAGAACACATGCCATATAAACAGAACAACCAGCCCCTGCTACAAGAAAGACGTGACACTTCAATTCTTGCCAGATTTTCTAGTTTTGAAAAAGGAAAAAAAAAAAATAAATATACCTTAATTTTTATATGAAACCTTTTAGTTATTAAGTAAAGGCACTGCATTCACTTTTTTTTTTTTTTTTTACTGCTGCCGTAAGTAACAATTATCACGAATTTAGTGACTTAACACAAATTTATTCTCTTACTGTTTTCTGGAGGAGGTCAGAAACCTAAAATGAACTGGCAGGGCAATTCTCCTTCTGGAGGCTCTAGGATTGGACCCATTGCCATGGCCTTTCTGGATCCCAGAGGACACCTACATCCTTTGAATCATGGCCTCCTGGTTGCATTTTCAAAGCCAGCAGTGTAATATCTTCAAATCTCTGTCCCTCTGCTTCTGTCACTGCATTTTCTTCTAACTGCTTCTTACTCTTCCAGTGTCCCTCTTGAAAGAACACCTGCGATTACAACTGGGCTCACTAGGATAATCTCCCCATCTGAAGATCCTTAATTTAAGCACATTTGTAAAATCTCTTTTGCCATAGAAGGAGACATTCACAGATGTCAGGAATAAGGTCATGGGCCTATTTGGGGACTATTATTCAGTCTATTACAGCGACCAATACCAAAACTACTGTATGTTAGTGAACATGCAAAGGGCTAATGGAACACTCCAAAGAGAAATCCATCCTTCAAACTGTCAACTTACAATCTTTGGAAATTTTTCTTGGGTTCTTTTCAATTTATTTCATTCCTCTTGCTTCCTGTGGTCTTACATAACAAAGGGCTTCAAATGGAGAGAGACTGTGCAGTGGAAAGATAAATTTAGATAGTGGACTTTGTTTTAATGTGACTCTGTGAACCACTGTGTGGGCAATACAGTTGAAATTCTGTTTTTTGTTCTGGTTAAGGATTTTTCAAATGCATTGTAATCAAATATATTTGGGAACATTTGAATACAATTTTTAAGGTATCTGACTACCAAATTATTTGCAGTTCTTCCCTAACACATCTGTCAATCAAAATAATCGTGATTTTTCATCTGGAGAAACATTCTGATTTATTGAAGTTTACCACATTGGCAAATCTACTAAAATATTTACCAAAGCAACATAACAACATATGGGGTATTTCACCTCAATTGTCCTTTTCATGTTTTCTCAGGTCTTTTTGATACACAAGATGATATGAGATTTCTGACAACAAAATCACCATGGAGGACAAGGCAGATGGTCCCCCAAAGAAAGCATGTGTTGCCTGTGTTTTAGAAGCCAGTTTTGTCTGAAACAGAAGCGAAACCTTTGTTTTCTAGTTAATTACCTCATTATGTTGTAGGTACATAATTCTTTCGGAAGAAACCAACCTACTTGAACAGAGAGTACAAAATATTATGTATTATGTATCCAAACCATACAAAAATTGTAAAGATGTTGATTTTACATAATCAGGGATCTATATTAACATGAAAGAATTTAAGCTTAGGAAACCAGCATTTCAGTAATGTTCTAATTTCTGCCCACATAAAATCCTCTTTTGTTTGTAAATAAAAAGGGGAAATTCTTCATTGTGGCATGATCATCTTTTACCTGAACAATCAGTGAGGTCCTGTAGTTAATTACAACCTTTTTAATGGGATTTAAAGTTAGAGCTGTACTCAGTTTTTTGGTACACAGATATAAAACATTTGTTCACCAAAACCAACTCATTCTCTTAGCCCTTGTGTTTTGAAATAAGGGCTACTTCAGCATTTATTGATTTTCTACTAAGTTGCATTCCAGAAAGGCCTGTTTTCTAAATGGGTGTCCAACTTCTAGTGGGAAGTATCAGGGATGGGAGAAAAGATTCAAAAGCAAAAATCTGTTTGACTAGAAAATATTCAGGGGAAAAAAATTTTCCCATTTATTTAAATTGACTGCACTGTCATATACAAAATTGTGGGAGGGGAAAATTCCTTGAAACTAGTTTGATAGCTGAGATTATCTCAGCTTTCTCCTTTGTGGTCACTGTAGTTATCTTCACTGAGAAGGGTGATACAAAGCCATTTTGTTAGTAAGAGCCTCATATTCCTTAGCAGATCCATCCTGAAAGGCCAGATATTTCTGAGCTAGGTGACATGTTGAAAGAGGAATATATATATATATATATATATAGCCTCCTGAGATGACAATTTCAGGAACTGCTCCTATGTAACAGGGAAATAAAGGGCCATGCATCTAGGAAGTAGAATATTACTTGAAGACAGGCTATTGTGCTCTTCGGAAAAGGTTACATTTTCATCTACTCTTAGAATGGTCAGTGATGTTAGGAATGTTATAAAACCATGCTTTTGTTGTGGAATAATTTGGAAAGCCACATTTGTTTTTTCTTTACAAATAAAAGATTTTTTTGTGGATGCCAGCGATACTCCACAGAAGGGAAAATGCAATGTCAAAAAAAAAAAAAGACTTCCCTAATTTGAATATTTCCAAAACTTTTGATTAGGATTGTAACATCCATTAAGAAGAAAAACAAGGCAGCAAGCATGACAAGCCTGCATATATAGATCCAGATGCATGTTATTAGGTATTTGTTGGTTAAAACGTGTGGAAGGTGCTTACCATTGGGACACATCTGAGAAAGCATAAAACTGCAAGGGAACGGGACTTAATTGACCACTGGAAATAAAATATGAAAAGATTTTAACTTTTTGCTGATTACATTCATTTCTAATCCAACCCTAAAAAGGAAGCACCCTCTGCTGGATTATTTAAGATATAACTGTTACCCAAAAAAGAAAAGTAAGAGAGAGTCTAGTTATAAAGAGAGATAAGTGATTACTGTGTGTTCACAAATATCATGTTATTTACCACCTGACCTGAGTCTAAGACAAACATTTAGGAGACTGAAAACACAGCACTTATTTTCTGCATTTTAGCCAGGAGCTAAGTAGGATGAAGGCATGAGAGGTTTAGGGAAGTTGATCTTTTCAGGTTAACAAATGAAATACACAGTCTAATAAAAATTGCAGCAATTAAAATACTTCAAAACTCAAAATATATTCCATGGTTAAAGATGTAAAAATTTTGAAATTAGTCTTACACATTCTTTCATATATGGTGATAAGATGCTAGGTACTTTCCTGATGATAGCATTCTAAAAATATCAAGTAAACACTCAAGTTATATTAGAAGATACTATTCAGTGACTAAGCAAATGATTCTTTAAAAAACTATTGCTCTAATAATTTTTCTATGTAGTCACTAAGATTTTTCATCTGATGTTTTTCCAGTTTACTTATTTGTTAATTAAGCTTTACTTTTGATATGTAGTACCTGGAAGTATAAGGCACCTCGTTTCTTAACTGAATGAATAACTTAATTGAATGAGTAAGACACATAAACACAAACATGCGTGTCTAAACCATATATTCAAAAGTTAGTCTGGAAATGAACAGGCTGTTCTGTGTCCTTAAGCTTCAAGTGTAGGCAGATGTGATTTGTCTATTCTAGTCAGATATATATCTATATCTATATATATCCACAATCTACTCTCCACTATTCAGTATCAATGTATTAAAGATTTTTGATACAAGAATATTCTGCGATTTTACTGTAGTTAGAATAGGAATTTTGGGGGGAAAAAAAACTTTGGCAGCTTGATGTCTTATATAGCATTTTTGGAGAATACTGATCAATGTTTTTGCAATAAAGTCTGTATAAAGACAACATAATCATGTGTCTTTATAATATAGATTACAACTCCTGATACATGTATGAAAATAAAGGCATAATAATATTTAATTAAGTTTCTCCTAGGCTGATACAAAGTGGGTAGCAAAATAAAATTTAGAATACCTGTCTCCCTCATTATTTCTGGGATTTTCTTGTAGAAGACTGGAAGCTACTGGAAAACAATAGCAATATCTTATTAACAGTACTTTTTTTTTTGTTAATCCTAGATCCTAGTTAAGTAACTAGAATACTGAAAATACTAAATAAACATTTAATCATCTGAATCAAAATCTAGAATGCAAAGCTGATTTGCCTATCTGAAGCACAGGACAATTTCCTGCTTTCTCATAATAACTGTTATTAGCATGCTGAGATTTTTCTAGAACCTTGCCCCATTTATTATTCTCATTCAGATTTTCTCTTTCTCCCTCCCTGTCCCTTAGACTTTATACTTTTCTCCAGTACCTTCACCATTGGTTCTTCTGTTGGTGTATGGTTATTCTTAAATCTCCTTTGTGAACTACTAGCACAGTGGCAGTCCAAAGGAGACAATAAAAACCCTGCCAATGAAATAATGAGTTTTATGATGCTGAATTAGGAATCATTAAGTTTATGTAATTAAGGAAGCACTAATACCTACTTCGAAATAATAGCTTAACCTATTAGGAAGGTAAAGTTGGTAAGTGTACAGAATATCCTCAAACAGTAATCTAGTCGTATTATTCCCCAAGTTAAAACTTCAATAGTTCCCCACTGCCTTTACAAGGTTAAATTCTCAAGCTTGCATGGTTCATAAGGTGCCCACCTCATACTGGTGGGCTCATCACAGAATTAGTGCAGACATGGAGATAGAGTGAAATTGAAACTTTACCTCTGCTTCTTGTCAGCCCTATTACTCCATTGAGTTTCACTGCCTTCGTCTGTAAAGTTGTATTAAAATGATAAACTCTTAATGACCCCATTGTGTGGAACAGAAATAACGCACATAGAATGCTTGGAAACTTAGAAAGCACTCAATTAATGTTAACTATTATTATCATTACTTATCCAGTATCATTTCTTCCATTACCCGGTGATTACTCTAAGCTCTGTTAATATTATTTCATGGTTCTGAGTCAATAAGTATATTTTATTTTTTCTTTGTTTATCCTACAACTCTATGTGAACCTGGTAAACTCCTAATCATCCTTCAAAACTCCATTGAAGAATATACTTTGCAATACTATTTTGGGGGGAATGGGAGGTAGAGTCTCTCCTAAGCAGTTGTTACTGCTTACTTTGTGCCAATATTATTCTTCACACATGATTTCGTTATAGATTTGTCATAGTTGTTTAGTCACTAATTCGTGTCCAACTCTTTTGTGACTCCCTGGACTGTAGCCCACCAGGCTCCTCTGTTCATGGGATTTGTTATTATATTATAGTTATTCTACCTGATACTTATCATGCAGTAGATAGTAATAATGTAGTATTGAATAAAGAAAGAAATAGAACTCTATTTCATCAATATTGACTATGTGTTAATTTATAATACATGTTATTAATACTAAATACTGTAAACAATACAAAGTAAGAAAATATCTCAATGGGAAACAAAAAAAAAGGAAAGAAAAGAAAGAAATGAGAAATTCAAGAGTATATAATAATAAACTCCACTAGCGTGTAAAACATTAAGAACTATGTAAGACAGCTAGACAGTGATTCATTAATAAGATACTTTTGAGGTGAAACTGTAAAACCAGGTTAAGTTTAAGCTGCGAGAGGGCTTCAGAATGACAGCATGGTTTTTAGTTTTGGTTGGGGTTTCCCAGGTGGCTCAGTGGTAAAAAGTCTGCCTGCCAACACAGGGAATGTGGGTTTGATCCCTAGGTTGGGAAGATCCCCTGGAGGAGGAAATGGCAACCCATGCCAGTATTCTTGCCTGGAAAATCCCATGGACATGGTAACTTGGCAGGCTACAGTCCATGGGATTGCAAAGAATCAGACATGACTGAGCATGCACACACAACTAAAATGGAAAAATATTCAGTACAAAAAACCTTAATAATAAAAGCTAACATGGCCTGTTTAGAATAAAAACAAAATCCTTTAATTTCTACAACCCTATGGGGTGGATTCTAATGTTGCGATTTTACATATACAGAAATGAATGTCCTAAAAGATTATGGGAGTTGTTAAAGTAAATCTTATATGTTCTGACTACAAAAAAAGAAATGGTAATTATGAGACACAATGGAGGTGCTAGCTAACACTAAGGCAGTGATCATATCAACACACCTTACTCATTAAAGATACACAATTTTATCTCAATAAAGTTGGAAAAAGAAAAAACATGATCAAAGCTGCTTCCAAGGACACTCAACTAGTGAGAGATTCAAGATTTAAGCCAAGCAGGATGAGATGATTTGATAGCATCACTGACTCAATGGACATAAATTTGAGCAAACTCCAGGAGAAAGTGGGACAGAGGAGGCTGGTATGCTGCAATCCATGGGGTCTCAAAAAGCAAGACACGACTTAGTGACTGAACAACAATGGTCTACCTCCAGAGGTCAAACTCGGTACTCTACTGCCTCATGTGTAAGTCTATATTGGGTCTGAGAGTCACTATGGGGGATATGATGATGCTAGCAGGAGCATTTGTCCTTAATGTGTGATGAGTTTGGTTACTGACTCATCATATGTGGTTGACTCTGTTGTTGACAGCAATATAATAGCTCATGCAGGCATCTTATGTGGCAGAGAAGGGGATAACACTTCCCTGGCAGGATGGTGCTAGAAGACTTGATGATCTCCACACAATCAGACAAAAAGGGGACCCACCACCCCCAAGGCAAGTTGGATGGCACACAGCTCAGTGTACACTGAGGAGAGTTTTCTCTTTCAAGGTAGCTTTCCATGTTCATTAACAAGCTGCCACCTTTATATAAATATGGACATGAGTTTGATGTGTTGGCACGGAGTGCCACCTGATCTGGGTCCTGAGTCACCCTGAGACAGTTGAGAACCTTAGACCCAACTAGGCTTGTATTCTAAGGGTTGAAATATACAAGTGATGTCAAAATGATATGTCATTTGTAAAAAAACAAAATACGAAAAGGAAATGCAGGTCATACATAGAAGAACCTGGTATTAGTTCAGATTTTGAATTTTTAGATATAATACATAGTATTTTCCTACTTAACTAATAGAATTCATATGTAACTATCCAAGACACATTGCAGGGCCAGAAGTGACCTTTTATAGACATAGGGAAGCATTTTCAGGATTTAAAAAGTATCTTTTTAAAAAAAATCTAAGAACTTAATATGTTACAGTGCAAAGGACATGAGAGGAGTTAACTAGGAAATCCGAGCTTCTGGAGTGTAGTCTTGATTGTGCCACTAATTAGCTAGGTAACTTTTGACAAGTTGCCAGCCCAGCACTGTGCGATGTTGCAGCTTAGAGGTACACAGGCTTCATCTTGTTCACCTTTCTTACCCAACCAACCAAGAAACTGAGACCCAGAAAGATTAAATAACTTGACAAATGGGTTATATTTTTGGCCCCTAAAATTCTCAATAGACTATTTTTTGAATAAGTGAGAAATAAATATTCCTTAAGACTCTTATTTCAAAATTCTACAATCCTTTGTGGCTTTAAGTTTTAAAAAAGAGAATTTTCCCATCTATATTAGAAATATAAAAATGTGGGTTTTTATGAAAACCCACATTTTCATATGACTGTGTAGATGTACTTAATAATTTCTAAAAATTGACAGTCTGCCTTAAGTGATTAGGCAGATAGTCTTTAATTCATCTTGCCTGGGGTAATTCCCACTGACTTCAAGCCTTAAATGAGGTATGGAGGAAAATGAGAAATGAGCCCATAGAGTTATAATATTAAAGAATCACAGAGATTGTAACCATAGAGGATTTTGACTAACTCACATTAATTATCCAATTTGTGAAAGAAATAAAAGAATTATGGAGAGCTAAATTTCTGAAAAATGAATACTTCCAGTACTGTCTAATGAAGTCATATCTTTCTATTTACAACATTTCCTTACCATTTGTATGATTTCTGAGGTGGTTTTTGTTCCTGTGATTGTTGATCTGCATTTTACAGTGTCAGCTCTCTCAGAAAGCCTGCTTATTCTTTGAAGGAGAATTTTATCACCAGTGGAGACTGTCCCATATTAATATAGAAATTGGATTTTTAGGGCAAAACAAAAGCAAGAAACCAAAGGAAGGCTTTCCGTATACTGTAGTACGGAGGACTGTCCGTCCCCCCACAACCCATGCGCACACACTCACCATGGCAGGAAGTATAAAGGATAAAGGAGGGATTGGACAAGGTTTACTGTTTGTCTAATATGTTCCAGGCATTGTGAAAAACATTTTATGAGTCTCCTTGTGGTCTCACAAGTTTTGACAAGTTTGGATCGTAATCAAGTCCATGTGATCAAGGGCCGCTTTCAAGGACACTTCTCTCCCAGGCACCTACTTGCTATTTGTACTGGCTCTTTCTGAAATTTAGTTAGAAATCTAGTCTAACTAAACTGGATCCAGCCTAACTAAATCCAGTCTAACTAATTTCTAACTTTAAAACTGTCATTGTTCAAAGACTTCAAATATTTTAATTTTACTTCAATTAAATGATGCTGGGAACTCCCTCCCTTTCCTATTTTAAAAATGTTATTCATCAGCACCTTCACTCTGAGCATTGTTTTCCTTGTATTCTCTACATTTTGCTTTTATGAACAAGTTTCTAATTTTTGTAGTGCTAGAGGACTAATCATTTTAATCCAAGAGCAACATGTTATTGTAAAACTTTTATGAAATTATTTAATTGGCCAATGCCAAAAGAAGGGGAGAGGAGTTGGGAACTTTAGAATATCTATCCTAATTCACCTATTTGTCTTCGTGTTCTTGTTCAGTTGATAATGAATGCATGAAATGAAGTAAGGCATTTCATGCATTGCAAAATCTGAGTTCTTTAAAAAAATCTTTTTTACAAGTTCATGAAAAATGAAAAATTAAAATAAATACTAGGATAGAATTATAACATATTATAAAACATTTTAAAGTAAGTGAAAACCATTTAACATATGTATATGTGAGTGTGTATACAGTCAATCTCATCAAGATAATACTCAGGTGGTGTTAGTGGTAAAGAACCCGCTTGCCAGTGCAGGAGATGTAAAAGAATTGGGTTCAGTTCCTGGGTTGGGAAGATCCCCTGAAGGAAGGTATAGCAACCTACTTCAGTATTCTTGCCTGGAGAATCCCACAAACAGAGGATCCTGGAGGGCTACAGTCCATAATGTTGCAGAGAGTCAGACACAACTGAAGTGACTTAGCATGCACGCATATAAAAGATGGAAAGAGAAAAAATCAGAAAACTTGTTATTAGTAGAAAATTTGTAGGTGGTAAAAATCATTATTATAGGAGAGACACATTTCTGCCCTTCTTCAGTCACAAGTCCAAGTAGTTTGGGAGGCAAATTCATATGTAGTGTGGTTCAATGTCAGCATTTTCAGTACCCGAAACATTGTGATAGGTGTGGTAAGTCAAGTTAGTTTACTTATAAAAAATGACTATGAAGGTTGCCAATTTTTAATTTCCAGGTGAGAATATCAATCCTGAATCATATCATTGAGGGGATCACAGGAGATCTTGTAAAGGAGACTAAGCTTCAAGGGAAAGATGGCAAGAAGCATAGCAACTGTACAGTACAGAGGGAGAGGTCATAGGGAGACCCAGAAAGAAGGGGATGTTAGAAAACCTAGTCATGTCCGGTGGTGATACATTAGATACTCTGTAGTCTGATAGTTTTACAGACACTAAGGACAAGGACTAGGGACTGGGTAAAGAATTAGCATACTATTTCCAGACCCTTCGGTGGTTGAGACTCCTAAAGGCATGGCATTTGATGGTTCAAGGGCTGTCACACAAAACAGAAAAAGACAAAATTCATGACGACTGCTAATGTCAATTAGAGGTAGAATAGACACAGGTGGGGCTAATGGAAACGCTGATGTTTCCATTTCTGGAAAGAGAAATAATGAAATTAAACAAAGTAAATAACCTGATCATTATTTCCCGGGCCTTATAGGTTGAACAAGTCTGAGTGTATTCTTGACAACATGTGTACCTTAGAGTGAAAGTCCAAGAAATATCTAGTCAGAGAACAAGGCAGTTATCCTAACCTCGACAATTCCCAGTGCATTAATTTCTCAAAACTTACAAAATATATCTGTCTTTTAAAGCTATAAAAAATAGAAGGCTTGAAGTGGCAAGTAAATTCAAAATTTTACATTGAATGTAATTCTTCAGTACTCTGGTACACTTTAATTGAAGGCAATGGCACCCCACTCCAGCACTCTTGCCTGGAAAATCCCATGGACAGAGGAGCCTGGTGGGCCACAGTCCTTGGGGTCGCTAAGAGTTGGACACGACTGAATGACTTCACTTTCCCTTTTCACTTTCATGCATTGCAGAAGGAAATGGCAACCCACTCCAGTGTTCTTGCCTGGAGAATCCCAGGGACGGGGGAGCCTAATGGGCTGTCATCTATGGGATCGCACAGAGTTGGACACGACTGAAGCGACTTAGCAGCAGCAACACTTTAATTATGGGAGAGAAACAGCAAAATATTGTCAAAGAGTTCACATTCTTTTTTTTTTTCTTCTGTGAGCATTAGTTTATTCCAAATTAAAATAGAGACAATGCAGCCATGAAATTAAAAGACATTTACTCCTTGGAAGGAAAGTTATGACCAACCTAGACAGCATATTCAAAAGCAGAGACATTGCTTTGCCAACAAAGGTCCGTCTAGTCAAGGCTATGGTTTTTCCAGTAGTCATGTATGGATGTGAGAGTTGGACTGTGAAGAAGGCTGAGTGCCAAAGAATTGATGCTTTTGAACTGTGGTGTTGGAGAAGACTCTTGAGAGTCCCTTGGACTGCAAGGAGATCCAACCAGTCCATTCTGAAGGAGATCAGCCTTGGGATTTCTTTGGAAGGAATGATGCTAAAGCTGAAACTCCAGTATTTTGGCCACCTCATGTGAAGAGCTGACTCATTGGAAAAGACTCTGATGCTGGGAGGGATTGGGGGCAGGAGGAGAAGGGGACGACAGAGGATGAGATGGCTGGATGGCATCACCGACTCAGTGGACATGAGTTTGAGTGAACTCCAGGGGTTAGGGAGGCCTGGTGTGCTGCGGTTCATGGGGTCACAAAGAGATGGACATGACTGAGTGACTGAACTGAACTGATACTTACTTTGCTGTGCTGTTATGAAAAGAAAACATAAATGTAGATAAAGTATCTGAGTGATTGTAGATGCTAAACTATCAACTAAATCCTGTTTCGATGGGAATGATATTATTTGCCATAGTGCTAAACTTTTTCTTAGACAAGAATCATAATTTTTAGCTGCTAAGGTTGACTAGTAGTTGTATCTACATTTTTTTCCAAAGTGGGGAGACTGTGTGGTTCTCAGAATGTAATGTGACTCAGGCAGGTTTCCTACAGAAACATCAATAGAACCCTTGGGAGCCACTCTGTATGACAATATTCCACCCTTATTCAGCCCATTCCTTCAGTGGGTTATGACACTGTCTCTGTGTGATCCAGCCAGGTTGGAGTAAGCCATCCCAAAGTGCTTGAACGTTGCTCAAGTTTGCTTATCTTCACAAGAAATTTCTATGACATTTCTTTGCAAGCTTCCTTCTCGACCACATATTTCCACATGAAAATAGAGAGAGGATCCTAATAGTTACATCTACTTAGAGACAACTGGTTAAAGCATTTACACAGAGATCTTGCAATTGTCAATACATTGGCTACGGGTTTTAAATGGGGTTTGAAGACAAATTCAAAGAGAGCCAGATCTTCTCCTGTCAGTAGGAAATATCACATGGTGCTCTTCCCACCTCCCCTCTCTCAAGGCTTCAAAACATGAAACATAAAATAAAATACTGATAAACAATGAGGTCCTACTGTATAGCACAGGGGAACTATATTCAATATCCTGGGATAAATCATAATGGAAAAGAATATTAAAAAGATTGTATATATGTGTATAACTGAGTCACATTACGGCATAGCAGAAATAAACACAACACTGTAAATCCACTATACTCCAATAAAAATTAATTTAAAAAGATTAAGTTACTATCATCCACTGAATATGAGAGGTGTAAAATATCAGGAAATGAACTAACATGTAATTACCACCCCTCCAACCCCCACCTCACCAGTTTATCTGGTATATCTGTTCAATTTTCAGCTCTCTAAGATCTCTCAACAACTCATTTAGGATTCCATGAGGATCCCAGATATGTTTAGATTGCATATGGAAATACTTCATGTTTATGAAATGAAACATTTCCACTTAATACACATGCCCTGAAGACCTACACCGTGAAAGGCAATTTTGGGAATAAAAAGGAAAATAGGATACAATAATTGCTGTCAAAGAATTTTCCATTTAGTGAAAGAGAAAGTCATACACACATAAACTATAATACTAAGCAGAGTTTAGTGATGTTATAAAGAACAGTCACAATAATGGGATGAGAAAAAATTAATTATAGTCCAAGAAATGGGGAAATGCTCACAGAATGAGGTCACATTTAAATTGAAAAGGGGATAAAATGAAAAATTTCAACAGGTGAGTATAAATGTTCAGCATGAGAACAATTTCCAGTGCCAAGGGTAAGACCACAGAGCATCATCAAGCAGGGCTGGAGTGGTCCAGGTGGGTGAGAGCTGAAGGTCAGCTGGAGCTCCATCAGTCAAATTTAAATAAAATGTTAAGTGTAGACAGGGGAAGACTATAAGGTGAGAGACTGGCAGGCAGAGGTAGGGATGATGTCACTGCACTTTGAGCATGTTCAGTTTGAGATGTTAGCAGAACTCTAGGTTCTCTTTGTGTACGAGACAGTTGAAATATTTAACCTGGGGCTTAATGGGAATGATAGAAACTGAAAACTATGAAAACAGTGACTTCAATCATCATTACAAAGGCAGTTGTTATTGTCATCAGGATTAAGGTTGTGGCTGGAACTATGGAAGTAGATGAACTGACCCAACAGGAAGTAATGGATCAAGACCAGAGGAAGGAGAAGAGATCCTACCTTCGGGACACCAGCACAGGAAGTGGGGCCCATGAGACAGAGAGAAAAAGAAACATTAGAGCAATCAGAAAAGTGCATTGTCATGGAATTCAAGCACTGAAAAAGCTTCAAAGAAGAGCTCGTTGTGAAACGAGTGGTGAATTCTATATGAAGACTGAGGGTGATATGCATAGCAAAATAAAAAATCTCTACTTACAGATTTGGTGAAGGTCATTCGTGTCTTTTTACAAGGGTGTCAGCAGAACCGACAGATGAAAGGAGACTTGGTAGCTTAGAAGTACATTGAAAAAGGAGATGGAGTTAGTGGATGTGAAACTGGTGGAAGGGAACTGATGGATTTTCAGGAATATTAGCTATAAGTGTCTCCTGAAGAGAGATCTACAATGTCAAGTTGCTAGTTTCCAAGTACTGTTTGGCCCAGGCTTGTGTGTCAGGTTCCTGGGAGATGATTCAAGCTAAAGATCTTGATTATTTGGGAAGAAGAATAATTAAGAAAGCTATGATCATCATCTTTACTTCACTGGCTCACAAGATGGGATTGCCAGGACAGAAGCAGAAATTGCCATGTGAAATAAACAAGTGATATAGCAGAAAAAAATGAAGAACCAGGGGACTCACTGTAGTTTTTCTTACCCTTATCCTTCTGACTCTAAGCCTGCTGGAGAGAATAAGAGCAAACCTGTGAGTTTGAGGGACCCAGGAAGTCATGGAAACTGAGAGTTTAAATCTTTTAAGATTAGTCCCTAGTCCCTTGATGATTTTTTTTTTTTTTTTTCTCCAGATCAATATGGCTTTACATCAAAACAGCCTTAAGAATTCTCCTTAGCTTAACTAAACTTCACACAGGATTTTCTCGAGTATTTCCCTAGCCTTCCTTTTCTCAGAACACTTACTTTAGAAAACTTGGAATTGTACTTTCTCTGCCTCTTGGAGATGTAAATCTTTTCCTAGTCTCTTGCCAGTTTTGCAACCCAGACATGTCTTTGTCAAGGACCCGGGAGCCATCCTTTTCAAATACAATCATCAAGAAAGATAGCGCCCCTCTCTCCCAGTCTCTGTGGGAGGGTAGAAACCTAACTTCCTAAGTGCCAATTTGCAAATAGAGATGGCCTAATCACATTGACCAACTCCCCACAGTGTCCTCCGGGACTTTCCCACTAAGTCACCTCAGCCCTTAAAAAGCCTCCTGCCCCTTGTTTCACTGAGGTTGAGTTCAGCCTCTCTCCTTTTTTGTAATAATCTCAACTCCCATTACAATAACCTTGAATAGTCTTTCCTTGTCTATTTAATTTTGTCTGGTGTAATTTTTCTTGGATACTTGTAAGCTGCATGGTTGGTTATCTTTGGAGCTTTGATTCTTAATCTTTTCTTTCTTCTGTGCACGTCTATCCTCCTAGGTTAGCTAAATCTGGAGAGGCAAGAATGACTATTTTCCTGCTAGGTGGATAGACTACGGGGATAACTTGGAAACATGGCCTCATAGCATGGAAACTGATAAATCAGTCAGCAAAATAGAAGTATTTTAGCCCTTTCCCTGACATGCAATATTGACAACACACATTAATTTAAAATGTGTTTTTTAAATAAAGAAATGTCTAGCAATACTTCTTGATGTTAAGGAGCTTGTCATACATCTCTCTGTAGTTGAGATACTTCAGATAAGGTGAGTGTGATTGTGAATGAGAGAATCTGAGCTCTAGGACATCCACGTGGTTTAGGTTCACCTGCCTCCCATATGTGAAGGAAAATGCTGTCTTTTTCAAAAAAGTTATAAAGTATGTATTGAGAAAAAATTCAGCACATGAAGAAGCTGCTTGGAAGAAGTTGCTTTTCCAAACCAAACAACTTGGCCATTTTATTTTTATCCCTGAAATGCCTAAAGGCACCAGTCAACATTGTGAGCTAATGTTTGAAAATGAAGCTGTACTTGAGTCATATGAAGCCAGAAATAAAAACAATAAACTAAGCAAAAATGCACTTTCTTGTGTGGGTGAAATACTATCATTTAAAAATAGCCAAGAGGACCTTTCTGCAAAATTTATTTACAATAAATGTGGTTGCTAGGCCATGTGCTAACTTTTGGATAACTCCACTTTTTGCTAGATATTGATACATTCTAGAAAAAAAAAGTCTTATAGTAGAAGTGCTGACATTGTCACAGTATCATTTTCTTTAAATGCCATATGGTTCTGATCTAGCATCTTGCATCTTGGAAGTAAGTAGACACACATTATTAGCAAAGTGCTCATCCCAAACCCAAATAAGTTTGGATGCTGAACTAAAAAATAAAAAAAACTCCAGCCCTATTTGCCACTTGAACTTCATAGGATAGTATTTCTCGTTTCATAAGATCCCTGATTTTCTAGCAGCAAATTTCTGTGGGAAACACTTTTACTGGGTGTTAAGGTACTACCTCCTGCAACAAAAATAACCCCATGCTTTTATTTTTACTGAAGAGTAAGGTGTCAATATAAAACAAGTTCAGATGATACAGAGGAGAGAATTGAGTAAGAAATAAGAATGAAACCCATACAGCATTCCCCTCCTGCATCTGATCATTAAGGCATAAAGGGAATCCATTGAATGTGTCCCCGGTATATACTCCTGAAGTATTATATGAGAACGACAGAACCTTTACAGGAGTTTAGAAAGCAAATTTCACACTGAATTCTTTTATCATTTGAAGGGGAAGGTGTGACTTGAACATTCAAAAAAAGCTACAAAGGCTGTGTTTGGGTTGAAGAAATAAAAAGATACATACTCCTGACAATCTTCTCATACCACAAAACTGAGCCCACATTTCTCCCTATTAAATGTGCCAGTGTGGCTTTGTGACTGTTCACCCAAAAAGGTCACTTCGCATTTCAGCTCCCGCAATGGGGACCCACTAGTTGAATGCCAATGGCCAGAGAAGTCAAACAGATGAACTTGGCAGCCACTGTCTCTACAACTTTAAAAACTCAAACTCTGCTTCTTACCAGAGAATAACATTCCACCCCACCCAAGAGAAAAAAAAAAAAAAATGTAGAGGTATCAGTGAGGGTCTGAGTAAAAAAGAGGAATAATGCTTTGCAAAATCCCCCAAGACTGGCTGGGCTTTTTCATGACAATGAAGAAGTGTCAGTGGGGGTTGATGGGGCAGTGTGTGTGTGTGTTTGGGAGAAGGGAGAATGGGAGAAATACTGGAAGACTGAATTTTTACATCTGAAATATCATTTGGAAATCACTTGTATAGTCCTAGCCAAAGCCCCAAACTCCTTCCCTTGCTATTAAGAATGGGCTACAAACAGGTCAATCTGCTGTTAAAAAAAAAAAAAAAAAGTGGCTTTGACACCAGCCATTTTAAGTTATTGATGGCTTGAAGTTTCTAGCATTTCCCTCCACTCTGGTGTGGTGTGAACAGGAAGATGTTGATCTGTTATTTATGTAACAGCCTGATGAAAAAATTGAGCACGTGCTTCCCTTCTATTTGTCTTCTGTATTAATTTCATCTTGAGGTCAGGCTGAAAATGCTATAGGTACTGAAGGCTGCATGTTATCAGCATTATTGTTTAATATGCCATCAACCACCAGTGTTAAGTGGACTCATAATCACTGCCATGGCCCTTCCAGGAATCATTAATCTGGGGTTGACTCTGAAAAAAAAATCATTTAAAATTGTGACATTTAAAAATAAAGATAAAAAGTTCTGAAAGGAATAGAAGTTATCCACGCCAGGGTCCTCCTGGCACCATAAATCAACATTTGTTAGAGCCCCAGATCAGTATAGCATAACACAGAAATACAGCCTTTAGTGCAGTCACCCAGCTGCCATGTACCATCTCAGCCTCTCCCCTCACTAAACCACTCCTATTTTTGACCACTATTTTCACAACATTGAGTGTGATTTTGGAAAACACACACAAGAAGCGGGTGACAAGGAGAAAACACGTGCAGTGCAAAAAATCTTTTAAGTGGAAATACCAAGTTCATTCTGAGTCTGACATTTGCTACTGGGCTACCCCAAGGGCTGCAGGTTGTCTCAGTCTACTGAGCTTCCTGAATGGAGATCCATGTAGGCAGTGCCTTGTGGGCTGCAGAGGGTCACCTCTAAAGGGTGTTTGCAAAGTGTGCTGGGGAAGTGGGCTTGGTAGCCTCCCTTCACACAATTCTAGTTAGAGCTTTTTATCCTGAGGGGATAGAGAGGAGGAAATCCAGAATATCTGCTTTTAGCTTGGGAATTTCAGAAAATGACAAAATCATTAGGAAGATGGATGTTAAGGCATAATTTGTACACTTGCTACAATAGATACTCCCTTTTCCCCAATTGTGACACTTAAGAGCTAAAAATTAGTCATCATGTCATATTAGAACTTTGCTAGTAATTCCAAACAGTACACAGCACAGATTAAATGCAAGAAGCATGTGTGTCTCCTCTTGGATGAGGGTCACCAAGCCACAGGATGTTTTGTATATTCTAATAATTAATAAGTGAAAAGGCTTGCTAAACTACTCCTCTTTTCTCAAAGAAGTCAAGAAAGAAGAATACCAGCTCTTTCTATTTTTATCTTACTTAACAAAGGAATAAAATGGTTTCTAAAGTCTTTGCAAAAGAATTTATCTTTCCAAATGCATTTGAAGAGTTAGAGATAAATACTCCTGTTTTGAGAAGGCATCCAAGCCGTAATAGAAAGTGAAATAAAGGGCTCATGTGGAAAGAACTTTGCTGCATGCTGCAACTTGATTGTTCACACTTCAAAGCAATCCTAAGAAAAACTGTAAATAAGGACTAGACATAAAACTCTGCCGACACCTGGGAATACTCAGCCCACTGCACAACAGAACACAGTCTGAATCCTGGCAAACAGCCAAGCTCCGAGGATAAATCTGGAAAGGCTTAATGTGCTCTGGAGAACTGAGATGCTCAGAGACTATGTGGATGTACTTAGCGTCGTGCCACTTAGAGAACTCATTTGACTTCCCTGCATATAAAATCGACCTGGTCATCATGTGTTAGGCCAGATTCTTGCACTGCTGGCATCCTCATAACAAAATCCTGAGTTTTCTAGGAAGGGCATACCTTTCTCAAGAGACACTTGTCACTGACTCTCCTTTTTAATGCTCATTTGGACTTATTAGAATCTCTGAAGCAGCTCCTCAAACATGTTGACAAAATGAAGATACACTTGGGAAGGCAACTGGCTGAGGATTACTAAATCTGAGTCATCTAATAACAAAGCTTTTGACTGAGTCATCTAGCCAAGTCCCCACAGCTATCCTCAACACAACACTGCTTTTCTCTTTGCAAGAGGACAGACTGCTGCAATGTCTAATGTCTACAAACTGAGCCCAAGGTTTTGTTTTGTTTTGTTTTGTTTTCCCTTGCATTGCTCATCTTAATATAGTCTCAGTTGTTTAAGTTTATGTCATCTACTTTCCAGATTAAGGCTCTTTGGAACAGAACCACTATAATAAAGATAGGCAAAAGATCACTTGTGTATTTTAAAACGGGAAATGCACAGACATTGCACAGATTTCTTTTCCCTCCATGATAGTCTGGTAATAAAAAATTTTAATACAAAAACCTTTCATCTTCAAAGGGATCTGAAAAAAAGGTAATTATTCGATGCAACAGCAAATGTTAGATTTCTATTAAGTTAGCTCAATTTTCCAATTTCTCTTTTCCCTCCCTCAGCATACATTTCCTTCTTGCTGGCTTTGCCAGAAAAGTAACAGCTTCACATTTTATCCCTGAGCTAAAACCCATCAAATAATTGACAAAATCTTAGCTAACTTGAAAAGTGACTTCCATAAAACTTGGTCTGCTATTTGAGGGGGATATTCTGCCCTCAGTAAATAAATATATCCCTTTCCTCCATTTGTTGGCAGCTGGAAGAGAAAACTCTTCAAACATAAACTTTCTTATAAAGCTAAGTAAGTGTCTTTTGTGCTACTGTGAGTCATACCTGAGCAAGTCTTTTATTCCTTTGTGATTTTATCAAAGTTCAGATATTTTGAGAAGATCTTGGAATTTTCCAAATAGTGTTCACATATGGCATTCTCCAGCTCTCCATTTTTTGCAAAAAGATATTAAGACTAACCCAAAGCCTGACATACTCTCTTCATGTATTTCATATTAGTTAATTTCTTAAGACAGCAATGATTCCACACTGCAAATGACCATATTCCCATGTGCTTACAGCCGACAAGATACAGGCAGTGAAATGAAAACAAACTGCCTGAATATGGCTTCTGCTGCCATTTGTTGCGAGATTCTTATTAAAATCTGTGTTGGTAAATTATTTTGAGGTGTACAAGTATCACAGAGCTGATATTCAGTATGTGTCACCACTACTGGTTATACCTGTTGTTAAAACACTGAAGAACTTTTGTACAGGTTGGTGGGTAACTGCAGGTCCCCCTAAGTGTCTTTTTGTTCTTTGCCATCGATCTGGTCTCAGCGAGGACCACCAGGCATCCCCCTCAACTGTATCAACTGTTACTGCCTAATGCATGGGCACCAGGGGCTCCTTGGCCTCTGCTCCTGAATTAGGTTCAGTGCCTCTTCTGGATACTTGTTGCCCATTCCATAAATATATTTTAAAACTCACCCCAGGTTCTATGAACTACTGAAGCAATGGGGTCAGTGTGCTGAAGCTGAATCCTTAATTCTGCCATTTAACTGCTCGATCTTGGGTGAATTGTTTAACTGCTGTTTGTTCCCATCATTTCCTCTAGAAAACAGGAATAATAATAAAACTTAGCTTGCAGGGGTTTTGTACACATTAGCCAAGATACCAAAAAAATGTATGTGAAATGCTTAGAATAGTGCGTTTCAGTACATGTTTGATATAGTTATGTTCTTTGCTACCTGGAGAGAGAATGGACCCAGATTCTTTCATTATGAATTTCGAATTCTTCCACTAGATAATACCTCCCTGGCTCAAATATTGCTAGTCATATAATAAGGTACTAGACTACAGCAACCGTTTGAGTGAGAAATGAAGTCCATTTTCAATTATCATTAATTTAAAAGGTTACTGACTCTGGATTATTGTATTCTGATTCTCCTTATTTATAATGATATTATATAAACAGAAAGACTAGAGTTAAAACTTGCAGATGCTGAGTCAAGTAAAATTTGAATTTTACTGCATGAGAAAGAGAGAGTACCTCATGGCCACCAAGTCCTGACCTTTCAGAAGGACAATCTGAATACTTACACTCACAAAAAACACTTATTACCTGACCCACAAGTGGAAGCAGGGGGTAGTAGTTGGTGAAGAGATCACATAAGAATGAGGTTGTCAAGGGAGATGCAATGCTTTATACCAGAGGACTGAAGCAGTGTGTGGTCTTGTCCTCTTCATTCAAACCAATAGGTTCATCTCAAAACTAGCTTCTGTTTTCTGCATAACTGCCAAACCCTGTTACTACTGATGTGTGTGTGTGTGGGGGGGGTGGGTGGGGGCAGGAGGTGGAGGGGAGGGCTTATTAAGAGGTGGGGATAAAAAGAGACAAATGAAAGGGAGATGCCAGCTAATCCAATTAAATGGCCTTCCTTCTTTCTGTGAATTAAGTATCACCTTCTTTTAATGCCCCAACTTTCTGTGAGAAGATGGGGCAAGAATTAGCCATGGGAACAATTGATTATTCTGTTGACACCTACTATACTGCCAGATATTCCAGGCTATGAAGCACCCCTTCATTACTACATTCTGCATCATAAAATAATTTAAATCGAACAGCATAAAAATAAAATGGATATGTAAACTTGGCTCAGTGTCAGTCAGAGAAGCAATCACACATACACATTTTGTGAATGAAAATAGAATGAAGTGGGCAAATAGCAAGTGGTCACATTTTGGAAAACTGTGGGAAAAGAAATTTTTTTTTTCTTAGAAATGGCCCAATTCAAACTTTTTTCCTGGCTATTATATTTATTTATTAACTTATTTAAACAGGTTCTCCTCTCAAAAAATGACTCTTAGATAAAAGTTAAATTGTTTTGTCAGAGATAATGTGATTCAGTTTTGACCTGGCCACAGTTGCCTAACTTAGTTTTAGTTTTTAACTAAAGGGGAGAGTACACCTCAGATATGCAGATGACACCACCCTTATGGCAGAAAGTGAAGAGGAACTAAAAAGCCTCTTGATGAAAGTGAAAGTGGAGTGTGAAAAAGTTGGCTTAAAGCTCAACATTCAGAAAACGAAGATCATGGCATCTGGTCCCATCACTTCATGGGAAATAGATGGGGAAACAGTGGAAACAGTGTCAGACTTTATTTTTCTGGGCTCCAAAAATCACTGCAGATGGTGACCACAGCCATGAAATTAAAAGACGCTTACTCCTTGGAAGGAAAGTTATGACCAACCTAGACAGCATATTCAAAAGCAGAGACATTGCTTTGCCAACAAAGGTCCGTCTAGTCAAGGCTATTGTTTTTCCTGTGGTCATGTATGGGTGTGAGAGTTGGACTGTGAAGAAAGCTGAGCGCCAAAGAATTCATGCTTTTGAACTGTGGTGTTGGAGAAGACTCTTGAGAATCCCTTGGACTGCAAGGAGATCCAACCAGTCCATTCTGAAGGAGATCAGCCCTGGGATTTCTTTGGAAGGAATGATGCTAAAGCTGAAACTCCAGTACTTTGGCCACCTCATGCGAAGAGTTGACTCATTGGAAAAGACTCTGATGCTGGGAGGGATTGGGGGCAGGAGGAGAAGGGGACGACAGAGGATGAGATGGCTGGATGGCATTGCTGACTCGATGGACGTGAGTCTGAGTGAACTCTGGGAGTTGGTGATGGACAGGGAGGCCTGGCATGCTGTGATTCATGGGGTCGCAAAGAGTTGGACACGACTGAGCGACTGATCTGATCTGATCTGATAGTTGTTGGAGAAGGAAACAGCAACCCACTCCAGTATTCATGGACTGGTAGGCTACAGTCCATGGGGTCGTAAAGAGTCAGACATGACTGAGCGACTTCACTTTCTTTCTTTCTATGGTTCCTTTTGGAGAAGGAAATGGCAACCCATTCTAGTGTTCTTGCCTGGAGAATCCCATGGACGGAGGGGCCTGGTGTGCTACAGTCTGTGGGGTTGCAAAGAATCAGACACGACTAAGCAACTAACACACATTATAGCTGTGGAACACTTTCAAATTCATTCTATGAGGCCACAATCACCTTGATACCCAAACCAGACAAAGACATCATACAAAAAGAAAATTACAGGCCAATATCACTGAAGAATAGAGATGTAAAAATCCAACAAAATTACAGCAAAGAGAATTTAACAACACATTAAAAAGATCATACACCATGATCAAATAGGGTTTATCCCAGGGATTCAAGGATTCCGCAATATATGCAAATCAATCAATGTGATACACATATTGACAAATAGAAAGATAAAAACCATATGATAACAGATGAAGGAAAAGCTTTCAACAAAATTCAGCACCCATTTAGGATAAAAAAACAACCAAAAACTCTTCAAAAAATGGGCATGGAAGTAAAGTACCTTCACATAATAAAGGCCATCCATATACAACAAACCCACAGCAAACATTTTTCTCAATGGTGAAAAACTGAAAGCATTCCCCCTAAGATCAGGAATAAGACAAGGGTGTCCACTTTCACCACTATTATAACATAGTTCTGGCAGTCCTAGCTATGGCAATCAGAGAAGAAAAAGAAATAAAAGGAATCTAGATTGGAAAGAAAGAAGTAAAACTTTTTAAACTTTTTTTTTTTTTTTGCAGATAACAGATACCAAAGAACTGAAGTGTGCAGTCTTGTCCTCTTCATTCAAACCAATAGGTTTGCAAATAACATGATACCTGAAAGACACTAACAGAAAACACAAAAAAACCCAAACACAGAAAACCCAAAAGACACTATCAGAAAATTACTAGAGCTTCTCAGTGAATTTAGTAAAGTGGCAGGATACAAAATCAGTACCAGAAATCACTTGCATTCCTATATACTAACAATGAAAAGTCAGAAAGAGAAATTAAGGAATCAACCCCATTTACTATTGCAACAAAAAGAAGAAAATATCTAGAAATAAACCTATATAAGGAGACAAAAGAGATGTATACAGAAACAAGATACTGATGAAAGAAATCAAAGATGACATAAATAGATGGAGGGATGCTCCATGCTTCTGGGTTGGAATAATCAATACTGTGGAAATGACTATACTACCAAACACAATCAACAGATTCAACACAATCCTGATTATATTACCAATGGCATTTTTTACAGAATGAGAACAAAAAAAATTCACAATTCATAGGGAAACACAAAAGACCCTGAACAGCCAAAGCAATCTTAAGAATAATGAATCTGGAAGAATCAGCTTACCTAATTTCAGACTACACTACAAAGCTACAGTCATCAAGACAGTATGGTACTGGAATAGACGGATGGAACAAGATAGAAAGCCCAGAGATAAACCCACACACCTATGGGCACCTTATCTGTGAGAAAGGATGCAAGAATATACAATGGGAAAAAGAGTGTCTCTTCAGTAAGTGGTGCTGGTAGAACTGGATAACTATGTGTAAAAGAATGAAATTAGAACACTTCATAACACCATACACAAAGATAAACTCAAAACAGATAAAAGACCTAAATATAAGACCAGAAGCTATAAAACTCTTGGAAGAAAACATAGGCAGAACACTGTGTATCATAAATCATAGCAAGATCCTCTATGAACCACTTCCTAGAATAACAGAAATAAAAACAAAAGTAAACAAGTGGAACCTAATGGAACTTAAAAGTTTTTGCATAGCAAAGAAAATATAAACAAGGTGAAAAGACAGTCCTCAGAATGGGAGAAAATAATAGCAAATTAAACAACTGATAAAGGATTAATTTCTAAAATATACAAGCAGCTCATACAACTCAATATCAGAAAAACAAACAACCCAATCAAAAAGTGGGCAAAAGACCTAAATAGACATTTCTCCAAAGAAGACATAGAGATGGCTAATAAACACATAAAGAGATGCTCAACATCACGCATTATTAGAGAAATGCAAATCAAAAAAAACAATGAGATATCACCTCACTCCAGTCAGAATGGCCATCAACAAAAAATCCACCAATAACAAGTGCTGGAGAGGATGTGGAGAAAAGGGAACCCTCTTGCACTGCCAGTGGGAATGTAAATTGATACAGCCACTATGGAAGACAGTATGGGAGAGTCCTTAAAAAAAATAAAACAACTAGGACTAAAACCACCAAAGGACCCAGCAATACCACTTCTAGGCATATATCTTGAGGAAACCAAAACTGAAAAAGACACACGTATCTCAGTGTTCACTGTAGCACTATTTACAATAGCTAGGACATGGAAGATCCATCAACAGATGAACAAAGAAGCTGTGGTACATATATACAATGAAATACTACTCAGCCATAAAAAGGAGTACTTTTGAGTCAGTTTTAATGAGGTGGATGAACACAGAACCTATTATATAGAGTGAAGAAAATCAGACAGAGAAAAACAAACATCACATATTAACACATACATATGGAATCTAGAAAGATGATATGGATGAACCTATTCACAGGGCAGCAATGGAGACACAGACATAAAGAGCAGACTTACGACAAGGGTCAGGGAGAGGAAGGAGAGGGTTAGATGAATGGAGAGAGCAGCGTGGAAGCATATCCACTACTGTATGTAAAATAGAGAGCCAATGGAAATTTGCTCTGTGACTCATGAAACTCAAACCAGGGCTCTGTAACAACCTAGAAGGGTGGGAGATGGGAGGACGGATCAAGACAGAGCGGATATGTGTACATCTATGGCTGATTCTTGCTGATGTATGGTAGAAATCAAGCCAATATTGTAAAGCAATCAATCAATTACAAAGAAATACATATTTTTAGAAGATATTAAAAACGTATTACAGTTTTGAATTTTACATTTAGGTCTATAGTGCATCTTAAATCAATTTTTTGAAAGGTGTAAGATCTGTGTCCCAATATTTTTGTTTACATGCTGATGTGAAATTTTTTCAGCATCATTTACTGAAGAGACTTATTTATCCATTGAATTTATTGTGCTTTTTCTCAAAGATCACTTGACTCTATTGAATAGGCCTAAACAAATGGACACAAAACTCTGTTTGTATCTATTTTCAACACCATTTTATCTTGATTATTGTAGGTTTATAGTAAGTCTTGAAATCAGGGAGTATGAATTCTTCAACTTAATTCTTCAGTATTTTGGTAGCTATTTTAGGTCATTGTCTTTTCATATAAACTTTAAAATCAATTTTTAATACCAGTGAAATAATTTACTGAGATTTGGATTTGGATTGCACTGAATCTAAAGGTTTACACAGGAAGGAGTGTTTAGAGTACACGTTCTATTAGATTTATAGCAAAGAATTTCATTTTGGGAGTGCTACTGCAGATAGTAATTTTTAAAATTCCAAATTCCATTCATCCTTTGCTGGTAATTTTTGTACTGAACTTTGTATTAATAGACCTAGTTATACTCAATTATTAGTTCTAGGAGTTTTTGTTGTTGATTTTGGTGTTTCCACCATAAATAATCCTATTATCTATAATTACACAGTCTTATTTCTTTCTATCCCATATATAAAGTTTTATTTTCTTGTGTTCTTACTTTAGCTAGGACTTCTACTACAGTTTTGATTAGGACGGTTGAGCAAGGACATAATTGCCGTGTTCCTGATCTTAAGGGGAACTTGTCTAAATTCTCCCCGTTAAATATACTGTTTGCTGTTGGTTCTATGTAGGGATTCTTTATCAAATTGAGGAAGTTACCTTGTATTCCTCATTAGCTGAGGGTTTTTATCCTAAATGGTGTGTTTCAAATTTTTTTGTGTGTGTCAACTGATGTGTTCATGTTTTCTTTAATATTTATCTATAATGGATATGTGATTTTATATTGTAAAATACTTGGATCAAATTCCATTTTAGCTATCGACTTTTATTTTATTTTGTTTTTGAAACATGATGCTTGAGGTAATTCAAAAGGGAATCAATTGGCTGTTGAATGTAAGAGGCAGGCCTATGTAAGTGAGTCTCTGCTGAGCTGAGAGAGGCAATGCATATTAAGCTCTGCTGCTGCTGCTAAGTCGCTTCAGTCATGTCCGACTCTGTGCGACCCCAGAGATGACAGCCCACCAGGCTCCCCCATCCCTGGGATTCTTCAGGCAAGAACACTGGAGTGGGTTGCCATTTCCTTCTCCAATGCATGAAAGTGAAAAGTGAAAGTGAAGTCGCTCAGTCGTGTCCGACCTTTAGCGACCCCATGGACTGCAGCCTACCAGGCTCCTCCGTCCATGGGATTTTCCAGGCAAGAGTACTGGAGTGGGGTGCCATTGCCTTCTCCAATATCAAGCTCTAGTATCTGACAAAACTCTCACAGAGCTGGCCTGTTACCATGAGATGCTATGAGTTCTCAGTTGATTTCCTGGGAAATCTGAACCTCAGATGACCGTCGAATTATACAACATGGGGTGCTGCAAAGAAACTTAATATTTTACCTCTTAGTTATATATGATGATACTCCCAAAAATTATTGCCAGGGTGAAGGGAGAGAATGTTTAAGAAAAGCATCTCCCAGATTTGGGGGGAGTTCATATACAATCTATCCACTCCAGTATTCTTGCCTGAAGAATCCCAGGGACAGCGGAGCCTGGTGGGCTGCCGTCTATGGGGTCACACAGAGTCAGACACGACTGAAGTGACTTAGCAGCAGCAGCAGCAGCAGCATATACAATCTTGCCACAAAAGTTATATAGATAAAATAAATCTAGTGATAGTTATACTAGAGAAATTTGTTACTTTCATATTTTTTGCAGGTATGAAGAATAATGAAGAAATAAGGTAAGATGGTCTTATTTTTAGATCTTTAATCAACCCTAAATGTAAGACCAGAAACCACAAACCCTTAGTAGAAAACATAGGCAGATACCCTCTGACATAGATTGTAGCAATATTTTAGAAACAAAGGCAAAAATAAACAAATGGGATCTAATTAAACATAAAAGCTTTTGCACAAGGAAAACCGTTTACAAAATGAAAAGACAGCCTACTAATGATATGCAAATGACATGACCAAGAGGTTAATAGTCGAAATATATAAACAACGCATACAATTCAATAGCAAAACAAATAAACAATCCAGTCAAAAAATGCACAGAAGACTTGAATAAACATTTTTCCAAAGAAGACATAGAGATGGCTAAAAGTAACACGAAGAGATGCTCAACATAGCTAACTGTTCAGTTCAGTTCAGTCGCTCAGTCACGTCCGACTCTTTGCGACCCCATGAATCGAAGCATGCCAGGCCTCCCTGTCCATCACCAACTCCCGGAGTTCACTCAGACTCACGTCCATGGAGTCGGTGATGCCATCCAGCCATCTCATCCTCTGTTGTCCCCTGCTCCTCCTGCCCCCAACCCCTCCCAGCTAACTGTTAGGGAAGTACAAATCAAAACAACAATGAGATATCACTTTATACTTGTCAGAATGGCTATCCTCAAGAAGACCATGGATAACAAATGCTGGCGAGTATGTTGAGAAAGGGGACACTGTTGGCAGAAATGTAAATTGGTGCAGTCATCATGGAAAACATGATGTTTTCCATGTAGGGAAGTTCCTCAAAAAACTAAAAGTAGAACTATCATATAATCCAGAAATCCCATTCCTGGATATGTATTCAAAGAAAATAAAAACATTAAATCTAAAATATACATGCACTCCCATATTCCTAACAGCATTATTTATAATAGCCAAGATATGGAAACAACCTAAGTATTCATCAACAGATGAATGTATAAAGATGATGTGGTATGTACACACACACACATACATACAATAACTGAATATTACTCAGCAATAAAAAAGAATGAAAATTAACCATTTGCAACAACATGGATGTACCTGGAGGGCATTAGGCTTAGTGTGATAATTCAGAGAAAGATAAATGCTGTATGTTACCACTTATACATGGAATCTAAAATATAAAATCAATGATTATAACAAAACAGAAATGGAGTCATAGATTACAGAAAACAAACTAGCATTTATCAGTTAGGAGAGGAAGTGGGGGAGGGGCAAGATGAGGTAGATGATAATGTAGTAGAAACTGCTATGCATAAAATAAAAATGCTACAAGGATACACTGTACAGCACAGGAAATATAGTCAATGATTTAAAATAACTTTAAATGGAGTATCAGTTCAGATCAGTTGTTCAGTCATGTCCAACTCTTTGTGACTCCATGGACTGCAGCATGCCTGGCCCCTTTGTCAACCAACTCTTGGAGTTTACCCAAACTCATCTCCAATGAACTGGTGATGCCATCCAACCATCTCATCCTCCGTTGCCCCTTCTCCTTCCGCCTTCAATCTTTCCCAGCATCAGGGTCTTTTCAATTGATTCAGTTCTTTTCATCAGGTGGCCAAAGTATTAGAGCTTCAGCTTCAGCATCAATCCTTCCAAATGAATATTCAGGACTACTTTCCTTTAGGATGGAATGATTGGATATCCTTGCTCTCCAAAGGACTCTTGAGAGTCTTCTCCAACACCACAGTTCAAAAGCATCAATTCTTCAGCAGCTCAACTTTCTTTATGATCCAACTCTCACATCCATACATGACTACTGAAAAAACCATAGCCTTGACTAGACGGACCTTTGTTGGCAAAGTATTGCCTCTGCTTTTTAATATGCTGTCTAGGTTGGTCATAACTTTCTTTCAAGGAGCAAGCGTCTTTTAATTTCATGGCTGCAGTCACCTTTTGCAGTGATTTTGGAGCCCCCAAAAAAGTCTGTCACTGTTTCCACTGTTTCCCCATCTATTTGCCATGAAGTGATGGGACCAGATGCCATGATCTTAGTTTTCTGAATCTCGAGCTTAAAGCTCAAGCTTAAAGCCAATTTTTTCACTCTCCTCTTTCACTTTCATCAGGACGCTCTTTAGTTCTTTTTTGCTTTTTGCCGTAGGGTGGTTTCATCTGCATATCTGAGGTTATTGATATTTCTCCTGGCAATTTTGATTCCAGCTTGTGCTTCTTCCAGCTCAGTGTTTCTCATGATGTACTCTGCGTATAAATTAAATAAACACGGTGGCAATATACAGCCTTGATGTACTACTTTCCTGTTTGGATCCAGTCTGTTGTTCCATGTCCAGTTCTAACTGTTGCTTCCTGACCTACATACAGATTTCTCAAGAGGGAGGTCGGGTGGTCTGGTATTCCTACCTGTTTAAGAATTTTTCAGAGTTTGTTGTGATCCACACAGTCAAAGGCTTTGGCATAATCAATAAAGCAGAAGTAGATGTTTTTCTGGAACTCTCTTGCTTTTTTGATGATCCAGCAGATGTTGGCAATTTGATCTCTGGTTTCTCTGCCTTCTCTAAAACCAGCTTAAACATCTGAAGTTCATGGTTCACGTACTATTGAAGCCTGGCTTGGGAATTTTGAGCGTTACTTTACTAGCATGTGAGATGAGTACAATTGCGTGGTAGTTCAAGCATTCTTTGGCACTGGAGTATAATCGATAAAAAACTTTAATCACCATGTTGTACACCTAAAACTCATATTGTATGTCAACTATACCTAATTTTTTTAATAAAGAAGAAAGAAGCTAAGATGAGCTACATCCCAAGTTAGGTAGTGATCCAGGCTTTTGTCTGGGCAGATATGGGCATCCCCTCCTGCACTTACCTCCTCATGTACAGAAATACTGCCAGACAGGGGAGGATAGGAATTGATATTCATGTTCCTACTTACACAAAAATGTCTGTAGGTAAGCGGAAGATTCATCAACCAGTCTCCCTGACAGAAGAATTTTAACCGAAGGCTCTAAAAAGTGTATAACCTGTAGAACTGTACCCATTATTCTTGTGATTTTATATAGCTATATCCAGATAGAAATAGCTTTATGTGGATTTAACCACCGTAGTGATATTGGGTGAATAAACACACCACCTAGGCTATGCTTCTGTATATATAGTGGAAGAAAATCTACAGAAACAGCACTTTTACTGCTTACTGGAGGTTACACACATAAAACACATTGTATTAGTGGTAGGTCACTTTTTGTAAAAAGATTGTGATATAAAAACTAGAGGTGATGCACTCTATTGCAGAGCTCACATTAAAACTTTACCAGGCTCACACATACTAAAAGCAAAAATTTTATGTAAAATATGAAAAAAATATTGCCCATATAAGCTACCTCTATTTTGATATGATGCCCTCAGCCTTAGACATAATGTCAGAATTTCAGTGACCTTATGCCTTAGGCATTATTTTATAGTTATTAGCCTGAAGTGCTTCTTAAAATATACTAAATGAATCGTACGTATTAATTACTTTCAACACAAGGACATGGATATGGAGATAATGTACATGGGTTGAAAAAATCGAAATTCACAACCATTGACTGATTTATTTCTGTTATTGGTACAAAATAACATTCATTGTCTCTGAGATTTTGTAATATTTTAAAGAAGCTTTTTATACTCTATTTCATTGGTAACATGTACTATTAAAACATTTATGTTGAAATATAGAAAAAGTATGATTGTAATGGCCATCATCTAAACATACAGATTTTAGTTAATTTAGATACTATTAATATATAATTGTAGGGTTCTGAAAGTAGAATGTTTGAGACTATTTTCCTTCTATTACTTAACTCAGTTTTTTTTACATGCATGGTTTCTGGACAGATTTTTCTATGTTATTGTGACTCAATGGTGGGGATGAAACATGAGGTTTTTCTGAATTGGTCTGATAACAGACTAGTAAAAATACAAGGACAAATATGTCAGTTTTTAAACTGTCCGTAAATAAAAGCTAATGAGATTCAGATATCACTTGAAATAAGGAACTCTAGAGGACCTATTCGGAGAAAGCAATGGCACCCCACTCCTGTACTCTTGCCTGGAAAATCCCATGGAGGGGCCTGGTGGGCTGCAGTCCATGGGGTCGCTAGAGTCGGACACGACTGAGCAACTTCACTTTCACTTTTCACTTTCATGCTTTGGAGAAGGAAATGGCACCCCACTCCAGTGTTCTTGCCTGGAGAATCCCAGGGATGGGGGAGCCTGGTGGGCTGCTGTCTATGGGGTCGCACAGAGTCGGACACAACTGAAGTGACTTAGCAGCAGCAGCAGCAGCAGCAGCAGAGGACCTATTTGTGATTGACAAATACTATCCTTATCAACACAGGTGAGAGAATTCCTAAATGATATAATATAGTACTTATATAAAAGATAGGAATCTCTTTTCCTAGGTTTGGGATCCAAACTGTGTTTCTTCCTGCACAGATACAATTTATTTTTTCCTTATTTCTAGTCCAGTGTCCCAGAAAATCATCTGAAATATGATTCCAAGACTAAGGAAGTATACAGAAACTTATTTGTGTTTTTTTAATCACAGCTTCAAGGTCTTTGACTTCTGCTGTTTGTCAACTGTGTAATTAATTCTAGTTTGTGTCAATCTCTTAAACTAATGTTAGAAAAAGCATTTCCATATACGTAATTCATTATTTGTCCTATAAATTAGAAGCTGCATAATGAAGAACACAATTTTGTCATGTAAGAATGAATTAAAACATGTGGTATTCAATTCAGTATCTTGCCCAATCATGTCTTTATTCAAAATGCTGTTATTCTTCTTACCTTGGATTTTTTTTTTACCTTAAATTTTGTTTTTAAAAATAATGCATTAAGTATTTTTTATCTTGATCATGAGTTTTTGGCACCCAAGGCAAGTGCCTCACTCCCTTCACCCAAACCCTAGTCCTGCACCAAGCTACTACCTAAACTCTGACACGACCAGGTAGTGTGTTTGGTTCTTTACAAATTAAACATGCCTTAGAGTGCAGAGGGCTTCCCTCATAGCTGAGTTGGTAAGGAATCTGCCTGCAATGCAGGAGACCCAGGTTCTATCCCTGGGTGTGGAAGATCCCCTGGAGAAGGAAATGGCAACCCATTCCAGTATTCTTGCCTGAAAAATCTCATGGACAGAGGAGCCTGGCAGGGCTACAGTCCATGGGGTTGCAAGAGTCAGACACAATTTAGCATCTAAACCAGCAACCAGCAACCAGGCAGAGTGCAGAGTGGTATAAAAGAGAAGGTAAAACTGGTTTAAAACTTTGTCTGATATTTAGGCACATAGTAAGGGTTTTTTAAAAAAATTATTTGGAGGATTTTAATACCTTAAAACACATAGTAAAGTCATATAAACAAAATAGCAAAGGACAGTTCAACCTTCATATTCTCGTGTATATTTATATATACACTGGAAAACAGAATCACATAGAAAATTCACTACAGAATTTAAAAACTCCCAACATGGGGAACAGAGAGAACATATCTCAACATAATAAATTCGACTCATGACAAGCCCTTAGCTAACATCATACTCGATGAAATGGCAAAAGCATTTCTTCTAAAATCAGAAACAAGACAAGGATACCCCCTCTCATTACTTTTATTCAATACAGAATTGGTCAGAGCGATTAGTCAAGAAAAAGAAATGAAGGACATTCAAATCAGAAAGGAAGAAGTAAAACTGTCACTATTTGCAGACAACATAATATTATATAGAAAACCTTAATGACTCCACCAGAAAACTGTTGAACAAATTCAGTAAAGTCGTGGGATTAAAAATCAATATACAAAACCTGCTGTGTATCTATACACTAATAAGTTATCAGAAAGAGAAATATGGAATAAGATCCTTTTTACAATTTCATCAAAGAGAATAAAATATCTGGGAATAAGTTAAGTCTAAGAGGTAAAAAACGTGTACACTGAAAACTAAGACATTGGTGAAACAAATTGAAGAAGACACAAATAATGGAAAGATATTCCATACTCATGGATTGGGGGGAAAAATGGTATTGTTGAAATATCTATGCTGTCCAAAGTAGTCTACAGATTCAATATCATCAAAATGCCAATTAGAATCAGTCACAGAAATAGAATAAACAAACCTAAAATATGTATGGAACCACATACATGAAGCCTGAATAGCAAAAGAAATCTTGAGAAAGAATAAAGTTGGAGGCATCATGCTTCCTGGTTTCAAATTATGTTACAAGGCTTTAATATTAAACAGTATGGTTTTGTTATAAAAACAAAAACATAGGTAAATGCAACAGGATCAAAACCCAGAAATAAACCCACACATATGTGGTCAAGTAGTTTACAACAAAGGACCCAAAAACATACAATGAGGCAAGGATTGTCTCTTCAATGAACAGTGTTGGGAAAACTGGACAGCCATTGGCAAAAGGATGGAATTGGACCTCTACCTTACTCTGTACACAAAAACTAACTCAAAATAAATTAAAGTTTTGAATTAAGATGTAAAACCATAAAACATGAGAGGAAAATGCAGGTGATAAGCTCCTTGACATGAGTCTTGGTGATAATTTTTTTTTTTTTGGATTTGACACCAAAATCAAAGTCTACAACAGCAAAAATAATCAAGTTGGACTACGTCAAACAGAAAGCTTCTATACAACAAAGGAAACCTTCAACAGTATGAAAAGGTTACCTAATTAGTGGGAGAAAATATTTGCAAAGCATTCATCTGATAAAAGGATAATATCCAAAATATACAAATAATTCACAAAACTCAATAGCAACAAAGAAAGTTCAATTAAAAAAATGGGCATAGAATCCAGAGACTTTTTTTTTTCCCCCAAAGAAGACACACAGATGGCTAAGCATATATGAAAAGATACTCAATGCCATTAATCATCAGGAAATGCAAATGCTATAATGGCTATCATCAAAAGGCAAGAAATAACAGTTGGTGAGGACATGGAGAAAAGGAAAGTCTTGTGCACTGTTGGTGGAAATGAAAATCAGAGAGGCCACAATGGAAAACCAGTATGGAGTTTCCCCAGAGAGTTAAAAGTAGAATTATCATATGATACAACCATTCCACTACTGAGTATTTATTCAAAAAACCCAAAACACTAGCCTGAAGAAACATGCATTCCTATGTCCAGTGCAGCATTATTTACATAGTCAATATGTGGAAACAATCTAACTGCACATCAATAGGTGAATGAAATAAGACATGGTCTCAGTGAGACCACACACAATGAGATATTCTTCAGCCATAAAAAGAATGAAATTTGGCCATTTGCAACAATATGGATGGACCTATAGGGTATTATACTAAATGAAATGTCAGACAGGGAAAGACAAATGCCATACGATTTCACTTATATGTGGAATCTAAAACAAAAATCTGAGCTCATAGATAGAGAGTATATGTTGGTGGTTCCCAGGAATAAGAGGTTGGGGGTGGGTGAACTGGTGAAGGGATCAAAAGGTATTATACCCATGTAAGATGGCAGAATTAATTGACTGGCCATTATCTCATCTCTCTCCCTTTACTTGACCCTCCTGATTCTCCAATAAACAAAAATACTGAAATTAGGCCACTTAATAATCTCAAACTGATCTGTAAGAGTTCAAGTGGAAGGAAGAGTCACACATCTCTTGCTTTACATCAAAACTGTAGATGATTAAGCTTAGTGAAGAAGACATGTCAAAAACTGAGATAGGCCAAAAGCTAGGCCTCTAGTGCCAAGTAGTTTAACTAAGTCATAAATGCAAAGAAAAAGTTCTTGAAGGAAATTAAAAGTGCACTCCAGTGAACACAGAGATTATAAGAGAAACAGCCTTACTGAGGATATGAAGGACGCTTTAGAGGTCTGGGCAGAAGACTGAACCAGCCACAACCTTCCTTTAAACCAAAGCCTAACCCAGAGAAAGACTCTAACTCTCTTCAATTCTATGAAGGCTGAGAGAGATGAAGAAATTGCAGAAGAAAATTTTGAAGCTAGCAGGGGTTGGTTCATGAGGTTTAAGAAAAGAAGCCATCTCCATAAAATCTAAGTGCAAGAGGAAGCAGCAGATGCTGATGTAGAAGCAGCAGCAAGTTATCCAGAAGATTTAGCTAAGATGAAGGTGGCTACACTAAATGACAGATTTTCAATGTAAACAATACAGCCTGTTGTTGGAAGAAGATGCCTTCTAGGACTTTCATAGCTAGAGGAGAGAAGTCAATGCCCGGCTTGATAACTTCAAAGTACAGGCTGACTCTCCTGTTAGCGGCTAATGCGGCTGCTGACTTGGCCCCTGCATTAAGTGAGCCAAGGCTTATTTACCATTCTGAAAATCCTAGGGCCTTAAGAATTATGCTAAATTTACTCTGTCTGTGCTTTCTAAATGGAACAACAAAGCCTGGATGACAGTGCATCTGCTGACAATATGGTTAGTGAATATTTTAACTCCACTGATGAGACCTACTGCACACACACACACACAATCCTTTCAAAATATTACTCTTCATCGATGACACACCTGGTCACCTGAGAGCTCTGATGGAGATATATGAGATTGACGTTTTCTTGCCTGCTAACACAACATCTATTCTGTAGCCCATGGATCAAGAAGTAATTTCATTTTAAAGTCTTATTATTTAAGAAATACATTTCATAAGGCTATAGATGCCATAGATAATGATTTCTCTGATGGAGCTAGGCAAAGACAATTGAAGGCCTTCTATACAGAATTCATCATTCTAGACGTCATCAAGAAAATTCATGATCCATAGGAAGAAGTCAAAATACCAACATTATTAGGAATTTGGAAGAAGTTGATTCCATCCCTCATGGAAGATTTTGAGAGGTTCAAGTCTTCCATGAGGGAAGTAACTTTAGATGTAGTGGAAACGGCAAGAGAACTAGAAGTGGAACCTACGGATTGGCCTTAATTGCTGTAATTTCACCATAAAACTTGAACAGATGAGTTACTTCTTATGGATGAACAAAGAAAGAGGTTTGTTGGGATGGAATCAATTTCTGGTAAAGATTCTGTAGAGACTGTGGAAATGACAACAAACTATATAGACTATTACATAAACTTGGTTTATAAAGCAGTGGCAGTGTTTGAGAGAACTTACTCCAGTTTTGAAAGAAGTTCTACTGTGGAAAAAATGCCATCAAACAGCATTGCATAATACAGAGGTACTGTTTGTAAATGAAGTATTAATTGATGAAGCAAACTTCATTGTCTTATTTTAAGGAATAAAAGAAGCACCATCCAAATGGAGACAAGACTTTCTACCAACAAAAAGATTATAACTCACAGCTCTGATGATGGTTGGAATTAACAATGAAGTATTTTTAAAGTTAGTACATTGTTTTTTCAAGGCACAATGCTATTATACACTTAGTAGACTAAGTACAGTACAAAATAAATATATTTTTTATATACTGGGAAACCAAAAATTTGTGTGACTAGCTTTATTGCATTATTCACTTTATTGGGGTAGTCTGGAACTAAACCCAAAATATCTCTAATAGAAGTTGCTAAAAGAGTAGATGTTTGAAGTTTTTATCACAAGAACTGCCACTGTATACAGTGATGGATGTTAACTACACTTATCTTGGGGATCAATTCACAATATATACAAACATTAAAATTATGTTGTATATTTGAAACTAATAAAATATTATATAATATACCTCAATATAAATAATTTGTATTATGACAGCAGGGAAGTCAGGGGCAAGCTGATTATGTAATCACATTTGTAGATCACATTTCAAATGCAATAACCAAACCAGGAATCTTTCTGCTTTGTATTAGATGTTTTCTGTACCCTTAAAAGAATTGGATAACTTAATAATCAAAATTTTACCTAATAACGTTTAGTGTTGATGACTATCAGAAAGAGAAACCAATCTTGTCTTTGAGATTCCTAGTGAATAAACACAAAGATAGAATAGTATCTACTTCCCTTGCTTAGGCAGCTAGAACCCTGTCATTCTGGTATCCTCTCACTGTTTTAATAGGTAATAAGATCTATCCAATGTTGGGAAAAGTCTTCCAGTATTAAATTATAAATCATATAAATGCATTTTCATAAATGTATGTTGTTTATTTTTTATTAAACTGAAAGTAAAATGAACTGAAAAGAATATTTTAATGATTCTATTAAGGTTTCAATTATATATTTTTTCACTCCAAATTTTCAGAAATTGATGGACCTTTGAGATTCTCTAGTCCAGTGCTCTCATTGGCCAAGAAAGAAGCTAAGAGAAGTGAGTGACTTACCTGAGGTCACAAAGCTAATTAACTGTAGAACCTAAATTAAACCCTGGTCCTTTGGGCACAAGTCAGTAAAATCTAGGGCTGAAGTAAATGAGGGGCATTGTTAAGAATACCTCCAGTTTGAAATCTCTCATTATTTTTCCATTCCCTTTTTTCAGTTAAAATTTTCAAGTATAATTTTCTATATACAGTCAATATTCAATTCAATGAGTTTAGACAAATGTGCATTATTAGATTCAGAACAGTTCAATCTCTAAAAAAATGCCTTTGTGCAAATTCTTATACACCACTTCTGAGTGCAGGCAATCACAGATAAATATTTTTGTCATTATAGATTAGGTCTATTCATTATAGAATTTCATATAGAGTTACCCAGGTACAGACCTTTTGTGTCTGGATTTACTACGTAAGCATATTTCTTAGAGTCATGCATGTTTTTGGTTGAGTAGTATTTTACTGAATGAGTATCTGTTTATCCTTCATCTCTTAGAACTTGAGGTTGTCCTGACTTTTGCCTATGAATAAAGCTTCTATAATATTGGGGTGCACAAGTTTTTGTATGGAGATATGCTTTCATTTCTCTGGTACAGATACATTAAAGTGGAATTGCTGAGTCCTCTGATGAACTTACATTAAACTAGATTAAACCAGGAAAAAACACTACTAAACAATTCTCTAAAGCACCATCTTACATTCTCATCAGTGAGGTAGGAGAATTCCCATTGTTCCATTTCCTTGCCCACTTCAGGCATTGCTAAACACTTTAACTTTCCAATTTTTGTTTGTGAAATTTTGTTTTTCTTCTTTCAAAACTCTTTTGGATATTCTGTACTTTTTGTATTTCCATAAAAACTAAAAATCTTTTTCGATTTTCATTTCAAAAATTTTGGAGAGGTTAAAATGAGGTATAATTGACATACAACATTGTTTCAGATGCACAAAATAATGACTCACTATTTTTATATACTGCAAAACAATCACCATGATGAGTCTAGTTAGCATCCATCTCTATTTACAGTGACAGAATTTTTTATTAACTATGGTCACCAGGCAATATGTTATTTCCCTACAGCTTATTTATTTTATAAATGGAAGCATTTATCAACTTTCACATAAGGTTTTGAATTGGATTGTTAGTGTTTAGAGAAAGCCTCCTGGGATTTTTACTGAGATTGCACAAAATCTATGGATGACTTGGTCGGGGGGTGGGGAGGAGTGTCTTGCATATTTAAAAAATTTATTCTTAGGTTTGATGCTTTCATTTTCATTTTCTTTCTAATTGCTTATGGCTTGAATGTAGAAATGCAGTTGATTTATGTATATTGACCTATTGATTTACTATATATTATGTACATTATCATATTACCTTAGTAAACTACCTAATTAATTCCAGCTTCCCTGGTGGCTCAAATGGTAGAGAATCGGCCTGCAATGCGGGAGACATGGGATTGATCCCTGGGTTGGGAAGATCCCCTGGAGGAGGGCATGGTGACCCACTGCAATATTCTTGCCTGGAGAATACCCATGGACAGAGGAGCCTGGTGGGCTACAGTCCATGGGGTCTCAAAGAGTCAGACCCAACTGAGCGACTAAACACACACACAGCTTTTGTATAGATTTTTTTTTTTTACATGCATGATCTTGTCTTCCGTGAATAAACAATATTTTATTCTTTCTTTTCAACCTACATCTCTTTTATTTTTCTTTTTTCATTAGGTAGGACCTGCAGCACATTACTGAATGGAAGTGCTGTAAGCAGCCATCCTTACTTTGTTCAAATGCTTAAAAATAATTATTTAGTTTATCACAATTAATTCTGCTGTTAGCTATAGTCTTTGGTTTTTAGCTGTCCTTCAGAGTTTAACAATGTTTGTTTATTCCTGGTTTGCTGATAATTTTACTATAAATGAGTGCTTCATTTTGTAATTTTTTTTTTCTATATCTCATGAGTCGATCATCTGAATTTCTTTCTTTTTTTCAGTATGGAGAATAACACTGTTTAACTTTCGAATGCTAAGCCTATCATGAATTCCCAGTATTTCATTTGGTCATTATGTAGTATCATTTTTATAGAGTACAGATATGATTTTCTTGAGAATTTGGTTAAGGACTTAAGTGTCTATGTTCGTGAATATTATTGCTTTGTGATTTTCTTTTCCTGTCATTTCTTTGTATCATTTTGGTATCAGAGTAACACCTGGTCTCAACATACTATTTCCTCTCTTTTCTAAAATAGTTTACAGAATATTTATATTACTTATGACTTTTTAAAAATAAAATTCACCAGTGAACCCATGTGGGTCCAGAGCTAACATTTTGGAAGGCTTTTAATTACAACTTCAACTTCTTTAATAGATGTAAGGCAATTTCAATTTCGAAGCAGTATATTAAAATTTACAGTTCAGTTCTGATATTTTTGTCTTTCAAAGGAATTGTCGATTGTTTATAAGTTGTTGGCAATAATGCATTTTTGCTTTTTAAATCTCTGAAGACTCTAATTATTCTTGATATTGGTAATTTGTGTGTGGTTATTTCTTTTTATATTAATCATTCCAGCTAGATGCTATCAATATTATTAATTAGAATAAAACAAGCTTAGAATGCTTTGCAAGTTTGCATTGTATTGCATGATTTCTTTTTTGTTTTGCCTGCATTTTCTTTCACTGATCCCTGTTCTTATCTTCATTATTTTATTCCTTGTACTTATTTTGGTTTTAGTTTGCACTTTTTCCTCCTACTTTACTACAGTAGAAGCTAAGAGAGTAGAAACTCTCTCTTCACTCCTAAAGGAGCATTTAAAACTATAAAAATTTTAAAATATACTGCCTTATCTGAACCCCACAGATATTGATGGTGATTATTGATATTGATTTTCATTTAAAATATTTTCTAATTACCCTTATGATTCCTCCTTTGATCCACAAGCTATTTAAAGGCATGTTGCTTATATTTCTGTTTTAAAGCATTTTCTAGATATCTTTTAGTTTGATTCTACTCTGATCTGAGAACACCCTCTTTATAATTCAATAATCTTTTAAAACCACCAGTACTTGGTCAATGACCTATATGCACTTCAAAAGTATGTGCATTTTGCCACTGTTCAGTGGGGTTTTCTATAAATGTTGATTAGCTCAATTTGATTGATACTATTCTTCAAATTTCCTATATTCTTACTGATTTTCCATTTGTTTAGTTATTTACTTAGTGAACAAGTAGCAGCGAGGATGCCTATCAAATTGTGGATTTGTTTGTATCTCCTTTTGGTTTGGTTAGTTTTTGCAGCTGAGTGTGAGGTACATATTTATCTTGCATTAAGTCTTCTTGCTGAAATGACACTTCTGTCATATGCAAGATCTCTTTTTATTTCTGAAAATGCACCTTGCCCTGGAGTCTAAAAAGGTTAATATCAAAATCGCTACTCCAGTTTTCTTAGACAGTATTTGCATGGTATATCTTTTTTATCCTTTTACTTGTAAATTACCTGTGTCTTTATATTTAATGTATGAATTTTTTATACACCATATTGTAGAAGTCTTCCATGTATGATCATTTCTTTCGATGGGAGTATTTACCATACATGTACAGTTAATCTAATTTTCTTTTTAGTAGCATTTAATTTCTCATTTGGTTATTCGTTTTCTACTTGTCTCTCTTCTTCTCTCTCATCCATTCTGTTTCATTTTCCCTTTTTCCTTTTCTTTTAGATTAGTGAGTTACTGTCCATTGTCACCAAGAGTTGGACATGACTTGAAGTGATTTAGTATGCACATCTGCAGAGTCGTGTCCATATTTTTGGAGGCTCAGATGGTAAAGAATCTGCCTGCAATGCGGGAGACTTGGGTTTCATCGCTGGGTTGGGAAGATTCCCTGGAGAAGGAAATGGCAACCCACTCCAGTATTTTTGCCTGGAGAATCCGCATGGACAGAGGAGGCTTGCAGGCTACAGTCCATGGGGTCACAAAGAGTCGGATACAACTGAGCGACTAAGCATATTCATATATGGCAGAAGAGTCTTAGGGCAGTATACCTCCATTTAATCTTCTCATATTATTTATACTCTTATTCCCATACTTTTTACTTCTCCATATGTATTATAACATCCATATAACAATAATATAACATATTACACTTGTTGATTTTTTTTTGAAATTGTGAATCATTTATAAAGAAACTTAAAAGGGACAAAAGATATTAATTTAGTCACATATTTAAATTTTGTTTGTTTTTACAATAAAATATACTTGAGTTTCCATTGGGTAGAATTTTCCTTTAGCCTGAAGAATCTCCTTTTAATGTCTTGCAGCACAGCTTTGTTGGTGATACATTTTCTCCATTTTGTCTATAAGAAAATGTCTCCATTTCATGTTCACTTTTAATGAAAATTTCATTGCATGTAGGACTTTAGATTCACAGGGATTTTTGTTGTGGTTTTCAAGACTTTAAAGATGTCATCACACACACAAAAAAATAAATAAATAAATATGTCATAACACTGCTTTTTTTTGCATTGCTTTTGATAAAGATGGCAGCTCTGAGTCTTTTCTTTCTCTGCAAGCATTAAGTTTTTTCCCTTATACCATTAGTTTTTGGAAACTTGATTAAGGTATACATTGTTATGGTTTTCTTTATGTCTTTCCATTTGGGGAATCAGTGAAATTTGGGGATCACTGGGATTTTAGTTTTCATCAAATTTGGAAATTGTTCGATGTTTTTTTTTTTAAAAAAAAACCCATGTTTTCCTTTTAATTGACACTGTGTCCTCTCTTGCCTCCCACTCTGGTAATGATTAGGTCCCCACCTCTCAGGAGCACTGCATCTGGACAGGCTGAGACAGAACCAGTGTGAACACGGTCCCAAAGCAGAGCTTTGGGAATAATAAGAACATCAAAAATCAGCCTTTCTTTTCACTTACAAAGGGATTCACTCAGAGGGTCCAAAGCTCTGCTTTCTAACTGCAGAAAACCTGGAGCTCAAGGCAAAACTGGAAACCAGAAGGAACCGGAAATGAAGCATAGCGCCTCCTCAAATACTCAAGGTCTGATCTCTACTCTGCTTACAAGGAATGGCCCCACCCCAGCATTTGTAAGGGACAACGTTTTGTTTCTATTTCACTTTCCAACTGGGTATAAAATCTACTAAAATGAACACAAAGAGTCTAAACAAATCAGCTCACTCACAAGAGTCCCTCCCAGATAGAGATTTCTGGTTGCTGAGATGATTCAGCACGTTATTTCCAAGTGGCAAAATTCAGGACAATCTGCGAACTCAAAAGTGGCAGCTACATTCACCAACAGGTTCATGTGAGACACACGTACGATGTTTGTTTCAAAAGTTAAATAGACTTTATTTTTTTGAGCAGTTTTAGGTTCACAGTAAAACTGAGGGGGAAGATTCAGAGATATCCCATTTACACCCTGTGACTACTCATATCTAGCCTTTACCATTATCAACATCTTTCAACAAAATGATAAATTTGTTACAACTGATCAGCGTGCGTTGACAAATCAGTATTACTCAATGTCCATAGTTTACATAGGCCTCATTCTTGGTGCTGCATGTTCTTTGAGTATGGATAAATGTATAACAATACACATGGGCTTCCCTGGTAGCTCAGATGGTAAAGAATCTACCTGAATTGCAGGAGACCTGGGTTCGATACCTGGGTCAGGAAAATCCCCTGGAGAAAGAAATGGCTACCTACTCCAGCATTCTTGCCTGGAGAACTCCATGGGCAGAGGAGCCAAGCAGGCTACAGTCCATGGGGTTGCAAAGAGTCGGACACGACTGAACAATTTAACAACATAATGATGTATATCTACATCATCGTTAAAAAGAGTTGTTTACTGCCATACAAATCCTTTGCTTTTCACACTATTCATCCCTCTTTCCCCTCACACCTTGGCAGCCACTGATTTTTTCACAATTCACATAGTTGGAGTCATGCAGAAGGCAGCCTTTTCAGATTGTCATCTCATAATCAGTAGGTTGCATTTAACAATTCTCCATGTCTTTTCATGGCTTGAAAGTGAATTTTCATGGCACTGAATAACGTAAGTTTGACTATGCCAAAACCTTTGACTGTGTGGACCACAACAAACTCTGGAAAATTCTTAAAGATATGGGAATATCAGACCACCTGACCTGCCTCTTGAGAAATCTGTATGCAGGTCAGGAAGTAACAGTTAGAACTGGACATGGAACAACAGACTGGTTCCAAATCAGGAAAATAGTACATCAAGGATGTACATTGTCACCCTGCTTATTTAACTTATATGCAGAGTATATCATGAGAGACACTGGGCTGGATAAAGCACAAGCTGGAATCAAGGTTGTTGGGAGAAATATCAATAACCTCAGATTTATGCAGTGGAGAAGGCAATGGCAACCCACTCCAGTACTCTTGCCTGGAAAATTCCACGATGGAGGAGCCTGGTAGGCTGCAGTCCATGGGGTCACTAATAGTCAGACATGACTGAGCGACTTCACTTTCACTTTTCACTTTCATTGGAGAAGGAAATGGCAACCCACTCCAGTGCTCTTGCCTGGAGAATCCCAGGGATGCGGGAGCCTGGTGGGCTGCCGTTTATGGGGTCGCACAGAATTGGACATGACTGAAGCGACTTAGCAACAGCAGCAGCAGCAATGCAGATGACACCACCCTTATAGCAGAAAGTGAAGAAATAGTAAAGAGCTTCTTGATGAAAGTGAAAGAGGAGAGTGAAAAAGTTGGCTTAAAACTCAAGATTCAGAAAACTAAGATCATGGCATCTGGTCCCATCACTTCATGGCAAATAGATGGGGAACCAGTGGAACCAGTGGCAGACTTTTTTGGGGGCTCCAAAATCACTGCAGATGGTGACCGCAGCCATGAAATTAAAAGACGCTTGCTCCTTGGAAGAAAAGTTATGACCAAACTAGACAGCATGTTAAAAAGCAGAGACATTACTTTTCCAACAAAGGTCCATCTAGTCAGGCTATGGTTTTTCCAGTGTCATGTATGGATGTGAGGGTTGGACTATAAAGAAAGCTGAACACTGAAGAATTGATGCTTTTGAACTGTGGTGCTGGAGAAGACTCTTGAGAGTCCCTTGAAGAGCAAGGAGATCCAACCAGTCCATCCTAAAGGAGATCAGTCTTGGGTGTTCATTGGAAGGACTGATGTTGAAGCTGAAACTCTAATAGTTTGGCCACCTGATGCAAAGAACTGACTCACTGGAAAAGACTCTGATGCTGGGAAAGATTGAAGGCAGAAGGAGAAGGGGCCAACAGAGGATGAGATGGTTGGATGGCATCACTGACTCAATGGACATGAGTTTGAGTAAATTCCGGGAGTTGCTGGTGGACAGGAAGGCCTGGCATGCTGCAGTCCATGAGGTTGTCATAAAGAGTCAGACTTGACTGAGCAACTGAACTGAAGTTGGACGGTAAAGAAGGCTGAGCACTGATGAACTGATGCTTTTGAATTGTGGTGTTGGAGAAGACTCTTGAGAGTCCCTTGGACTGCAAGGAGATCAAACCAGTCAATCCTAAAGAAAATCAACCCTGAATATTCACTGGAAGGACTGATGCTGAAGCTCCAATACTTTGGCTACCTGATGTGAAGAGCTGATTCATTAGAAAAGACCCTGATGCTGGGAAAGATTGAAGGCAGGAGAAGAAAGCAATGACAGAGAATGAGATGGTTGAATGGCATCACAAACTCAATGGACGTGAGTTTGAGTAAGCTCCAGGAGATGGTGAAGGACAGGGATATATGACATGCTGCAGTCCATGGGGTTGTTGTAAAGAGTCAAACACGACTGAGTGATTGAACAACATTTCATAATCTATACATACGACAGTTTATCCATCACCTACTGATGGACATCTTGATTCCTTCCAAGTTTTGCCAATTAAAAATAAATCTGCTATGAACATCCATGGGAAGGCTTTTGTGTAGAGAAAATTTTCAACACCTTTAGGTAAATACTAAGGAGCATGATTGCAGAATAAGGTAAGGAAGTGTTTAGTTTATAAGAAACTACCAAATGTCTCCGAAAGTAATCTTACCATTTGCAGTCCCATCACAAAGATGGTGTGATAGGAAAGTTCCTGTTGTTCCATCTTCTTGCCAGAATTTGAGGTCACTGTTCCAGATTTTGGCCATTCCAATAGACATGCAGTAGTAGCTCATTTTAGTTTGCATTTCCCTGATAAACATATAATGCAGAACATCTTCTTATGTGATTATTTGCCTTCTGTATGTCTTATATGGTAAGGTTTCTGTTGAGGTCTTTGTCTTATTTTAATCAGTTGTTTTCTTACTGTTGAGTTTTATGAGCTTGGAGTGCATTTTGGGTAACAGTTCTTTTATGAGCTGTGTCTTTTGCAAATATTTCCTCCCAATCTGTAGCTTGTCTTTTCATTCTCTTTCACTGTCATTCACAGAGTAGACATTTTTAATTTCAATGAATTCTTGCTTATCAATTAATTCCTTCATATAACATGCCTTTCATGTTGTATTTAAGTGTCATTGTCAAGCCCAAAGTTTTCTCTCTGTATCTTTCAAGTGGTTTATAGTTTTGCATTTGATATTTTTAGGTCTTTGATCCATTCTAGCTAACTTTTTGAACCCACTCCAGTGCTCTTGCCTGGAGAATCCCAGGGACGGGGGAGCCTGATGGGCTGCCATCTATGGGGTCGCACCGAGATGGACACGACTGAAGTGACTTGGCGGCAGCAGCAGCTCACTTTTTGAAGGGTGTAAGGTCTATCTATAGATGCATTTTTTTTGCATGTGGATATTCAGTTGTTCCATTATCATTTATTGAAAAGGCTATATTTGCACTGCATGTTTCCCCCTTATTCTCTGATGAAGTAATTTTGGATTAGATACTCTGCATTGTGAACATTATGTTGAGTATCTGGATTTTGTTGACTTCCTCTAAAGAGCTGAATATTATTTTGGCATGCAGTAAAGTTTCTTGTAGATCAGCTAGGTCATTTCTTATGTTTAAACTTTGCAAAATGGGTCTGGACTAATCTTTCCTCTATGGTTGTTTACTTCTAAAGCACATCTGTTGTGTTGCCTGATGAGAACTTGAATAGCTCCCAGTCTTGTCTGGAAATTGTTTGTCTTTTAGCTCACAGCCAGTTGATCTTCCCTCATCTGGTGTTGAGTATGCTCTGGACATATGAGTATCTCAGTATTCATATGGATATTCAAATAGATCTCACCACAGATTTTTAAAGTCTTTTTTTTTCTGTTCTTGGATAATTCCACCCAACAATTTCTAATATCTTCAAACACTATAAACTCAAAATTTTGTCTCTTCAACTAAGTCAGATTACTATGTTCTACTTGGGTTTTCCTTCTTTACATTCTGATATGAAAATGACTCCAGAAAGAAAGTGGGGGTATTCACAGACATCACCTCATATGTTTGTCTTCTTTCACAGTTAACAGTACTGAACAGTCTATATTCCAACCTCTGATAATAGCTATTATTTATGTTTAGTTACTTAGGACAGAAGAACACCTGGTCACAGATACATCATCAAATCTGGACGTGAAAGATACTTTAAGAAAAAAATTACAATTTTATTTTAAATTTTTTTTCTTAGGAATTTCTCATTCTTATAAATGCCATTTATGTATATTTGGGCAAGGAGATGAATGTGACCTTAAAGCTGCATTTAACAACTGGAAAAGCAAAATCTGATGTGCATGTAACTGGCATGGGTAGGCGCTATATTTCAAGTAAATAGTTTTAAAAGATGTAAGTTTTACTTAGTCCCCATTAATTATTGTATATGAAAAATTAAATATGTAATCTATACAATTTTTTAAAGTTTATTCAAATAAGACAATGATTTAAAGCAAAATAATCAGCCTTCTACACATACACACACATACGCACACATACTCACTCTTTCTTTTTAAATTGTCAGATTTTTTTTTTTCTTCTCCAAGACCCAGCTATTTGTTAGGAAAAACTGAATGCCAACACCTTTTAAAACATGATATTTTAAGCCGAAAAGTTAAGCTGTGGGAGTTTGGGAAAACTTGCTTTAGAAATATAATTGCTTTCAAAAACATTTTCTAGGACTTGAATGTCACCAAAGGAATAAAAAATGAGGGGAAATAGTAGACTGTGATCCTTGAAGCATTTGAGGAAGAAATTTTTTTTTCTAGTTTCAAGATATGGTATACACTTCTTCCTTTCCTTAGGCCTTGGAATGTTTTTATTTGTAAGCTGCAACTATATAAGGACCAGCATTTTGACTGTTGGTATTAAAAACAAAAGGAAAAAAAAATTGAATCCCTGTTTAGCAACTGTTTCATTGATTCTATGCCTGTCCTTTAGTGTGCACTAGAATGGCAGATGCGTCTGGCCTGTTAAATGCTGATGTGGTGTCAGGGGATTCTTGATCCAATTTTTCACTAGAACATAGTCTCTCATCTTAGTCTGACATTCTATTCTACTCACCATCGTCAATGTCAGAGGAAGTGTCATTATTTGAACAATAGCATCTTCCAGAAGAAAAGACACTGTGTTTACTTTTAAGAATGTCAGTCACTGGACATTTAGAAGTGTTTTCTGGGGTTAGCTGAAACATATTTGACTGGACTAAAAGCAAAACTCCTCGTCCATGCTGAGAATCACTGACTCAAGACTGGAAGGGCCATTAAGAGGCCAACTAGCCCAGTCTCCAGCTTTCAGGTAAAGAGAAGAGATTTTTCCACTCAGTTTTTCAAGCTCTCCATGAAACATATTCTGCAATTACTTTCATTATTTCCTGGGGATTAGGAAATTCCACTTCTTTTTCATACGTTAATACTTCTGGTTTGCTTATTTGCAATATGCATACAACAAGAGAATATTTGTTGGCAAATATATTTACAATAGGTTTCACCTCTAACCAGCAAAATTATGTGCATGGATCACATTCCTTATGCAGCTGGTAGTGTTCTACTCTAGGGGTCAGTGAACCTTTTCTATAGAGGGCTGGATGATCTCTGTTGTGATGCTGGCTGTGAGGTCTCTGCTGCAACTGCATTAAGCCTACATTGCACCATGTAAGCATCCATAGATAATATGGAAATGAATGCGCATGATGACTGTGTTCCAAAAAATGATTATTTACAAAACTTGGCTGTGGGTCAGGGCCTGAGGGCAGTAGTCTGCTGAACTCAGTTTACTATTTTAACAAACTTAACTCTTGGGAAAGGTGGTCACAAGTACTGCCTTTTGACTCTTGCAGTTACATAAAAATGTGCCTTGGAGTCAGATAATTTCCTTACAAAGAGGAAAAGAGCCTTATAGCCTGCGATGGACATATTTCTTTGTTGGTAATATCTCTATTCTAAATGCAATGCACACCTTTCTGTTCTGCAAAGCATGTGTGTCACATGACAACTGGTCAAACTCATTGCTATATCTGATCCCAGTGGAGAAGGAATGGGGTCTTTTGCCTATAGAGCAAGATGGGTATATGCAGAACATCTTCCCACTTTCAGGGTTTCAGGGAAAGACCTATTGGCCATGTGGGAGCCATGCTCATTATTGAAGCTGATCCTGTTTTGTCTCTTCTGTGTAAATAAAGTGTTGTTCCCTCTCTTGACTGTATGAGTCATGTCTTTCTTGGCAACTTCAACACCTGGAAACCATGCTGGAACTACCGCTCCTGGTGGCAGACATTGTTATGCTATTTGCTATCCTCTATGTAGTGGAACTTCTCCCTGGAGATGGTGACAGGTATCACAGGACACTTGTTATTATTTTGTTACTATTACATTGATGCAAAAGTAATTGTGGTTTTGGGGAGACAACTCATACCATTAACAATGCATTGGCCCAGGAAATGCTCAAGTACAGTGTAGTGCTGGTTCAAGAAGTTTTGCAAAGGAGATGAGAACCTTGAAGATGAGCAGTGTACTGTCCGGTGATCAGAAGGTGACAGCGACCAATTAAGAGCCATCACTGAAGCTGAGGAGGAGGGGACGACAGAGGATGAGATGGTTGGGTGGCATCACTGACTCGATGGACATGAGTTTGAGCAAGCTCCAGGAACTGGTGATGGACAGGGAAGCCTGGCGTGCTGCAGTCCATGGGGTCACAAAGAGTCAGACATGACTGAGTGACTGAACTGAACCGATTGAGGCTGATGCTCTTAACAACTGCATGAGAAATTACCAAACAACTCAATGTCGACCATTCTACAGTCATTCAGCATTTGAAACAAATGGAAAAGTAAAAAAGCTCAGTAAGTGGGTACCTCATGAGCTAACTGAAAATTTTAAAAATCATCATTTTGAAGGGTCATCTTCTCTTACTGTATGCAACAATGAACTATTTCTTTATTATATTGTGATGTGCAACAAAAGTGGATTTTATATGACAACCAGTGATGACCAGCTCAGTAGTTGGACAGAGAAAAAGCTTCATAGCACTTTCCAAAATCAAACTTGCACCAAAAAAAGGTCATGGTCACTGTTTGGTTGTCTGCTGCCCATCTGATCCACTATAGCTTTCTGAATCCTGGCAAAACCATTACATCTAAGAAGTGTGCTCAGCAAATCGATGAGATGCACAGAAAACTTCAACACTTGCAGCTGGCATTGGTCAACAGAAAGGGCCCAATTCTCCATGACGATGCTCGGCCACACATCACACAACCAACACTTCAAAAGTTGAATGAATTGGGCTATGTAGTTTGCCTCATCCCACCATATTCGCCTGACCTCTTGCTAACTGACTACCACTTCTTCAAGCATCTCAACAACTTTTTGTGAAGAAAACACTTCCACAACCAGTAGGAGGCAGAAAATGCTTTCCAAGAGTTTGTCCAATCCTGAAGCATGGCTTTTACACTATCAGAATAAACAAACTTATTTCTCATTGTCAAAAAATGTGTTGATTGTATGAGTGTTTTAGTCACTCAGTCATGTCCAGCTCTTTGTGACCCCATGGACTGGGGCCCACCAGGCTCCTCCATCCATGGGATTTTCCAGGCAAGAATACTGGGGTGGGTTGCCATTCCCTTCTTCAGGGGATCTTCCCAACCCAGGGCTCAAACCTGGACATTGCAGGCAGACTCTTTACCGTCTGAGCCACTAGGTAAGACTGTTGATTGTAATGGTTCCTATTTTGATTAATTAAGATATGTTTGAGCAAAGTTATAATGATTTTAAATTCACGGTCCAAAGCCACAATTACATTTGCACCAATCTAATATTATTTGAAAGATACAATATATTTAATAAAAATGTATCTTCTAAGTGTGAGATCAAGTTAAGTAATTGCTTTGGGCTAAACCTGTTACATGCAGATGACACCACCCGTATGGCAGAAAGTGAAGAAGAACTCAAAAGCCTCTTGATGAAGGTGAAAGAGGAGAGTGAAAAAGTTGGCTTAAAACTCAACATTCAGAAAATGAAGATCATGGTATCTGGGCCCATCACTTCATGGGAAATAGATGGGGAAACAGTGGAAAGAGTGTCAGACTTTATTTTTTTGGGCTCCAAAATCACTGCAGATGGTGACTGCAGCCATGAAATTAAAGGACGCTTACTCCTTGGAAGAAAAGTTATGACCAACCTAGATAGCATATTGAAAAGCGGAGACATTACTTTGCCAACAAAGGTCCATCTAGTCAAGGCTATGGTTTTTCCAGTGGTCATGTATGGATGTGAGAGTTGGACTGTGAAGAAAGCTGAATGCCGAAGAATTGATGCTTTTAACTGTGGTGTTGGAGAAGACCCTTGAGAGTCCCTTGGACTGCAAGGAGATCTAACCAGTCCATTTTAAAGAGATCAGCCCTGGGATTTCATTGGAAAGAATGATGCTAAAGCTGAAACTCCAGTACTTTGGCCACATCATGTGAAGAGTTGACTCATTGGAGAAGACACTGATGCTGGGAGGGATTGGGGGCAGGAGGAGAAGGGGACAACAGAGGATGAGATGGCTGGATGGCATCACTGACTCGATGGACGTGTCTCAGTGAACTCTGGGAGTTGGTGATGGACAAGGAGGTCTGGCGTGCTGTGATTCATGGGGTCGCAGAGTTGGACACGACTGAGCTACTGAACTGAACTGAAACCTGCTACTGAACTGTTCTATAGCGAAGCTAACGATTGTCAATGTCTCAGTTCAGTTCAGCTGCTCAGTCGTGTCCGACTCTTTGTAACCATGAATTGCAACACGCCAGGCCTCCCTGTCCAACACCAACTGGAGTTCACTCAAACTCATGTCCATTGAGTTGGTGATGCCATACAGCCATCTCATCCTCTGCTGTCCCCTTCTCCTCCTGCCCCCTAGGTTAATTCAGAAAGGTGTCTTATTACCCCTTGAGAATACTTGGTTATAAGGTCAGTACTCAAATCAATTACATGTTGGTTATGAAATAATTATTATACTTCAGTATTCTATTTGTAGTGAACCTTTTTATTAAAACAAAGGTATATACAATTAAATGAAAAGATGCAAGTATCCAAAGTTGTTAAATAAAAATAATAAATGATATTCACAGCTAATGATATTTACCAAAGTAATTTTTAGAAAGTATACAATTTTAAAATTCTAGTCTAATACAAATTAGCTATTATATACTTATATTTATGCTATTATGAGACTATTGAAGCCAAGAAAAATTTTGGATAAGAATATTAGTGAAAACTTTTGCTTATAAGTAAGTAATGGCTTGGCAGGAAAATGTATATAATTGCTTAGATGTAAATATTTTTCCATCTGTTTTCTCTGAGAAATGGTGAAGTTAAATTTTACAGTAAGCACTGCATACTTTAGATTTTATTTAGATTTTTCAAATTTTAGAAATATCATTGATATTAGATTATTTTTGTACATTTTCCTGTGGTTATCTTGATGTAGATTTTCAATCTGAATTAATCTGTGAATTAATGAGCTATTAAAAAAAATAAAACTATTTTTAAAAAGCAAAATTAATTTCTTATATTGAGATATAAGGAAATATACCATACATATGTTTATAAGTGCAGCTAGATATAATTAAAATCATAACACTTATGTAATTTTTCATTTTACTTCAGGTCCTTGGTCTGAAATCCCATTAAGTTCCTCTTCGTGTCCTGACAGGCAGGAAAAGACATAATGCTGACAATATCTGTATCTTTATCTGCCCAGTAAAAAACAGCCACTTGAATTTCTTTTTATTGAGTCCGTAATGGTTATCTGTACTTTTTAAAGCATGGTAATATTCTTAGATGAGTGAGGATTAAATTTGCTATGTTTGGTTCTAAATAGAGGGTCTTCATCCCAAGGAATTAAGGCTATGCTGGCATCACAGACTTTATCAGGATTATTACTACATTTAGAAACTGACTGAGAATGAAGTAAGAATTGAGATGGAAATCAGCTTTCTTTTTTAGCTTTAGAATCCTCTATCAGATTTTTAAAAAACTATATTCTTCATTTACATATAGTCCATTTATAGCTTATCAACCCCAGGCATACATTAAGAAAAGATCATTCTGAATGAGGGTCATGACCATATCCACAAATCTGTTTGAACAGTTTGACTGAAGAATAGTCAAATCAGTCTAAAAACCAGGCATCACTCAAAAAACATTGTCAGTCAAAATGAAAGTTGTCAAGTGTTTTTTAAAATGTAACAGTGCTATTTGACTTACGATTTTCTTTTCTGAGTCCTTTTTTTTTTCTTTTTTTACTGTTCTTTTAAAATCAGCTTTCTAGAGGTATATGTATAATAATACTCACCAACTTTAAGTGTATAATCTGTGATTACAAGCATACTTCATTGGGCTTCACTTTATTGCACTTCAAAAATTGTGGGTTTTTTTTTTTTTTTTCTTACAAATTGAAGGTTTGCGACAACCCTATGTTGAATAACTCTTTTGGCACCATTTTTTTCCCCCCAACAGTATTTGCTCACTTATTTCTCTGAGTCACATTTTGGTAATTCTCACAGTATGTCAAACTTTTTCACTATTATTTTATTTGTCATGGTGATCTGTGATCCTTGGTGTTATTATTGTAACTTGCTGAAGGCTTAGATGCTGGTTAGCATTTTTAACAATAAAGTATTTTTGAATTAAGATATGTACTTACTTTAGACATAATGCTATTGCACATTTAATAGACTGTAGTATAGCTTAAGGAGAAGGCAACGGCACCCCACTCCAGCACTCTTGCCTGGAGAATCCCATGGATGGAGGAGCCTGGTGGGCCACAGTCCATAGGGTTGCTAAGAGTCAGACAAGACTCAGCGACTTCACTTTCACTTTTCACTTTCATGGTTTGGAGAAGGAAATGGCAACCCACTCCAGTGTTCTTGCCTGGAGAATCCCAGGGACGGGGGAGCCTCGTGGGCTGCCGTCCATGGGGTCATACAGAGTCGGACACGACTGAAGCGACTTAGCAGCAGCAGCAGCAGTATAGCTTAAACATTACTTTTAAATGCACTGGGAAACCAAAATTGCCGTATTCATATTATAGTGGTACTCTGGAACTGAACTCCCTATATCTCTGAAGTATGTCTGTAATAGTTAACCACCACTAAAATCCTAAGAAAAAACATTTTTATCATCCTTAAATTTCTCTTAATTCCTATTGCAGTCAGTCCCCTATTCATTGCCCACCCCCAGTCACCAGTGATCTGTCTACTTCACTCTTGCTTTGCATTCTCTAGAGTTGGATGTAAATGGAGTCATATAGGATATCATCTGTTCTTTCTGGCTCTTTTATGTAGTTTGATTCTTTTGAGATTTATTCATGTTGTCAACAAACATGAAAAAAATCCATAATAAATGGCTGTTATTTTGCTTTAAAGAATTGTGTTTTAACAAAGTTATAAATGAAAAAAAAGATTTTTAAAATTAGTCATGTATTTACCATTTCTGGTACTCTTCATCTTTGTATAGATTAAAATTTCCTTCTGGAAGGTACTATATTCCTCCTCTTTGAGGATTTGCCACAACTTATAAGGCACATCTGCATTGGATTAATCCACTCAGTCTATTATTCTGAAAGTTTTACTTTGCCTTCATTTTGAATGGCATTTTTACTAGTGTAGGGATTCTTGATTTATGGATTTTTTTTGTTTGTTTTTTTCATCAGATCCTTAAAGATGCTCCTTTACTGTCTTCTGTATTGCATAGTTCCTAGCAAAATGTCTACTATAAATTTAATTTTTTTCCAATAAACATAGAAGTCTTTTTTTATTCTGGTTGCTTTACAATTTTTTTTTTTTACCTATAACTGGTTTTCAGCAATTTGATCTTAATGTTTGTTTTTTTTTTTTTTATAGTTTTTATTCAGGCTTATTCTGTTTGGTATTTGAATTTAGAGATCTGGGAATTGAGTTTTTAATCAGATTTGGAAAAACATTTAGCCATTATTCTTTCATATATTTTTCAGCTTTCAGGCCTCATCCTTTTGGAACTCTAAGAACAACTATGATAGATGCTTAACATTGCCCCGATATTGCCCCACAGAATACTGATGATCTGTATACTTTTTTCCTGTCATTTGTCTTTCATTTAGGATTTATACTGCTATGCCTGCAAATTTGCTTTTTTTTCCCTTCTGCAGTTTCTCATACTTCTAATGTCATCCAGTGAGGTTTTCATTTTAAACATTATACTTTTTAAAACAAGATGTTCTATTTTTGTATTTTTCATATATTTCCTTTTTCTTCATGTGCACATGTTTTCCTCTACCTAGTTGAACAAACAGAGAATACTTTTACTAACTTCTTTAATGTTCTCTTTTGCACTTTCTATGATTTCTCTCATTTCATGCTTTAGTTTTTATTGATTGGTTTTTTACCTGGTTCTGAATATATTTTTGTGTTTCTTTGTATGCTTAGTGTACTTTATGTCTTTTTGGTTAGACATTGTGAATTTTACTTGTTACATCCCCTTAAATAGAATCAGATTTTATTCTAGCATGAAATTAAATTCCTTGCAATCAGATTGATGCTTTCAAGGGTTGCTTTTTAAATTTCATTACAGCAGGACTAGAGTGGTGTCTAGTCTTGAACTACTTCAGCCCCACTATTAAGGAGCTATCTTTCTGAGGATTGTATCTAATACCCTATATTTTACAACATCTCTCCTATCAGGCTGGTGGGAATATGAACTATTTCCATCCATGTTTCAGTCCCTGAAATTTTCCTGAAAGCTCCTTTCCTGTGATTCTCTTTTTGGGTAGTTTCACTCACACCTTTGCATTTCATAAACGAATCATCTAATGATGGGCACATGTGTTGTCTCCATGTCTTGGCTACTGTAAATAGTTCTGTTATGAACATTGGGGTGCATGTATCTTTTCAAATTAGAGTTTTTGTCTTTGCCAGATATGCCCAGGAGTGGTACTATTGGATTATATGGTAGCTCTATTTTTTTTTTTAAGGACTTCCATACTTTTTTTTGCATACTGGGTACATCAACTTACATCCCCCACCAATAGCATAGGAGAGTTCCATTTTCTCCACACTCTTACTGGCATTTATTATTTGTAGGCTTTTGGTGATATCCATTCTGTCTCAGTTCAGTTCAGTTGCTCAGTCTTGTCTGACTCTTTGCAACCCCATGGACTGCAGCATGCCAGGCCTCCCTGTCCATCACCAACTCTTGGAGTTTACTCAAATTCATGTCCATTGAGGCAGTGATGCCATCCAACCATCTCATCCTCTGTCATCCCCTTCTCCTCTGTCTAGTGTGTTTCTTCTCCCCATTCTGTCTAGTGTGATGTAATACTTCACCATGGTTTTGATTTGCATTTCTGTAATTAGCAATGTTGGGCATCTTTTCATGTACCTGTTGGCCATCTGTATGTCTTCTCTAGAGAAATATCCACTGACATCTCCTGGCCATTTTTTAGATTGATTTTTTTTTTTAAGATGTTGAGTTGTATGAGTTAATTGTGTATTTTGGAAATTAATCCCTTGTTAGACACAAAATTTGCAAATATTTTATCCCATTTCATAGGTTATCTTTTCATTTTATTGATGGTTTCCGTTGCTGTGTAAAAGCTTATAAGTTTTATTTGTCCCATTTGTTTATTTTACTTTTAATTCTTGGCAGCTCTATTTTTATCCTTTTAAGGAGTCCCCAGACTGTTTTCAATTGTGGTTGCACTAATTTACATTCCCACTAAAAGTGTAGGAAGGTTCATGAAGTCTAAAACCAGAGAGCATCCCTCTGTTGAATCCAGAGCTCTCTTTCTGTGTATTTCTCTCCTATCAGTCTCTCCTGAAGATTTAAGCTGTTTGTCTTCCTAGATCTTCAACCCTAATCCCTCAATACACTGAGACATCTGAACATGCTGTGAGCTTCCTCTTCCTAAGCTACTGCCTAGAAACTTCTTCCAGTTAAATTGAAGTTTCATTTTATTTTCTCTTCACTCGCAGATCATATTCATGAACTGTCTGTTATCCAAAGTTTGAAAAAAAAAAAAAGGTCTTACATTGTTTTCAGTTCTCTAATTGTAGGATGATAAATTTTATCTCTGTTTGTTTGGTCAGAAGTGGAAAGTCTGATCTTTTTTTTCACCAATAATCTATTAGGAATCATACATAGCACCAATCTGCTGCTATGGTCATCTTTCAAATATATGTATCTGAAACTAACCTCCTGTCACCAAATTCACAACTACTATCTCTTTTAAAAAAATGTATTGGTGTATAGTTGATTTAGAAAATTTTGTTAGTTTAGGTGTACAGAAAAGTGATTCAGTTATACATATACATATATTTCATTCTTTTTCAGATTATTTTCTGACATAGGTTATCACAAAATATTGAGTTCCCTGTGCTTTACAGTAGATCCTTGGTGGTTATGTATCTTATGTGTATATGTTAATCTCAAGTTCCTGATTTAGCCTCGCTGCCACCACTTTTCCCCTTTGGTCACCATAAGTTTGATTTCAATGTCTGTAAGTCTATTTGTTTTGTAAATAAACTCATCTGTACTTTTTCTTTTTTAGATTCCACATGAGTGTTATCATATGAAATGTGCCTTTTTCTGTCTGACTTGCTTCACTTGGCATGATCATCTTTAGATCCATCCATGTTGCTGCAAACAGCATTATTTCATTCTGTTTTATGGCTAAGTAATATTTCATTGTGTGTGTGTGTGTGTGTGTGTGTGTGTGTGTATATATATATACACACATATACATATATACAAACCACATCTTTTTTATCTATTCCTTTCGATGAACATTTAAGTTGCTTCCATGTCTTGGCTATTGTAAATAGTGCAATCTACACATTCAATGTAATCCCTGTCAAATTACCAAATGGTATTTTTCACAAAACTAGAGCAAAACGTTTTAAAATTTGTATGGAATAGCCAAATTTGCCTGAATAGCCAAAGCAATCCTGAGAGAGGAATACAGAGTTGGAGAAATGAGACTCCTTGATTTCAGATTATACTACAAAGCTACAGTAATCAAAACAGTATGTTACTGGTGCAAAAACAGAAATTTAGATCAATGGAGCAAGACTGAAAACCCAGAAATCTATATACCTATGGTCATTAGGACTTCCCTGGTGGCTCAGACGGTAAAGCGTCTGTCTACGATGCAGGAGACCTGGGTTTGATCCATGGGTTGGGAAGATCCCTTGGAAAAGGAAATGGCAATCCACTCCAGTACTATTGCCTGGAAAATCCCATGGACAGAGGAGCCTGGTAGGCTACAGTCCATGGGGTCGCAAAGAGTTGGACACGACCGAGCGACTTCACATTCACGTTCATGGTCAATTAATCTATGACAAAGAAGGCAAGAATATAAAATGGAGAAAAGACAGTCTCTTCAATAAATAATGCTTGGAAAACTGGACATCTAAGTGTAAAAGAATGAAATCAGAACATTCTCTAACACAATATAAAAAAATAAACTCAAAATGGATCAAAGACCTAATATACGGCTGGACACTATAAAACTCTTAGGGGAAAGCATAGGCAGAACACTCTGTGACATGAGTCACAGGAAAATTTTTTTTTAATCCACCTTCCAGAGTAATGAAAATAAACAAATGAGAGCTAATTAAACTTAAAAGCTTATGCACAGCAAAGGAAATCATAAACAAAATAAACAGACAACCCACAGAATGGGAGAAAATATTTGCAAATAAAGTGACCCACAAGGGATTAATCTTCAAAATACATGAACAGCTCATGTTAGTTCTATGTGAGAGGGGGAAAAAAAAAAAAAACAACAACACCCACAAACAACCCAAACAAAATGTAGGCAGAAGATCTAGACATTTCTCGAAAGATGTACAGATGGTCAACAAACGTGAAAATATGCTCAACATCACTAATTATTAGAGAAATGCAAATCAAAATTATAATGATGTACCACCTCACAAGGGTCAGATTGATCATCATCAGAAAGTTTGAAAACAGTAAATGTTGGAGAGGGTGAGGAGAAGAGGGAACCCTTCTACACTATTGGTAGAAATGGAAATTGGTATGACCACTATGGAGAACAGTATGGAAGTTCCTTAAAAACCTAAAAGTTGAAAATACCATATGATCCAACAACTACTATTTCTATCCAAGTCACTGTCATCTCTATAGCCCCCTGACTGTTCTCACTGCTTCCATTCTTGCCTCTCAAAAGTCATATCTCCACATTGCTACCACAGTGATCTCAATATAATATAAATCAATTATATTATGTCCTGCATCTTCATCCCTCCAATTTCTCTTACATTTTGAATAAAGTAAGAGTCTTATTCTGGTTTACAGAACCCTATACACTTTTGTCTTCATGACTTTGTCTCCAACCTAATTATCTACCATGTTTTTTTGCTGATGCTGCTATTGTTGTTGTTTTGCTTATTCTATATGCTCTAACCATACAGATCTCCTTGCTTTTCATTGAACAAAGCAAGGTCACTTTCATCTCAGGGTCTTTGCACTTGCTATTCCCTCAACTTTGAACGTTCTTTCCTCAAGTAATCACACAGAATATGCCTGTACTTCATCAGATCTAAACTCAACTGTCACTTCCTCAGAGTGTTTATTGCTAAGAACACTACCTGATGTAGGACCACCTCCACTAATCCACTCATCTTGCTTCATTTCTTCTTCAGAGCACTGCTCACTATATTATGCATTCCATTATGCATCCTCTTAATACATCTCAACAAGAACATAGGTTTAAAAGGAATGAGAATTTTTTATTTTCATGATCTGGCATATATTACAGAGTTCATAAAACTGTTTCAATGAATAACCAATTGCTATGTAATGAGTTTAGAAGCAAATTACTTCTAAGTATTTAAAATTCAAATAGTGTTATAGAAAAATCCAATACAGCCACACAAAAAATTTCCTTCAAGATCCATAAAGGATGGATCCCCTAGATATGAAGGTGAGTGGAAGCTCCTATTCATTGGTTTCCAGGTTCCTGACAAGTTTATGTCTTATTTGGAAGAATTATAAGTTCGGAGCCCATATTCTACATGTGTGCCCATATTCTTCTATGAGTGCCTTTAGAATATTTTTAAATTTATTTTTGAGGATCTAAATGAGTTAACAGTGAAATGTTAGTGTTTGCAGATTTTATTTTCTTGGGCTCCAAAATCACTGCAGACAATGACTGCAGCCATGAGATTAAAAGACACTTGATACTTGGAAGAAGGAACACTTGCTCCAATATTAAAAAAACAAAAAAACAAACAAAAAACTTGTTCCAAAATTAAAAGATACTTGTTCGTTGGAAGAAAAGCTATGACAAACCTAGACAGTTTGCTTTAGACAAACCTAAAGCAAAGATATCACTTTGCAACAAAGGTCTGTATCTTCAAAGTTATGGTTTTTCCAGTAGTGACATCCAGATGTGAGAGTTGGACCATAAAGAACACTGAGCACTGAAGAATTGATGTTTTTGAACTGTGGTGTTGGAGAAGACCCCTGAGAGTCCCTGGGACTCCAAGAAGATCAGACCAGTCAATCCTAAAGGAAATCAACCCTGAATATTCATTGGAAGGACTGATGCTAAAGTTGAAGCTCCAATACTTTGGCCTCCTGGTGTGAAGAGTCAAATCATTGGAAAAGACTGATGTTGGTAAAGATAGAAAGCAAAAGGAGAAGGTGGCAGCAGAAGATCAGATGCTTAAATAGTATTATTGCCTCCATGGACATGAATTTGAGCAAACTCTGGGAGATAGTGAAAGACAGGGAAGTCAAGTATACTGCAGTCCATGGGGTTGCAAAGAGTTGGACATGATTTAGCTACTGAACAACAACAGAGACTTTCATTACTTGTAAAATTCATAATTTTCCTGACCAGCTTCTCCTGGTCATATTTATGTGTAATTGGACTAATTTAGATAATCAACTGATTCATTAACCAGTTCAATCCAAAGCACTCCTACATCCCCCTCTCTGTGTCGTTATTTTCTATGAGATGCCATGCAGCTTGCTGCTGCTGCTGCTGCTAAGTCGCTTCAGTCGTGTCCGACTCTGTGCGACTCCGTAGATGACAGCCTACCAGGCTCCTCCGTCCCTGGGATTCTCCAGGCAAGAATGCTGGAGTGAGTTGCCATTTCCTTCTCCAATGCATGAAAGCGAAAGTGAAAGCTCAGTCGTGTCCGACTCTTCGCAACCCCATGGACTGCAGCCTATCAGGCTCCTCCGTCCACGGGAGTTTCCAGGCAAGAGTACTGGAGTGGCGTGCCATTGCCTTCTCTGGCCATGCAGCTTACTTCCAGATATTTTCGTAAATAAAAAGTATTCATAGATTACCATTTGTCTGTTCAGTTCTTTCTTGTTCACTATTAGTCATTTAACAAATGACTAATTGAAGACAGGGCATTATAGAGGACACATTGAAATACTAACTTCACTCTTTGTGGAGTGAACTTTACTCCTCTTTTCTACCTGGAAAAATGATTTAATTTACTATTTAATTACTGAGCAAGTATTTCTATAAATAGTTTTATGACCCTGAGAAGGAGAACTGACTTCATTATGTTTCTTTTCTTTAACATCTCTCTCCTCATCAGAGACAGCTCCTTGAGAACCAGAACTGTATCTTTGATTGTATAGACTCAAAATCTTGTATGATATTCTCAGTAAATATCCACAGAATGACTGCATGAAAAACAGTGTTGAGTATGTGACACAGGCTAACAGAATGGTATCCCATTCTGTTAATTAATATAAAGATTAATATTGGACATAATAAATGAAGAAAGTTTAATTAGACAAGAAACTCTAGAACTGGACAAAGGTTAAATATGATAATATTTTGGTGGATAAAAAATATTAGGGTATTCTGGGAAAAGAAGTGTGAATAGGTATGAAGATGAAAACTTGAATATCATATGGGACATTAAGGAGACTGACTTGATTTGGTAGAAAATACATTTTGAAAAGTTTCTAGAAATAGGTTTGGATGTGTTAGATGAACTTGATTATCCAAAGCTGTAAATTGATGGAAAAAATGTCTAGACTTAATGTAGTAGGCAATAGAGATCTACTAATAATGATTCAATTCTCGCAACTCTTCTCTTTTCTCACCAGGAATAGGAATGTCTTAAAAAATCAACTTTATCCTTTATTTTGACTGTAAGTAGTAGCTGGGAATGGCTATAACCACCAGATGATATAAAGTAGAGAATACTGCAAATGGCCTTATATTATAATATGATCACTCAAGTCTGCTCTCGGCCAGGCCTCTGCCGCCACTAACTGCACCACCTGCCTCTTCCACTTTTTCACACACTGGCCCAGAGCCCAGAAAAAACAGGGTTTGGAATCCACTGGAAAAGTTGTAAGCTTACTCTGAAGGAGATAGAGAAAGCTTAAACCATAATCCTGTGAGTGAGAAGAAAGCAAGGCTAGATAAGAGGGACAAATTAATGGAGGAACTGACAAGAAATAATGATATCATTTAAGACAGCTGTGATAATAAGGAAAATAATGGTACAACTGATCATGGTGTAGGGTGAGAACTGATTAGAAGTGGGCAGGAGAGAGACCATGAGTTAGGGTCTGTAGATACTCAGTTTAAAGTGACAGCATTATCATCCAAGAGGAGTAAAAAGTAATAATACAATAAATTGAACTAGAGATTCCTCAGAAGGGAAAACAAGTTCAGGAGAGAGAATCAGAGTTAGGAGAAAGGACACAAACTTTTGTAGAGGTGATAATTAAAGTTATGAAAATAGATGAGTCTCTTTGAGTGAGTGTTGATGGGGGAAAACAGAGAACACGTTCTGGTATTTTATAATCAAATACATCATTTATTCCACATTGAGTCACTTAATTTAAAATTTCTCTGTGAAAATAATAATAAGCAAAAATATTTATGCAGAGGCTAAATCCTTTGTTAGAGGCCGAGGCACCACCGGAGAGAAAGAAGAAAATTAGTCCCTAGGGATAGAGGTTGCGCTCAGAAATGGGAAGTGCCAATCACAGTGAGTCCCTATGACATTATAAAATAAGTTCTGCTCTTCACACAGAAATCTGTCATCAACCTGAATGCATTTGGGGTTCTCTGAAAGAATAAGAATACATTTCCAAAAACATTCCCACAAAACTTTCCTTCTTATTCCCAAGGGACTAAAAGTTGCACACCAGGAGGAAAGGAAGACACAGCCAGGAGACAATCTGTATGATTTTGTAAGACCAAGATATCTGCAGATTTGAACCACAGAGAATTTGCTTTCCCTCTGTGAGCAACGTCTCTTTGCTAAAGCGGGTTGCGATAGGCTTCAGCAGGCTTTTTGTGAGGCTATGGTTTGAAAATAAATAAATAAGTATACTGACATTGCCTGAGGCAATGGAGCAGGACCTCCGCAAGTGTGCCTGCACTTCAAGGAACTCTCTCATGTGGTCTACGTAAGCCACCCTTGTTCATGGAGAAAAAGTGTGCCAATCCACACAACCCAAATTGTGTGTAAATGAAGGATACTTGTCGACTATTTATTCACATGGAGCTGGAAAAGGAATTTGATAGATGTCTTCTAATAAAGAAATCCACCAATCAAAGCTCTAAAAATGGCTGAATGTAAGACACTTCACCTAGTAAAATAAATGTAAAATTCATTTCATTCCATAAGCATTGAATTTTTTAAGATGGACACTAACCTCTGCTTTATAGAAATTGTATCATAGAGACAGACACACAAATTCACACAGAAATCACATTTTTTTTTTTTTTTTAATCAGGAGAGAAAAACTGTACTTGGCTATGGGTTAAATTTAAACATGGTAGGAAACAGTGGACCAGGTTTCCCAAACAAGAAACCTTTTAAAACAGGATTTGAGGCATGAAAAGGAAAAAGTACTCTTCAATATAGCCACATTAGGAAGGGGGATTGATTATTTAAAGGGATACAAAGGAAATTGTTCTGAAAGCATTTAATTTGTGCATGTTTTTAATCAACAATCATTGCCATATGACTCATTTTCAAATCTGAAAGACAACTTTTTTACAGAATCCTAAAAGTTGGGGGAGTTTTAAGTAGGTGACTTCTAGACCCATGCTTTTTTACCACAGAAGAACTAAATCAGAGTGATTAGAAGCGGAGCCACACATGGAATCTAAGTATACAATGAGGCCTGTTTTTCAGTATTAACACAAGTCAGGTAAAATGTGCCTGAAAGTTTGAGGAGTAAGACAATGAGAAAATGTTCATTTTAATCCATTTAAAACAATACACTGATGACTTCAATTTTTATCCAATAAAGATTCTCTGAATAAATATATCATTTACTACTGATAAAATATGATTGTGAAATATATAATATATATCCCCAAATTTATAAAACATAAGTACAATCCATAAAAGAACACAATAAACTCATCTGTACCCACCACTTGGCTTAAAAAATAGAACATGGGCTTCCAGTTGTTCACATAAGGAAACTGGAAGTTTTTACCTCCATTCTAACAACAGCTAAAAAGCCAAACAAAAATCAACAACTCAACTCTTCTAAGGTCCATAAGAGAAGTGAGATCACAAGGCAAACTGCTGCCTATGAAATTAAGAGAGACATGTAGATACAGCGAATCACAACTTACCAGAGCAGAAACTCACAAGATGAGACCTCCATGGAAACCAGTACTGGAGTAGGAAACGCAGGACTGTAGCAAACAAATTGCTGGAGTTTTACAGTGGTCAACTCTTGGGTGTTAAAAACTCTAGGGGAATCCAATCAGGGAGGGATCCTCATACTTTTATTATTTTTATATCTAGGAACTCAACTACTTTTCCCAGCATATATATCTAAGAAAAATCTTCCTCATACTTTCAGCAGGCAAAGGAAAAGGAACCATCTTGAAATAATCCAGAGCACTATGTTCTTAATAAGGTCTGCCCTCAGAAGAAACCAGTAAACCAATTCTAATCAGCTGGTTTTATTTGAGCCTAATAAACCTAGGGAGCTTCCCAGGCGGTTCAGTGGTAAAGAATCTGCCTATCAAACAGGAGACATGGATTTGATCCCTGGGTTGGGAAGATCCCTTGGAGAAGGAAATGACAAACCACTGCAATATTTTTGCCTGGAGAATCTGCAGTCCATGGGGCTGCAAAGTCAGACATGACTGAGCGACTAACATCAACAGACCTAGGGGAAGGAACAGACCCAACTACAGCCAGCTGTACCTTTCACGAGACAGAATGGAAACTCCCAGCTACTTAGCCATCCTAAGAAAGAAAAAGAAAAAACCTGTTTATTCCACAGTATATGGAATAATGAAGTTGAAGGAGAAGATTAAAGTTGTAGGGCTGACACTGTCAGACTTTAAGACTTACTACAAAGCTACAATTATCAGGACAGTGTGGTACTGGTGAAAAAAAATAAATAAATAAACAGATCAGTAGAACAGAAAAAGAGCCCAGAAATATCCCCGTATAACTATAGTCAACCAATCTTTGACAAAGGAGAAAAGATAGTCTATTCAATAAATGGTGGTGGAACAAGTGGATACCCACATATACAGAAAAGATGACTCTAGACACAGACTTTATCCCAGTTACAAAAATCAACTCAAAATGGATCACAGACCTAAACGTAAAATGCAAAATTAATACCCCCACAAGATAACATTGGAGAAAACCTAGATGACCTTGGGTATGGTGATATTTTGGATACAATACCAAAAGCATATTCCATGAAACAAATAACTGATAAACTGGACTTTATTAAAATTAAAAACTACTACTCTGCAAAAGTTAATGTCAACAGAGAAGACAAACCACATATTGGAGTAATTACTTGTAAAAGAATTATCCTCCAATTAAAAATTATTTAAAAAGACACAACTGATAAAAGACTGGTATGCAAAATATGAAAATAACTCTTAAAATTATCAATAAGAAAACAAATAACTGAATTAAAAATGGGCAAATGATCTCAATAGACATTTTACCACACAAGGTATAGAGATGGGAAATAAGCATACAAAAAATGAATTCTAATGATTTCTAATAATCATGAACATCTTTTGGGTTTCATCTCCTGTAAGGTATTACTTTCTCGGTTTTCTTTTTATTTTATTTCTTGATTGCTGGGTATTCCTAATAATCTGGGCATTAATAATTTGTTGCTTTTGATATTTCAAGTATGTTATCATTTTTCTTTTACCATGCCTTTCATTGATGATAAATCTTTAATTTTTACATATTCAAATAATAAATTACCTTTAAATCCTATTATTTACAGTTTTGTAGTTTTAAGTCTTTCCATATTTTCAGGACAGAAAGTAGTTGCTTAGATTTTCTTCTAGGTTTTGAGGAATGTGGTATGAGAATATTTTATTTTACTTTGTACAAATATCTACTTTGGAAGAAAATGGTAACCCACAAAATGTCTCAAAAATTCTTGGCCTAGTTAATGGTCATAATTTGCTTCCATTTTATTATGAAAAATTTCAAGTATACAGAAAAAGTGAAGAAATATTACAATGAGTATTCATAATATAGCCCATGTTTGATAATTGTAGACATTTTTGCCATGTCTGCTTTAACTGTATTCACACTTTCACTACTGAGTAAAATCAAAGATTTCTTAGAATCCTTTTTTCTCTTTAGAAAATAACACATTCAGTGATAGAGTAAGAACATTCTATTTAAATGGCACTTTAAAGATTCTTTTTTTCTCTCTTTGTGATTATGTTACCAGTTCAAGATACAGTTAGACTTATTTGTCTCAGTTTGTCTTCAATTCTTAGGTTTGTGTATAGTCTAAAAATCAAAACAATGTAAAACAATAAATCAGTAAAGACTGAAGTCATGGCTATTCTCTCTACCATGTCAACCCCCTTCCCCATAAGTGACCACTTTCTGGCTTACCATTCAACTATTTGTTACAAAAAAAAAAAAAAAAAAAAAGCAAAGGCAATTATAATAGATATATTCTGTATTTAACCCAAAAGTGTTATAAAATAGTCATTTTCTCTACTTTGAGTTTTCCTCTAATAATAGTACCAAATATCATTCCATATCAGTACATAGACATCTTTTTCACTCTTTTTTAATGATCACTACATTGTGCCCACAGACTATAATTTAATCAGACTACTACTAATTGACATTTGTATTATTTCCTATACTGTTTTCTTTTTGCAAAAGTATGTAGTTGGGATAGATTCCTTAGGGGTGAAATTTTTAGGTCTAATGACACATATAATTATTTAAGATAATGCTGAGTCCACAAAATTCTAATCATTTGTACTCTGACTAGCAACATATGACAGTTCTGATTCTTTGTAACCTTACTCTCAAACTTTGGGAGTTTTGACAATCTGATAGCTGAGAAATTATATCTCTAGTTTTAACTAGTGTTTCTCTTATTACAAATGAGGATGATCATATTTTCATCTACTTAGTAGTTCACCTCTTTAGGGAACCACCCTTCCATTCTGAGTCCATTTGGTAGAGGAGAACCTCATCAGGTTAAGTAAATCGGTATATACTGTTCTTTTTGCTGCAATGATTGGTTCAGAGACAGTCACTCGGCATGTTTGGAGCCAACAATGTCAGGTCTAACTGCTGCGGGTCAAGAAGCAACAGTTAAAACTGGAAATGGAACAACTGACTAGTTCAAAATTGGAAAAAGAGTACAACAAGGCTGGATATTGTCATCCCATGAAATGCCGGGCTGGATGAATCACAAGTTGGAAACAAGATGGCCAAGAGAAATATCAACAACCTCAGATATGCAGATTATACCACTCTAATGGCAGAAAGTGAAAAGGAACTAAGAGCCTTTTTATGAGGGTAAACGAGGAGAGTGAAAAAGCTGGCTTGAAACTCAACATTAAAAAAAGAAGATCATGGCATCCATTCCTATCACTTCATGGCAAATACAAGAGGAAAAAGTGGAAAAAGTGACAGATTTTATTTCCTTGGACTCCAAAATCATTGTGGATGGTGACTGCAGCCACAAAATTAAAGATGTTTGGTCTCTGGAAGGAGAGCTATGACAAACCTAGACAGTATATTAACAAGCAGAGATACCACTTTGCTGACAAAGGTCAATACAGTCAGTTATGGATTTTCCAGTAGCCATGTACGGATGTGAAACTTGGATCATAAAGAAGGCTGAATGCTAAAGAATTGGTGCTTTCAAACTGTGGTGCTAGAAGAGACTCCTGAGAGTCCCTCGGACTGCAAGGAGATCAAGCCTGTCAATCCTAAAGGAAATCAACCCTGAATATTCATTGGAAGGACTGATGCTGAAGTTGAAGCTCTAATACTTTGGCCTCCTGATATGAAGAGCCAAATCATTGGAAAAGACATTGGTGCTGGGAAAGCAAAAGCAAAAGGAGAAGGTGGTAGCAGAGGATAAGATGGTTAAATAGCATTACCAATTCAATGGACATCAATTTGAGCAAACTCCAGGAGATAGTGGAGGACCCAGGAGCCTGGCATGCTGCAGTCCATGCGGTCACAAAGAGTCAGATATGACTTAGTGGCTGAACAACAACAGAACAAACATTGTGCTTTCTCTTGTGTTTGAGTAGATTGATTCCTATTTCCTTCACATTCTTGGTCACATGAGAACAAAATCACTACCCCCGCTTCTTGCATCATCAAAAAAATATGCAATAAACAAATTATTGTTAAATATTGCATTCCCCAGTACATTTGAACTGCATAGAAACCAAGCAATAATATAAAATATAGAACCTGACCAAAGCAAGGAGATAAATTAAAATTGTATCTGTGTATTTTTATTTAAATGATGAATCTCAGAGTGACTTAGAATACTATACCTTTTTCATAGGTATGTGATTATGAAATAACTATTTCAGTTAAATCTCTCCTGTGAAATCTAAAATAGAATACCCGGACATGTTTTAATTTACTTTTCAGTGATAATCATTTCAAAGAATACCAAATATCTACTTAATACAAAATGTATTTAAAAACAAAATATTACAAAATTCTTAATATATTTGTTGTAGATATTCACTTTTGTAGTTCTTACTTTTTATATTTATCGGTCATGTGAAAATAAAACAGTGGATGTGAAGTTTAGGCATTTGATTAAAAGTGAATTAAGCATTCTGGAAAACCTTTGCATTCAGTATAATTAACCTCATAGAAAAATATGAGTAAGCGTGAGCCACTCAATGTCTTAGCAACTCTTTTTCCACATGGCTGACACACACAATAAAAGCCCTAATTAGATACAAATGTACCCTCTGCTGCTGCTGCTGCTAAGTCTGACTCTGTGCGACCCCATAGATGGCAGCCCACCAGGCTCCCCTGTCCCTGGGATTCTCCAGGCAAGAACACTGGAGTGGGTTGCCATTTCCTTCTTCAATGCATGAAAGTGAAAAGTGAAAGTGAAGTCACTCAGCTGTGTCGGACCCTCAGCGACCCCATGGACCATAGCCTTCCAGGCTCCTCCATCCATGGGATTTTCCAGGCAAGAGTACTGGAGTGGGGTGCCATTGCCTTCTCCCAATAAACTAAATAAAAAACACACCAATAAGTATTCATTTTGCTGGCAGTTCTACTTAGTTTACTTTATATTTTGCTAATGTCATCTGTAGTGTAAAATATTAATATGACAAAAAATCACATATGAACAAATGGAATCTATTTTTTATACCAGTTACAATTTCCCTATTTGCTAATCCACCCTTGACCTACTTTGTGTTACAGAAACACATCATTATACGAGAATAGGTACTCTGCCTGCAACAAAATAATCACTCAACAGTTTAAGCTTCTATTCTTTTCTTTTTTTTTAATTTATTTTTTAACTTTACAATATTGTATTGGTTTTGTCATATATCAAAATGAATCCACCACAGGTATACATGTGTTCCTCATCCTGAGGAACACATCCTCTTCCCTCCTCCCTCCCCATTAAGCTTCTATTATTTTCATCACAGAATATGTCGGCCAATACAGGAGATGCAGGAATTGTAATTTCTATCCCTGGCTCAAGAAGACCCCCTGGAGAAGGAAATGCCAACCCACTCCAGTATTCTTGCTTGGAAAATCAATGGGCAGAGGGAGCTGGTGGACTATAGCCCATGGGGTCATAAAGACACAACTGAGTGACCAAACACACACATTCTCATCATCGAGAATATACACCATTTAACAAGTGTACTATCCACTTAAGTTTAAATTGCACATATCTATTAATAAGAGATTTTGAGCTTCCCTGGTGGTTTAGCAGGTAGGGAATCCACCTACAAAAGAGGAGACATAGAAAATGAGAGTTCAATCCCTGAGTTGAGAAGATTCACTGGAGAAGGAAATGTCAACTCACTCCAGTATTCTTGCCTTAAAAATCACATGAACAGAGGAGCCTGGCAGGCTACAGTCCATGGGGTCACAAAGAGTTAGACACAATTGAGTGATTAAGCACAAGAGATTCCCAGAACACAGAGCCAAGTGGCCAATTAAATTGATATAATAAAAATAATGCACTTTAAATGTGTGCATATTAATATCATTATTGTTAAACATCAGGAATTGAAAGTATCTGCTTCACTAAATAAATCTTTAACATGTATATGAATACAGATCATTTAATTCACTTTCACTAAACTTTCAAAAATTTCCAATGTCCTGCATAGTCATATTTCTAAACATAGATTATTTTTATGCCAACACTTTCAAAGCAGACCTTGTAAGAAAAAAAAAAAAACAAGTATATTAAGTTCAGCTTTCTTAGATACACTTCAGTGGTGCCTACTTCTGTTAAATCAAGTTTAATCACAAACTGTCTTGTACCTAGAAAAATGTACATGTATAAAATTTCTTCACTTCCCCTCCCTGATTTTAAAGATTGTAAATGTTTTTTTTAACAAAAAGAAATAAAAGAATAGAACTTTGTCTCTGGGAGCTTATGGTCTATAGTGGAAGATTTCTATACTCAATGAGGACTGCTCTGGTAGAAATACCACAAGATATCATAAGGATAGAGGTGGTGAGAATATTATATAAGCTGACCTGAGTGGTACAGAGCAGAAGTTTCATTAGAAAAGATTGTGAGAAAAGAGAGAAATGATGGGAGTAGAAAATATCCCAAGCAAAGGACCTGGCATAGTACAGTTAGACAACAGTTCTGCAAGGTTGCAATGTGAAATGAAAGGGTAAGAGGACCAGTAAGAGATGAAGCAGAAAACAGAATATAAGATCACCAAGTGTATGCTAAGACTCTGTATGCTAAGCAATTTTGAATTCATCATACTAGATTTTAGACACAGGATGGCATACGGATCAGATACTTGTAGCAGGTACATGGAAAACATGGATGAGAGACAGACTTATGAATTTGTAGTATTTTCTTTATATTGTTACTGCATAGTTGAAAGTGATTGATAATCTGTGTTAACTGATGGCAATCTTATATTGTTTTTATTAGGTATATTGGTTGTAAGTGTATCCATCTCTTTCTAGATTGATTTCCCTGAGGCAAACTGCCTCACTCATGTTTATTAGTAATGATGACTACCATTCAAATACTTGCATTCTGTTTTCTAGAAAATGTATTAAAGGACTTAAAAATGTCATTCCTTCTATGACTGTTCAAATTCCAGATCCACATAATATATAAGCATAACAATAAAATGGCTATCTTAGGCAATTAAGTTTTGGGGTGGTTTTTATACAGCAATAGTAAGAGAAGGAGGAACTTTCTCTGACGACTCCCTCAGAAACACTGAGGGAGAATCTATCTGTATATCAGTTACCAAATTTGACTGCTATATATATATGTATACATCTTAGTCCTGTATTTCTACCTATTCATCTCTCCCGTTCATCTAAGTAGCAAGTTTGTCAGAGGAGATGTTTAGTGACGGTGGCAGTTACGACCAGCGGAGTGTTATCTTGTCTTAGATTCCATTTTTCTCAGGAGAGGACTTATCTGATGGATAAAATTTTATGGACAGTGCAGTACAAAAGACACACTTTTATTATTCAAAAAAATAAAAGTGTGCTAGATAATTTCAAAATAAATTTCAGTATTGTAGCTTATAGGTTGGCTAAGTCTTGTCACAACTAGACCTCAACCTGTATGTCTACAGCAGACAACCCTTTATAACAAGCAGAACTCAAAGTGTATACTGGGGCAAACACAATAGAGTTCTATTTCAGATTTGTGTCACTATTGCGCTGGATAAATATATCCAAGGGGTGGTTCTCTTCCATGTGCTCATTCAGGAACCCAGATTGCCAGAGGCTCTTTAATTTTCAACCCAAGCCTCTCAAGCTGGAAGCAGAGAAGACTATGGGGAAGAAATTCAAGGGAGGATTTTGCACCCGACATGGGTCTGAAAGTAGCTCACATGACTTTTGGTCACACTCCACTGGTTAGAACTCAGTAATGTGAGCACAGGTAACTCCAAAGGAAACGCTAGTATGTCGGGTACCCAGAAAGAAGCAACGAACTTAGATTTTGATGAGCAGCAGTTTGTCAAAAACACAAATTAATTTCAGTATATTTACTAATTGTGACTTGAGAAAATTAAAATAGAACTCAAGTGCCATGTGGCAATTCTTCTGGTGTTTTCTTTCTTGTATTTGCTCTGTAATAACCTTGGTTAAAAATCCAACCATACCCTTTTTGGGATCTAAAACTGAGAACATTTCTCTAATAAGAGCTTCTCTCTTTTACAGCATAGAAAGATAATTCAAAATGTGACAGCAATAAAGAAAAGCAAAGATACTCTAGACCTGAGTGGCCATTCTCTGGTTGACTAGTTAGCTAAAGGATTACACTGACATGATATTCAATCTCTATCTTTCTCCACTGAATTCTCTTTGCAGACTGGAAAAAATTCTCTGCATATTTCTTATCTGTCCTTGTGCAGTATCCAAACTCTTTACCACCATTCTCAGCTGAATGTTACATGTGACCATGATGTGCACAGAGCATATCCGGATTAGGTTAAACACACATACACACACGAAATGAAAAACAAGAAAACAAACAAAAAAACAGGGATTTCCAAATTCTGACCCACGGCAAAGTAAAACAATCTAGTCACTTCTTTCAAAAGTTATATTATTTCAGTTTTTTTGTATTAATGGTAAATTCTATTCTTTTAAACGATATGCATTTAAGGTACATTCTAAATATGGCAAATAAAAATTTATAGATGTTATGATATCCTCCCAAAGCTCTGAAATATTATTGTCCTTTGAAAGCCAAACTTTGAAAACTAGTAACATATAAAAAGCAATTACCAAAAGGACCTTTCCCCGAGTAAGCTTGTGTGCCTGCCTCATTTTTAGCATCATTCACTTAGTTTTCTGTTGAGGTTAATTAATGGTTAATTGAAGTTCAAATTTTAAAACCATCATCCAGAATATCACAGACAAGAAAAACATAATTTTCATATTCACATCTTTTTAATAACATTGTTTTCATCCTGTCATAAGACAATATTGATATTTAACGAGAGAAACACTAAATTACATTGCTTTGTAAAAATTAAAAAAAATATTGCTGCTATAGTTTCCTTCCAAAAGATATAAATGTATTATTTCAGTAACTCTTAAATCAGAGTTTTTTAAAATAAAATTCTGTAGTTTTCAAATACTCTATATACAGGATTTATTTTGAATGGGACTATCTCTTAAATTGATGTCAAAGACATCTATTAAAGCTAGAAATAGTAGAAAATCTCCTTTGGTTTGAGAATATTTTAAGCACTTTTACCTTGGAGTAAAAATAACTACATATTAAATAAAAGTCACATTTTAAATGTCTGAATAATATTAAATTCTTTGCAGCAAAATTAAAATCTGAGGCAAAGACAAAAATTATCTTCAGTTTAAAAATTAGCTAAATTCAGAGTTTCCAATGCATATTTTAATAATACAATGTTGCAACTTTAACGAGGACTGCATTTGCCTTTAAGTCCATGATAGTGAAAGCTTAATATTAAAAAAAAAAAAAAACTTTTGTCTAGCAAAAGTGATTTGAAGATGTTTTGCTCCATGCATGTGAACTCAGCAGGTGATTCTTGCCTATCTTTGATGTCAAACAGCACAAAACTTCAGTGAGTAGTAGCTTCAGAAATGCAATAGACATAGCTGAGTCTTCATATGAAGCTCATGCTTGAACTACATCAGAAGAACTGACATCTATTATGGTGAGCAAAGACAAGTGTTTGAAAAGAGATTCAAACAGAAGTGTCAGAATTTACAGTGCATAGTTTTATATAAGTTGATTTTAACCAAGCATATCTCTATGAACTCTGCAGGATAGAAAGGAAATTTCAAAAGGCAGAGAAATTGTTGTCATCTAAGGGCATGGAATGTTTTAATAGCTTAAGGAAGAACATTTCTGAAAGGTGATGTGGTGATCCATTTACTTTGACTGAGTAATAAAGCTTGTCATTGTGATAGTGCAGTTTTTAACCCTTAGAACAATAGGAATGTATGTGAACCAGAGAGCAGAAAAGGACGCTTGAAAACTCGCAAGAAACTTACACAGACCATTTTAAAGTTTTAGTCTCTAGTTACAGAGACTTACTGTAAGTTTTCTGAATATCATCTAGCCACTAAAGAAAAAGCAAACAAGAAGCAACAAACAAACAAAAATCCTTTTTAGACAGAGTGTGTCATAGTGACCTTAACAAAAATAAGGCAGAGAAAATTCAGTGGTGTTTCTAAATTGGTGCTGTTCAAAAGAAAACAAACATTAGCACTGTTTGTTATGTTTCTTCATGTGTGGCTACTTTATAGCCAACAATGCAGAGGCTCTGGGCATGGTATTAAAAAAAAGTCCCTGTTTGTGAGTCTGAGTGTACATGTGCTGTGTGTTTTGGGGTGGGGTAGAGATGAATGCTTGAGACCTCAACTGGAGAGAGGTTTTTTTGAAACTGTGTCCTAAGGGCTTAATCACAGCACTCTTCCTAAAACTCTCCCTAAGGGGTCTGGTGTCACAAAAGAACTTAATTGTTTTTCTAGCCATGCTTTCTATCCCGCACCCAGATTTAAACAGAAGCAAAACTCCTTGGCTTAAGCAGAGAAATGCAATTTCTATGCAGTAATTTCCAGTTTGTAATCAACATTTAGCAGTATGAGATCTACCTCTTCTTAACCTACAATTAGCACAATTAATGCACCGCATGCCAAACCACTTGTTTAGTTATTATATTCTAATGTTTGCTTTTAACAACAAATTTCCCTCCCTAGATTAGCTGCTGAAGCCTCCCACTAGGACAGTCTGGCTAGTCACGTTCAAATTTGTCACTCCCTTGAGCACCACATCTCAGTTCTTTTAGATTTAATTACTGAATTTATTACATTGCTTTTAAACAAATACTTTCTCCTTCTAAAGGGAAAGAGTAGCGTATGGCACATGTGGCCTTGTGGTAGGGGGCTTAGTTATGGACATAACCAACATGTAACCCATATTCCTTTCTTCCCCACATTATTGTAAGATGAATCTAATGCAAATTAAACCTCAGTAAATTTAATAAGTGTTCATTAAGCATATACTTTCTAAAAGCATGGGTGTAGTGTTGTGGGGAACAACAAAAATGATATAATAACAGTGCAATAACCACCATTCATTGAACAACTATTGAAGTTGGTCATTTCATCCAGTTAGTATCTATTTATTTCCTTCATAGGATTTATGAAATAGAGTACTTTTTTCACCTGTTTAATGTCTCTCTCCCTCTCTCATGTATAAATTTAAAGAAGATAGTTTGGCAGATGCAAACTGTTATATACGGGATGGATAAACAATAAGGACCTACTGTATTTCCCTACCAAATACAGGAAACTGTTTTGGTATCCGGTGATAAATCATAATGGAAAACAATATGAAAACTAATGTGTGTATATGTATATATGTACATATATATATGTAAAACTGAATTACTGCTGTTCAGCAGAAATCAACACAACACTGTAAATCAATTATGGTCTTCCCTGGTGGCTCAGTGGTAAAAAATCTGCCTGCAATGCAAAAGATGTGGGTTTGATCCCTGGGTTGAGATTACCTGGAGAAAGAAATAGCAACCCACTCCAGTATTCTTGCCTGGGAAATTCCAGGAACAAAGGAGTCTGGCAGGCTGCAGTCTATAGGGCTGCAACAGAGTCGGATGCAACTGAGTGACTGAATAACAACAAATCAACTATACTTCAATAAAATAAAATTTTTTAAAAAGGTAGGGATCTTACATGTCCTCATGAATAGTCTATCTCTAATACCAAGCAGAATGCCCAATCCATAGTGGTTGGCCAGTAACATTCTATAGAATAAGTGTGATAAGTGTTTTGTATACGTTATCTTATCCAATTTTCAAAGTCCATTTACTTTTGTGGTTTTACAGATGTGGAAAGTAAGCCTTGGATGGGTCAAGAGTGTTGGAGGAATAATTCAAACATAGGTCTGCTTGATTCACAATGTTGTGATTCAGAGAGTTCATTCTAGGTTTCTCTTGCTGGAAGATAGTTTGAATGAATGATGCCAGAAATGTACAATAGGGAGAGATTTATATAAATAAATCATAGATAATAGACCACAAATTGCTACATCAGAAGTGCAAATATCTATGACTAGGAGAAGGTTAATTTTAACTATTGCACAATTACACTCATCTCACATGCTAGGAAATTAATGCTCAAAATTCTCCAAGCCAGGCTTCAAAAATACGTGAACCATGAACTTCCAGATGTTCAAGCTGGTTTTAGAAAAGGCAGAGGAACCAGAGATCAAATTGACAACATCTGCTGGATCATCGAAAAAACAAGAGAGTTCCAGAAAAACATCTATTTCTGCTTTACTGACTATGCCAAAGCCTTTGACTGTGGGGTTCACAATAACCCTGGAAAATTCTGAAAGAGATGGGAATACCAGACCACCTGACCCCCTTCTTGAGAAATTGGTATACGGGTCAGGAAGGAACAGTTAGAACTGGACATGGAACAACAGACTGGTTCCAAATAGGAAAAGGACTATATAAAGGCTGTATATTGTCACCCTGCTTATTTAACTTATATGCAGAGTACATCATGAGAAACGCTGGGCTGGATAAAGCACAAGCTGGAATCAAGATTGCTGGGAGAAATATCAAAAACCTCAGATATGCACATGATACATCCTTATGACAGAAAGTGAAGAAGAACTAAAGAGCCTCTTGATGAAAGTGAAAGAGGAGAGTGAAAAAGTTGGCTTAAAGCTTAACATTCAGAAAACGAAGATCATGGCATCTGGTCCCATCACTTCATGGCAAATAAATGGGGAAACAGTGGCAGACTTTATTTTTTGCGGCTCTAAAATCACTACATCCCTGAAATTAAAAGATGCTTGCTCCTTGGAAGAAAAGTTATGACCAACCTAGACAGCATATTAAAAAGCAGAGACATTACTTTGTCAACAAAGGTCTGTCTAGTTAAGGCTATAATTTTTCCAGTAGTCATTTATGGATGTGAGAGTTGGACCATAAAGAAAGCTGAGCACTGAAGAATTGATGCTTTTGAATTGTGGTGTTGGAGAAGCCTCTTGAGAGTCCCTTGGACTACAAGGAGATCCAGCCAGTCCATCCTAAAGGAGATCAGTCCTGGGTGTTCATTGGAAGGACTAATGTTGAATCTGAAACTCCAATACTTTAGCCATCTGATGAGAAGAACTGACTCATTTGAAAAGACCCCGATGCTGGGAAAGATTGAAGGTGGGAGGAGAAGGGGACAACAGAGGATGAGATAGTTGGATGGCATCACTGATTCAACGGGCATGAGTTTGAGTAAACTCTAGGAGTTGGTGGTGGACAAGGAGGCCTGGCGTGTTGCAGTCCATGGGGTCGCTAAGAGTTGGACATGACTGAGCAACTAAACTGAACTGAATTTTACCTAAAAGATGGGAATCTAAATAAGCTTTCTAGAAAAGCCTAACTGATTTCACTTATTTTTATATGGTTTTCCCATTTGGTTCTTTTCAAATAATTTATATCTACTGCAGAACTTTCTAAATTTAATTCACTGTAGACATAGCTTTTGAGGAGGACATGGCAACCCATGCCAGTGGTCTTGCCTGGAGAATCACATGGACAGAGGAGCCTGGTGGGCTACAGTACACAGGGTCTTACAGAGTCAGACACTACTGAAGTAACTTTGCATGCATGCCGACGTAGCTTTTATGTACTGAACAGTATTTTGACTACTAATTTAAAATCACATATGAGTTTTCTCAGATTCAGTCTTTGTGGTATGTCTTTTCTTTTGTGAATTGTATTTTTGCATTATATCCTGGCTACTGTAAGATTATGCTTTGGACATTCTGGATTTGATTATACTCCCCTAAATATAGATATATTTTTGTCCTTTTTTCTTCTTCTTCTTTTTTTTTTTTTTTGCAGCTTACTTTGTTGCACTGAAATTGTTAACTCAGTCTCTTGGGCAGCAGTTCAAATATCAGTTCTATTCCTTCCAATTTAGCTTGGATTGCTTGATTCTATCCAGTGAATAAACTGGGGTTCAGTGAGAGGTCTTGGCAGTACCTACACAGACAATCTGGGTTTCTTCTCTGGCTCTTTCTTTTCCTGGATTCTTCTTCACTTTTAACTGCCTATGGTTGCCACAAATTCTTTATTCTAGTTCTTTAAAACACAACAATTGTGGGTTTTCTATCAGAATTTTAGCACCTCCACAGTATACACTAGAACCCGTTCTCTGGCTGGAAGTCATAAATATAAAAATCTCCCTGGGTGCTATCCCCTCCCCACTACATGTCAGTCCGTCAGATATTTCCTGCTTTTGGTTGCTCTCAATGCCTTCAGGTAATTATGTTTGTTTTGTTTTTAATATTGTGTCCAAAATTTATAGTTGTTATCTATAAAAGGGTTGGCTTGAGAGCTTGCTTGGCCTTCATAGCACACAGAACTTCTCTGAGAAATAACCTTTAAATGACCTTGAGTACTTTTGTCATGAACAAGAAATGGAACTGGGAAGGAATACAAAAGTAGACATTTATACCAAAGGAACTGTGTGTACAATGGTTGTGAGAATAAAAGCATGTTTTGACTTTGCTGCACTGTGAGTGGTTAGTGTAGGTGTTTGGCTATTTATTTGTCTATATGGGAGAACATGAGTACTGGGTGAGTTAGATAGAAAAGGGAAATTGAACTTCCCTGCTGCTGCTGCTGCTAAGTCGCTTCAGTCGTGTCCGACTCTGTGCGACCCCATAGACGGCAGCTCACCAGGTTCCCCCGTCCCTGGGATTCTCCAGGCAAGAACACTGGAGTGGGTTGCCATTTCCTTCTCCAGTGCATAAAAGTGAAAAGTGAAAGTGAAGTCGCTCAGTTGTGTCCGACTCTTCGAGACCCCATGGACTATAGCCTACCAGGCTCCTCCATCAATGGGATTTTCCAGGCAAGAGTACTGGAGTGGGGTGCCATTGCCTTCTCCATGAACTTCTCTAGAGGTCCACTTGTTAAGACTTCACACTTCCATTGCAGGGGGCACTGGTTTGATCCCTAGTCTGGGAACTAAGATCCTGTATGTCACAGCCAAAAAAAAAGGGAAGGCTGAGAAACCACATTTTAGAAAGACAAGTGGAGGGTTTGACTCTGATCTTCTGCTAGTGGAAAGCCATAGAAGAGTTTGGGGCACAATAGAAAGATGAGTACATGTCTTAAGTAATTAATACAGAGGATGATTCCAGTGGAGAGGATGAAAATAATGGCAATGACTATCGCCAAGGAATCCTTCTAGGTTTCCAGAGAAAAGGCAAAAATGGAGGCAGTTGCAGCATAAAGCCATTTGAATTGAGCTAACATAAATTTCAGGATATTTTTTTCATACATATCCTATGTAATAGTTTAGACGACACCTAAAATAAAATCTTGTCAATGTGGGGATCTAATTGTTAGAATATTTTGATTGATATTAAATTGGCTATAAAATAATTTATGAATTGTGATTTCAACTTGTAACTGAAAATCATTAGACTCTTTTGCATATTTAAACATAAATATACTTAGTTGTCAATTAATTCGGAGAACGCAATGGCACCCCACTCCAGTACTCTTGCCTGGAAAATCCCATTGATGGAGGAGCCTGGTAGGCTATAGTCCATGGGGTCGCGAAGAGTTGGACACGACTAAGCGACTTCCCTTTCACTTTTCACTTTCACGCATTGGAGAAGGAAATGGCAACCCACTCCAGTGTTCTTGCCTGTAGAATCCCAGGGATGGGGGAGCCTGGTGGGCTGCCATCTATGGGGTCGCACAGAGTCGGACACGACTGAAGCGACTTAGCAGCAGCAGCAGTCAATTAATTAACATTAGACTGGGGGGGGTGAGGGAAGAAACTGACATTTATAAATTGTTTATCACATTCTAGGCACATTATCACCTTCACTGCCCCTGGAAACTCCTAAGAAATAGTGATTTATATTTCCATTTTACAGATGGGGAAGTAAGCTCAGAAGTTGAATGTAACCTTTCCAAGTTCACACAACTATTAAATAGAAAATATATTATTTAACACCAGGCCTATCTAATTCTAGTGTTTACTCCATTTTCAACATATCTCTACTTTTAAAAGTGCAAGTGAATGTAGCAGATAAGCCATAACTCTATTTTTAGAAGAACTTCCATATTTCCTCTTAACTCTCCTCTGATGAATTATACAGATACTATTTCAAAAAGATTTTGATGCTTTGGAATTACAACAAAAATAGACAGGTCTTAGGAAACAGTTGTTCAGTTTTTCTAAATTCTTAGTGGACTAAAATGTGATGTGACAAACATCTTGATTAATAGTAAAACTTTATGACATTAAATAATCTTTGTTCAAGTAACCAAGTTGACTTGATTCTTTCATGAGTTAACAGGGATAACTAGGGCTCCACTGGAGAAATAATAGCAATTTTTTTAGGATGAGTGTTTTTAAGGTTGTATTTCCACATGGAGAAAGCATAAAGTTATAAATCATTCAGTCCCTCATAAAGCCTTCAAACATTACATGTACCTAAATGATCTTTGAAGACAAATCCCCAAAATAAAATTATGCCCCCTTGTCATGACTTAAATATTTAACTGCTCATCCTTTTTCTGGCTGAGACTTTCATAGACCACTGGCTGTATTTAAGGGGAGGTGGTAAGCTAGAGAAATAGATAGCCCATTGATTCTCTACAATAGATGTGAGGAACATGGGAAGAATGTCACCTGTTCTTATTTCAAAATTGACTGAATCCAGTAGATGGTGGATTTGCTGTAAAAGGCCTTTCTTCTCAAATTTTTGGCTTGCTCTAAATTATGTTTTCCAATGAAAACTAAAACTGGAAACACTGGCCATTTTCTTGTGGAGATTCATTATGACTAACTACATTAGTTGAGAAAGAAATAATATCAAGTAATTCAGACATTAGTTATTCCTAGTATTAATAGCAAACACAATCCATTAAAATTAGTCTCAGGAGAATGATGGAGGTGGGGATGTAGTGTAAGTGATTATAAAACAGCACATTGTATAGTGCTAATTGAGGAAATATTTGTGCGGGGGAGAGTTTGATGTGGGCCCTGGACACCCAAGAAGAGAGAATCATTGAAGTTGGAAAGGTAGGTCTAAAACTGAGCCTAACCTCTAGCTGATGACTGATTTCTATCTTTATCCTCAAATGTTCTTCTGTATCAATAAGTATTTCTATGGGCAATTTTATTTCAGAAACTAAGCTCTGCAGATCAACCTGGGACTAGGCTCAAAATCTTGGAAGAAAAAAAAAAAAAAACACTGGAGATTTCACACTTACTATTATAAATATAAATATCTGTCTTCACAGTTTCAGAAAAGTCCCTCTAGGCACCTGGGAGTAAGACCTTGTCAACGTTCCAGTTTCAACAAAACTTAGATAAATTAAATAAATTTGTGAAGGTTGTTCTCCAGGTTTGCAGAAAATTATATATTGAATCAAACATGCCAAGTTTTTGTTTTGTTTTGTTTTGTTTAAGTTGGCCTTTTATTTTAAGAAAAGCTAGTAAATTTTTACTTGTAGCCATTCTGGTGGGTTAATTTTATAGAAATAAATATACAATTCAAGCATCCTATATTCAGAAAGAAATATTTGTGGATATTAAAGTACTAAGCTTGTCCTGAAGCTGTATGACTTTCTCTTTGTCTTAATCATGTGCTTAATACTTGGATCAACAAATGCAAACATCTGTATGCTCTCCAACCATGCTCCAGTGAGACAAGCCCTCTGCACTATAATTTGGCCCCACAGCTATATCACCTTCACAATGACTTCACCAACTTAATCTGCCAATAACTCATACCTTGACCATAACAGAGTCAAAAAATAGATTAACCAATTTAATGACCACAAGAATACTTTACTGTCACTTTTTTTGGGTGAACAAGCACTCAGGGAAATTAGATGAACTGTCCAAAACCACACAAGAGGAACATGTACACATGCAACTGTATGTAAGTTTAACTTCAGAACCCCTGCTCTTTCTATCACATACCACTCCCTGAGGTATAAACAAACAGATCCTCTAAAAAGTAGAATGAGCATATCTTTCATTTATATAATGTATAGGTAATAAGTAGGTAGAAAGATAAACAAATTTTATATATAATTTATGTTTATAACATATATAAAAACTCTTACTATTATTTAGACTCAGTATCAAATGAGACCACTCAAAGTGAGTGGTCACTAGAGCACTGAAGGGTTCTAGAGCAGAGAAGGTAAAGAGACGTCACATGGCCCCAAGCATGAGACAACCCAGAGGGAGGGTACGGGGAGGGAGGAGGGAGGGGGGTTCAGGATGGGGAACACGTGTATACCTGCGGTGGATTCATGTTGATGTTGGCAAAACCAGTACAATATTGTAATTAACCTCCAATTAAAATAAATAAATTTATATTAAAAAAAGAGACTTTACATGGGTCTCAAAGAGTCGGACACGACTGAGTGACTTAATTGAACTTATTCATAAAAAAATGACTTTATAATATGAAATGCATATTTACAACAAGCCAATATACTCCTTCCAAAATTTTGTGAAATAATGACTAAAAACATTCTCACATAGTAGAGTAATGGCCTGAAACTTTATTTAGTTTCCCCAAATAAATCTTAAACAGATCTCAATATATAAAGCAGACATGAGTCAAGTCTCTGTGGTTAAAATGTGAAATGCTGAATACCTCTACGGGACTTCAGGCCCATCTGAGTTATTGATGGGAAATCTTGAGATAGAACACATAAAGAGTTTTTGAACAAATACTAAATAAGTCTTTTTCATGATATCAAGGAGATGAAACTACTTTTAAAAGACAGAAAGAAAGGTCAAGTTAGAAATAAAAGTTACTTGATAGTGGATTAAAACTTATTTTTAATTATTACTTTAAATTTTCCAAAAGCAGTTTAACAAAAATTTTTAAATATATGCCTGGGTATTAATTACAGATTTAATCTAGTTAGGCTGCCCTTAGCACTACACTTAAATCTGCCTATGACAATCAATAATACTCTTATATGTAAAGAGAATCTGTGCAATGCATTTAGCATTCAACCAACTGGAAAAGGGCCTTGATTTAAAAACTTGAAAGTCAAGTATGTTCTCTATCAAAATTACAAACTACTGTTCTGATGTATCATTGGGTCATTTCACCAGCAGTAGACCACAGATACAAGCTTTATTAAAAAATGGTGGCATGCTCTAAATGTCCAGTAATGTATATTTAATTATAATGGAATATCTATAAATGTCCATGTGACATCTGCATGAAGATCAAAACAATTAATTATAATCAGCATTAACTAAATGGATAGACGATTAGAAAGAAAAGAATGTCCAAAAGAAAAAAAATATACATGTAGAAAATTTGAATATGAGTGATAACAGTGTGTTTATCTTTTAAAAAAACAATTTTGATTTTATATGCATTTGATTTATGAATAACTTTAAAAGTGTATATTTTTATCACTTGCCAAAAAATCCAACTCACTGAGGTACATGAAGAAAGAATATACATTCATTTATTTGTTTATTGACTCAGCAAATATTTACTCAATATTACCAGACATTATAATAGTAAAATATGCTACCTAGTTATAAGTTGTTCATAGTTGACAGTTTAGAGAGGCACACAAATTTTGTAATCATAATTCAATGTAATAGGAACTATTATTATATAGTTACATACAAAAAAGAGAGAGTAGTAAGTTCTATAGGACAGAAGGTTGATTAGCAAAATTGTGAGAAATATAGAAACATAAAGCCAAGCTAACTAATTTGGACTTACAAACTCTGAGAAGACAAAGGAGTTCAAAGCAGGTGAGTAATACAAATGGTTTTACATTTTTAAAACCATGGTATATACAGATAGTAAACATAAGCATGACTGCTATGTTTACAGTAAATATTAGTGAATATCAGAAGAGAATCAGATTTAAAGACAGAAAGCTACCAAACGGAGAAGATGAGGTCTTCAGTTAAGTCAGCAGCAAGGAAGCACAATGGTCTTCCCAGTTGGCTCCACAGTATGCCTGCCAATGCACAGACTGGATTCGATCCTTGGATGGGGAAGATCCCCTGGAGAAGGAAATGGCAACCCACTCCAGTATTCTTGCTGGGAAATCCCATGGACAGAGGAGCCTGGTGGGCTGAACCCCAGTCCATGGGGTCACAGAGAGTTAGACAGGCCTTAGCAACTAAACCACAGCAACAAACATAAACATGAATGTTCTGCTTACAGTAAATATCAGTGAATATCAGAAGAGAATCAGAGTTAAAAATAACAGTTTACAGAAAGCTACTAAAGCCCAGAAGATGAGGTCCTCAGTTAAGCCAGCAACTGGGAAGCTCAAAAGAAGGTGAGAAGCTCCAAAGTAAAGTGACTTGAGGTTGGGGATGGGGAGGGAAAGGAAAGGATTCAGATTATAGGATGACTCATTTTTTTGACTTGGTTATTTGTTAGATTGTGGTACATTTACTAAAATAAGAAATACAGGAACAGAAATGTCTAAGGAGAAATAATGAGTTCAGTTTTGGACATTTGAAATTGATGTACCTCCAAGACGTACATGAAATGAGCTCATACATCAGTTGCATATATAATTGCGGGGCTCAGAGGAAAAGAGCAGAATCAGAAGTTTTGCACTAAAGACATTATGTCCATGCTTTGCAATGTTTGATTCGTAGACACATATATTATGCCACCATAGAGAAAGTTTAAAGAAGCACCTGTGGCAAGTTTCATAGGTGTAGCAGAGAAATTCCAACGTGGCAATCAGAAATTTGGGTAGACATATGCCAGCACCCATGGACATGGACAAATAAGTCTCTAGCTAAGTGTTCACATATAGACCAATCTAATACGTCTGAAAATAAAAATACAAAAATATATCAAATCAAAGATTGGCCATTTACTTCCTCTACTTTCACTCACATATCCATTCCATTATTTTCATTGTTTAGGTGCTATTTATCTTCTAGAAATTTAGCAACAAACAAGACAAAGTCCCAGGCCTCATGGTGGTGGCAGTGGTCAAGACTCACTGTAAATACAAGCACAAATAAATATGTAACCTTCTTTCCAATGTTTATAAGCACAATGAAAAAAAAGAAAGCAGAAGAAGGAAACAGAGTGAAGAGTAAGTAGCATTTTGAAAAGGATGTTCAGGGAAAAATTCTTTTTTGAAGGAAAGTCATGAAAAACACAGGGGAAAACTATTCAAGCCAGAAGGATCAGCAAATTCAAAGACCTTGAGGCAAGCAACTTTGCTCACTGAAGGAAGTAAATGTTGTCTTGAGCAGAGTAGAGTGAGGGAAGGAGAAATGGTGGGGTATGAGTTGGAAAATATGCCAAGGGTGGAGGCAGTGGAGAAGTTGAGTGGGGATAGAGAGCAATACGGGTTTCATTCTAGCCTAAGGATCATCTGGATCCACTGGAGGGTTGTGAATAGAGATGAAACTATCTGACTTCTGTTTTTTAAAAATTAACTTCTGTTTTTTAAAAATGACTGTAATGTTACCAGGAGTCAGTTTGGGAGCAGGAAGACCATTTGGAGCAACAACAATGGTTCAAGTGACTGACAGTCAAGCTGGGCCAGGATGGTAGGCTGGAGTTGATGGGCAACAGTCAGCTTTAGAAACAAGTTGAATGCAGAGCATTGAGACTTGCTGATGCCTTAGAAGGAATCTGCCCCGATAAACTGCTGACCAAAATAACACCTGAGAAAGCTGTATGTCAAATAACTGCTAAGAAGTTGGCATTTTTTGACAAAGCTTTTTGTCTGATTTTACCAAAATACTTTGATGAATCAACATATTTAAACAAGTTCATAAACCTGGATATATTCTTAATATAGAATGATCCTTTCTGAATGTTACACATAAGGCTGCTACATTATAAGTGTGGCTATATTTAAATAAAATCTAATTTTCAAGGTATCCCCCACAGAAAAAATGGAAAATAGGACATAATGCTGCTATCTATCTCTGACCCTGGCCTTATTTTCATCATGTTTCTAAATATGTGAAAAAGATTCATTATAATATCTAAGGAGTTTCACAGAGAACTGTGACACCAAATAAAGACACAAGCTTAACAAATATTTCAGTCTTTAAAGAGTAACATGCAGGTATCATTTATGAAATACTATGCAACATGATGGATTACTGTCAAGAGGATTTTCATATATCCACAAGCTAAATTTTATTAGACTCATTTGTTTTCAGAATGAAGAAACATTCTGTTGATTTAATATAAAATGAATGTTCTCTCCCTATATATTTACATATATATATTATATATATGTATATATTGAAGGCCACTGAGTTCCTTTCTGTAGCTTAGACCAGATGAGTCTTACGGAAAGAAGTTTTAAAGTCATGAAAATCGGAGTTTACTCAGGAAATACCGCTAGTGTTTTAATGAAAGTGCCACACATGCCCCTTCTGAAATTTAACACATGGAATGAACCTTCCCACATCTGTGGCAAACGCAGACTTTGCTGCCTTAAGGGCTTGGCATTTTCAGATAAAAAAGAATCAATGTCATTATACAGTGTCTCTCAAGAGCATCGTAATTATTCTGCATGCATACAATATTTATTTAAAACTTAAAATTAAACTTCAAGAGGTGGTCATTTGAAAGCTGGCAGTGAGTGAACGGATCCTGTATTCATGAAAAAGAGAATATTTCTTCTAAAAGTTGAGAAATAGATCAAAACGGTCTTTCCAGTAACTGGCACTTTAGTCATATAGATGCTTTTTATGTGTCAGATTTATTAATCAAGAAGGTCCATGGGAACGAGAGAAGGAAATCTTGAGGATGTGACTGTCGGTTTTTGATATGTCAGGTATAATTTTGTCACTGTGATTTTTGGATTGCAGTACACACACAGCATTGTACTGATGTTTGTGTATCTCTTTATACTCATCATTTGTGATGACTGGAAAAGAAGATAAGGCGGAGATGTTTTGATACGGGATTGAAACTTGAAACTACAGTCCTTCAATTTGAACGGTATTCCTGTTTCATCTTTCTTTTCATGTTACCTTTTTAACTTTTGCCACTGATGTAAAAGGAAAAAAAAAAAAGAAAGAAAATTTGAAAAGATGCCAGATGTTGGTTCTTATCTGGGTGAAGGATCACAGAAGTAGAGGATAAAATATAGTTTGTAGTTTGTCACAGCAGCAGACTTATGAAGATCAAACGCTTGTCAACAACAACTGTTTGTCCTCCTATGGCCATCACAGAATTATTAAGATGTTGACATCTCTTCATAGTTGGTACATTTTGCCAAGATTGTAGTGTATAATGTTCCAATTAGTTTAGCAGGGTATATTCTGCAGGGATGAATACAGTCTTCCTTAATTGCTTTTGGCTGCTTCCTCAAATAAAAGTCTCTTCGTGGTACAAACACATCGGTCACTGTGAAATTCAGAATGGTATGCTCCCTTTTAAGTCATCAAAAATAACATGGAAACAGGAATTTCCAAAAGTCGAAGCGAAGCAGTTTATTTTTACAATGTTTGAACTGAGAATGCAACAAAACTGTAAAGTAAAAGAGCTGAGCCAAATTTTTGGTTATTATTTTACTACATTTGCCAGATAACCAGTTTGATGTTTTTCTCCGTTGGTTTTTGAGAATAGAGCAGCTGCTTGTGTGTACTTAGATTTCCTACTGTATGATACAATTCTTGGTGAAAATTCTCATCTTTGACCAAAGTTGAGTGACTGTTTACTCTTTTTTTTTTTTCCTCTTCAACTCCTGCAGACATCAAGTCCATACTGAATGCCTACCAGCTTTGGTCCATATTCAACTCAGACTATTTCTGGGAAGTTTATCTTCATGAGGTCGAGAGCCAACAGCGCCTTTCAGAGTTTACAGTGACTAGTGCTTTGCAGAATTTCTCGAAGCTCCTTTCAGCTTAGTCTTTTAGCCATAATTGCCCTCAGTAGCTACATGAGGTCCGAAAGAATCCTGAGAGCCTGGGAGAAATTTAGAGTTGCTGTGTGGGCAAAAAGGAGCAGGATTCAAAAAGGAGGAAGAAAATTTGAAGACGAAAGTCTTGGTAGAGCTGTGAAGCCATAAAATATAAAGACATAAAGCTTCAGATAAACAATATATGTCTCTAATACTGTCAGAGGTTTTATGTGGTTTTAACTTTTTAAACTGAGACTTATATTTCTTTATATGCCAGACAAAATCACTTGAGGAAACCAAGTTAAACATATTAAATTCTGTGCATATAAACTAATAAAATGATACCATATTTATAAAGAGCACTTTACAAATTGTGACCTAATCGATGTAACTATTGTAACTGCAAGTAAGTCTTAATTTGTCCAGGAGGTTCTACTTAATGGCCAGTTCCCAGAAACATTAAAAAAAAATAAAATACTTACTTGTCAGAAGAAAAAGGTAATGACTTAGCCTATTCAGTTAGTTTGACTGAACTGAGAACACAATATAATCTTCTAAACTTATTTCTTTTACTATTTATGATTTTAATTTTCTTCAACTCTCTGAAAATAATAAATGCATGTAGTGCTATACGGCTTACAACACACAAGCCAACAGTCCTTACTCTAACTCCTAATTATTCTGCTCTATAAACATAACCACTTTCAGTGCCTAAAGGTGCTTCTCCTGAAGCTCCCATGTATATGTATGATACACATTTATATTGTATATATCATACACATATATGCACACACCAGAATACATATATTCCTGTATTCATGTCTATCTCCATAAATAACATGGCCATTTCTCAATTTAATAATTATGGAAATAGTAAATTGACTTTTTGATTTGGAAATATAAAATTCACCTCCTCTTATGATCTCTCCCAATCTCTCAATATAGTAAAATCATAATTTCCTGGTTAAGGCAACAGTCAGTGTTTATACAACTATTGTTACACAAATAGTTTTTCACTTTGGGGCCAAAAAAAATGACTTTTGATTACAATTTTTTTCTAATAAAGATTGTTGTTTTTTTCTGGAATTAATATTAAATCATTATTTCCTTGCTTCTTTTTCAATAACTATTTTTCATTTATGTTTGGTGTGAAGTAGTTTATAAACTAAACTTATTAAAATAAAATACTCCAAAAATATACCAAAGGCCTATTAATATTTTTTCTAAGTGTTGAAATATACTAGAACACTAAGCAGTTCTATCGCACCCTCATTCCCCAACCAGCCCTCCACCTCTCTCTCTAACCCACATTCTTTTTTTCTTATAAACTTTTTATTTTATATTGGAGTATAGTCAATTAACAATGTTGTGATAGTTTCAGGTGGACAATGAGGGGATTCAGTCATACATATACATGTATTCAGTCATACATATACATACACATTAGCCTCCCCCAAATTCCCCTTCCTTCCAAGCTGCCACACAGCATTAAGCAGAATTCCATGTGCTATATAATAGGTCCTTGTTGGTTAACCATTTTATAGCAGTGTGTACATAACCTTCCCAAACTCCCTAACTATCCCTTCCCCCCTGGCAACCACATGTTCATTTTCTAAGTCTGTGAATCTCTTTCTGTTTTATAAATAAGTTCATTTGCATCATTTCCTTTTGGATTCCACATATAAGGGATGTCATATGATATTTCTCCTTCTCTGCCTGATTTAGTTCACTCAGTGTGACTTACTTTACTCTCTAGGTCCATCCATGTTGCTGCAAATGGCATTATTTCATTCTTTTTATTTTTTTTTTAATTTTATTTTATTTTTAAACTTTACATAATTGTATTAGTTTTGCCAAATATCAAAATGAATCCGCCACAGGTATACATGTGCTCCCCATCCTGAACCCTCCTCCCTCTTCCCTCCCCATACCATCCCTCTGGGTCGTCCCAGTGCACTAGCCCCAAGCATCCAGTATCGTGCATCGAACCTGGACTGGCAGCTTGTTTCATACATGATATTTTACATGTTTCAATGCCATTCTCCCAAATCTTCCTACCCTCTCCCTCTCCCATAGAGTCCATAAGACTGTTCTATACATCAGTGTCTCTTTTGCTGTCTCATACACAGGGTTATTGTTACCATCTTTCTAAATTCCACATATATGCGTTAGTATACTGTATTGGTGTTTTTCCTTCTGGCTTACTTCACTCTGTATAATAGGCTCCAGTTTCATCCACCTCATTAGAACTGATTCAAATGTATCCTTTTTAATGGCTGAGTAATACTCCATTGTGTATATGTACCACTGCTTTCTTATCCATTCATCTGCTGATGGACATCTAGGTTGCTTCCATGTCCCGGCTATTATAAACAGTGCTGCGATGAACATTGGGGTACACGTGTCTCTTTCCCTTCTGGTTTCCTCAGTGTATATGCCCAGCAGTGGGATTGCTGGCTCATAAGGCAGTTCTATTTCCAGTTTTTTAAGGAATCTCCACACTGTTCTCCATAGTGGCTGTACTAGTTTGCATTCCCACCAACAGTGTAAGAGGGTTCCCTTTTCTCCACACCCTCTCCAGCATTTATTGCTTGTAGACTTTTGGATCACAGCCATTCTGACTGGTGTGAAATGGTACCTCATAGTGGTTTTGATTTGCATTTCTCTGATAATGAGTGATGTTGAGCATCTTTTCATGTGTTTGTTAGCCATCTGTATGTCTTCTTTGGAGAAATGTCTGTCTAGTTCTTTGGCCCATTTTTTGATTGGGTCATTTATTTTTCTGGAGTTGAGCTGTAGGAGTTGCTTGTATATTTTTGAGATTAGTTGTTTGTCAGTTGCTTCATTTGCTATTATTTTCTCCCATTCTGAAGGCTGTCTTTTCACCTTGCTAACAGTTTCCTTTGATGTGCAGAAGCTTTTAAGGTTAATTAGGTCCCATTTGTTTATTTTTGCTTTTATTTCCAATATTCTGGGTGGTGGGTCATAGAGGATCCTGCTATGATGTATGTCAGAGAGTGTTTTGCCTACGTTCTCCTCTAGGAGTTTTATAGTTTCTGAGTTGCTTCTATGCTTTCAGAAGATCTTAGGACTCAACCTGGACTTATACCACCATTCCTTATTTCTGTATTTTTTTTTTTAATCTCTTGGATATATTCTCTACTTTTCCTCTCCTATTTGCTCTTTGAGCATTTCTTTGACACTCTTTTCCAAACCTTCTGAGAATATTTTCCAGTAATCATATTTTAAATTCTCATAGTTAGGTGTTGTTGTTTGATTATTTCTTTTCATAATAATATCCTGTTTCTTCCAGATGTGATATCTTCTCTCATCAATCAGGATAGTAATAATAGTTCATTCAAACTGAAGAGTAAAGTACGTTTACAAATTGAAAAAGAAAAACTGGATGGCATCTCCCAGTATACTGGAAAGATTTTCAACATACATATTTACATGTAAGAATCTTTAAATGTCAGAGTCTATGGGTCCTTTTTTATTGGAGTTTATTTATGTCCATCCTAAAGGAAATCAGTCCTGAATGTTCATTGGAAGGACTGATGTTGAAGCTGAAACTCCAATACTTTGGCCACCTGATGCAAAGAACTGACTCATTTGAAAAGACCCTGATGCTGGGAAGGCAAGAGGAGAAGGGGACAACAGAGGGTGAGATAAATGGATGGCATCACTGACTCAATGGGCATGAGTTTGAGTAAACGGGAGTTGATGATGGACAGGGAGGCCTGGTGTGCTGCAGTCCATGGGGTCACAGAGTCAGACACGACTGAGCGACTGAAATGAACTGAACTGAACTGATTTATGTTCTCCAGGGAAGACTACTCTATATCCCTCGGGGGTGGGCATGTGGGTGCAAGATTGGCTGTCGGCATGACACTCTGGGGGTGCCAGGGAAGGGAGCTGGTATGGTTTCATGAATCATGTGACCCCTGCGCCCTGCATTATCTCTATCCTCCAAAATACTAAATATCCTGGACTGTCACATTTCTGGTGCTTTCCCCAACTCCCACCCCTATCAGAGACTACAGCCCTGGTATTTGAGGGTAAGGTCAACAGGGAGAAGTAGCCTGGAGGTATGCCACGTGTCTCCCCTGTTCTCTAAACAGTAAAGAAGGCCACTTTTCATATTACTGTGCCTGATATTAGACTTCAAAAGCTTTGGTAGGCACTTTATTAGGTAAAAGGTTTTAGTTGTCTCAAAAGTTATTCTTCTTTATTCATAAGATAATTGGAATTGCACTTCGAGGTAAAACTTTATTGAAAGCTTTATGGCTGACCAGGTGCATTAAACTAAATACTTTTCCCTCACCCACCAATTTTGTAATTTTGTTAAAGAAAGGAGGACTTTAGTTTTTTGAGCGATTTTTTTCTCCCTCTAATATCCCATGCTGCTTATTGCTCATGTTTCTATTATCCCATATAGGCTGTAGGGTTTCTCTCCCCACCCAGGGGCCTCACAATAGACTTGCCAAATTGTAATTATCATGGCAAATCTTTTTGTTCTGACAAATAATACCTACATGTTTTATTTTATCCCATTTTCTGGAGCTACTTAGTTGAGTCTAAGTTTTCAAAAGTAATCACTAGTCTTTTTGAATCTTGGGAGTGTATTTCTTTAGACCTTGTAATATGCACAGTGTAAAACCATTTAAAGTTATGTTAATTTTTTTTCTTAGAAATACTATTTCAAATAATCATGCAGAGGAAAAAAAGTGAAAATGACTATTTATATCAACTGAGGACCTCAATGAGAGTTGTTAAAAGGTTGAGAAATAGAAGCTATAAAGGAAAGTTTAAGCAAAGGAACAAGATTATTAGGCTAAGAGAATGGTCTAACTACCCACCATTCAAGAGCAGCATAGAAAAATAATGACTTGCTGTTCTCTAGACCTAGGGAAGATGTAAGAAAAGGAATTAAGCTTAAAGTGAAATGTGAAAATTATGAAACTTTATGAGATGCTTCAAGGCTGAGTTTCACTAATACTCTAATGAAAAGGAATGAAAGTGCAGGTGAGGACTAACTAGATACTGAGGTTAAAAAAGATGATTCTGAACATTGCCTACAACTGAATTATTGCTTAGGACCCTAAGATTACCCCCAAAACAAAGACTTTCACTTATTCATAAAAAATTATAAAAGGGACCAATTAATTCATTTGGCTTGACAGAACTATTTAGTTAAATGTCCATCTCCATTTTTTAATAAAACAAGGAAAAAACCTAGGGAAATAAACAAGATGTGTGGGTATGTGTATATGTGAGTGGGCGTTTGTGGGAGTGTGTATGCGCTGTGTCCACACTATGAGGGACCCATGTCAAGGCAGAGCATATGGACTGTATAGGTTCCAAGACCACCATCACTACATGTGTCTCATCTTCTGGAGTATCCCTGTTTAACCCAGTGACTTCTGGAGGGAAACATGGGCCTTCAGTCCAGCTCCCGTGCATGCTGGAAGGCCCCTTCAGTATTCCTTCTTTTAGACACACAGAGCAGTTTGGCTCCACTAGGATAATTGTATAACAAAGCAAAGACTGACTTGGCTTTCTTAGTGCTCTTCATACATTTTTATTCTTGAAATATAATTTAAAAGCAGCAGAATTTTTCACTTAGCTTTCTCATATACATATACATAATTTACCCATTTGAAGAATACAGTTCAGTGGTTTTTAGTATGTCCATGGAATTACTCAACCACCACCATAACCTAATTTTAGAACATTCTATTATTTCAAAAAGAAACCTAGTAACTTTTCTAAGGATTCTATAGAAGTTTTCATGAAGTCCTTTAGTTTCACCAAAAACTATTGTATTTTTTTTAACAGACATATCTACTTTAAAAAATGAGTGCTGTCTTTCAAGTTGACAACATGAACTTGGCAGGAAATGTAATTAATATAAATATCTGAATGTATACCTTTGGTAGCGCCATATCTATCACAAATTAGGACCAAAACTAATTCGACTGCAACAGATTACACAAAGAGTTGTTATACAGAAGATGAGACTAGGATTTCTAAGCATTTTCCTATTCAAATATGATTAGATTAGGATTAAAAGGTGTTAAAAGACATTCAAAAAGAGATTCAGAAAAGATGATGGATGACCTGTTCTGTTTTTTTCTCCCAGGAGAGCTGTAAAGTAACAGAAAGATCCTTTCGGCTCTTTTCTTTCACACTCTGTTAGGATACAGCTGCTGTGACAAACACAGCCGTGAACCCAGTGGCTGAGACATTACAGTCCTGAGAAGGGTGAGTGGTCCAGAAAGGTTACACACCTCTATTTCTATGTGAAGAAATCATTTAGGACCCAAATGTTTTCCATCACAGTGCTCCACTATCAGCCAGGGGACTCAAAGCTGGCTCCTATGGACTGACTAGTATTCTTCCCCCAAATCCCATGTTGAATGTCTAACCCCTAATGCAATTGCATTTGGAGACTGGGCCTAAAAGGAGGTGCCCCCGTGCATCCTCAGTCACTCACATTTCTGACTGTGACCCCATGGACTGTAGCTCACCAGGCTCCTCTGTCCATGGGATTTCCTAGGCAACAATACTGGAGTGGGTTGCCATTTCCTCCTCCAGAGATCTTCCAACCCAGGGATCAAACCTGTGTCTCCTGCATTAGCAGGCAGATTCTTTACCACTGTGCCACCTGGGAAGCCACCTAAAAGGAGGTGTGTGTGTGTTGACCCTTTGTTGACCTTTCAGTCATGTCTGACCCTTTGCAACCCCATGGACTATAACTTGCCAGGCTTCTCTGTCTGTGGAATTTTCCCGGCAACAATATTGGAGTGGATTGCCATTCCTTTCTCCAGGGGATGTTTCTGACCCAAGGATCAAACCCAGGGCCTCCTACACTGCTGGCAGATTCTTTACCCTCTGAGCACCAGGGAAGTCCCCTAAAAAGAGGTAGTAGAGGTTAAATAAGAAAGGGCTTTAATCCCATAGGACTAGCACCCTTTAAAAAAGAGGAAAAGACACTAGAGAGCTCTCTTTCTTTCTCTCTGTGCGCAAAGGTGAGAGGGCAACTAACTACAAGTGAGAAAGAGAGGTTTCACCAGAAACCACAGCTGACAGCACCCTGATCTTGGACTTCTAGCTTCCCAAATTGTGAAAAAATACAGTTTTGCTTTTTAAGACATTCAGCCTCTGGCCTTTTGTTACGCAGCCCTAGCAGACTAATACCATAGATTAGCAGTACTGGATCCTTGTTACTGTATACAGGAAGGGGGAAAAAGACACAACGGAGAATAAGAAGCTTCTTTTAAAGGGTATCGTATAGAAATTGCAAACATTACCTCTGTTTGCTTCTCATTATCCAGAATTTAGACACTTAACTATAAGGAAGGCAAAGAAGTATCCAGTATATTCACACATTGCTGCTAAAACTGTGCACATGTGCGTGTAACTATAAGGCAGAAGGAGAAATACATACTGAGGACTTAGTAGTCTCTGTAACAAATGCTCTTCCTCCCAGTTTTAGCATCATTTTCAAGGTACTTCTTCGTTACCCAACAGCTTCCAGAAAAACGATTGTAGATTTGGTTTGTTGATATCACCCTGTGCCCTCAACTTTGATATTTGATCCAGATTTTCAAAAATTGCATTTGCAATCCTGTTTTGCTCTATGTTTTTATAGAGAATTCTGATCTTACTAATTCATACTAAAATATTTATGAGTGATAAGTATGTGGTACTGTGATGGCGCTTAGCCATTTGCAAGCCTATAACTGGATAGTTTGTGTGTCCGTTTGCATGAAGAATTAGCTTCTGTCTCTAGCAGGTTGTGCTGTTGAGACGTCCAAGAGGGAAGAGAACTCAGGAGATTACAGGGAACACATGCGTTTCCTCTATGCATGCTTATGTGCCTTCCCTTTGAAGGTTACTTTCTACGTACTGTCAGTGACTGAACCAAGGCCCAGGGGAGCCACGTTTGAACAGCTGATTCACTTGCTGCATTGTCCTGAGCTCATATACCCTCAGACTGTGTTGGCCCCTGCTTGTCTGTCCATACTTTGGGATTCATTTATAATCATTTTACTCCTAGCAGCCAATGAAAACGTCTAGCCCATAGCAGACATGAATGAGAGGACCTTCAGAACTGATATCTTTAATTAAAATCATAACACTCCCCAGGTTCATATCTGAAGACCACATAACACACAGTATTTTGATAATGAAATTCAGCTTGTACTTTCTATAATGGCTCTTCTTGGATAGAAGCCAAGTGGATTCAAGTTATACCAAATTTGATTATGTACCAGGAGGTATTATCATGAAGCTTTAAATATACAATTCAGCTTCTGCACTTCTATTAGGAGAGCCAGAATTGATTTAATTTTGTGAAGGTCAAGGGCAATTGCAGTGGATGTGTGTGAGGGGGCTTGGACAGGGAGTTCAGCTTCCCTGTCGTCAAATATGTCAGCAGTGATGATCCTCAAGCTTCCTCAACCGATAGGGTGAGGAGCCAGTGGTGATTCCATGAGCAGGAATTGGTGAGAACACAGAATTCCTGGGGTGGACTTGATCTCCTGAGAGCTTCTCTCTTTGACAGCAATAGCCTCATCTCAGGGTCAGCAAACATTTTCTGTAAATATCAGTGTCTTACTATTCCGTAAATAGTAAATATTTTAGGCTTTGTAGGTCCTAAGATCACCTTTACAACTCAGCTTTGCCTTTGTGGCAAGAGAACAGTCAGAGAAAATGTGAATGAATGTGGACACATGCCAATAAAACTTTATGTACTCGGGACTTTGAATTTCCTACACTTTTAGTATGCCATGAAATATTATTATTCCTTTGATTTTTGTTTTCAACCAATTTATAGATGTAAAAATTATTTTGCTCCCAGGGCAAAGCCAACCCCTGGCCTGGTTTCTTCTTCATTCAATGAGCAATTATCCAGTGACTCCCTGTGCCAACCACTGTTCTCAGTGATAGGAACGCTGCAGTGAACAAACAGGAGAAACTCACTGCACCACAGAGCTTACACTCTACATTCATCCACTGACACTGCTCATCAATCCAGAAAAGAGTCACCAGAACAATGCTGGGTTACAGTGCATGACACTGGTACAAGATTCCATGTTCAAATGCTTGGTGAGCCACTAAGTAATTGCAGCGACCATTCTGCAAGTTCAATTTCAAGCATGTTCATTGTGCCTAACTTTATTATATTCCTTTGACATTATATTACATCTCAGTTATTCCTCATTCCTTGCACAGTGCCTGGCACAGAAGAGAGATTCAGTTCCATCCTTAATTGAAGCTAAGATGCTATCAGCATTATTTTATGGAAAAAAACAGCTCAAGAAAAAAGTTGCTAGTGAACTCTAGGATGGTCATCATTGTGAGATGCACTTACATTTCAGAGCTGTTCAAATGGGAAAAAAGAAATGTGAGACAGACTCCATGAAACAGGGTAAATGTTTCCTAAACAAACGGTGTCCCTATCCCCCTTCATTCTGAAAAGGTACAAGAGTAATTTATAGCGAGGCACAAGGAGAGCCAAAATCAAAACTGAGGGCCGTGAGAGGAATGCCGCGTGAGGTTGCCACCCTGCATTCTGGTGACTCTACCGCCTCTGTGTGCTGGAGATGGAGATGCTTGTTCCCTCCTCACAGGCCTTGCTTGCCTTCCTGAAGATTCCAGAACGCTCTCATAGGCAGTCTTGCCTCCTTCTTGCCAGTCTGGTGGCGAGTGGTGCAGAAACATTTTAATTAATGGTGAACTTCTCAAAGTTGAAGTGCAAACAATTATAGCTTAATTTTACTTTCGGCCTCATTTTCGTCATTTACATTCTCTCCTCCCTCCCCATTAGATGACTTCTTTCACAGTCTGTAAAGCTGTCTAATGGTTCTGCTCTCGAAAAAAGGGCGTTGTTTCTCTCTCCCGCAATTAGAAGCTGCAGAGAGACAAAGAGCTCTTCTGATAAATATCTCCAGAGAAGTCCTTCCAAAAGGCCTCACTCTGGAGAATGATACCCCCCTTTTTTTTTCTTTTCCCTGAAAGGTGTATGTCTTCCCCATAACAACTGTTTGCACACAAGACTCTGAGAAAGTTCATAGCACACATCACAAGTACATCTGATATGTAAGTGAAGTGATCTGTAGCGCTGCTAATTAGACCTAAATTCTTGATTTACTATTTATAAAACAAAATTGATTATTACTTCATCAACAACATTTAAAGCATCATTAAGAGAGGTCTGCTCCAGCAGCCTCAGGTTAAATTTTTTAACAAGCACTTTAGTTGCTAATCTGTGTTATTGCCAACATATGTAAACTTCCTAATGCTAATTGCATTCAGCTGTGAATCAAACAATGTCTAATTCTCTTCAGGATTAATTATGCACATGTGCCGCCTGCATTCCTAAACATGGTTCTCATAAATAATAAGAGATATATCTAAGCAGATGGGATTTTTCCAACTAAATGATCTGTTTATCATGAATAAAACAAATGACACATACTAGACTTCAAATGCAGAGTCACTGCAACTTCAAATATTTTTAGCATTAATAATTATCCCAACAATCGTTGGTGTGAATACATTTTTTGAATAACCTAGCAGCAAACAATGTTTGCTCACATGCTATATTTATCTCTTACAACATTAAAAAAAAAAAAAAATTTTTGAACGGAGAACCAGAAACAGGGTTGTTTATTTTATGCACTGACTGGGTGAAGATAATTGTACACTGTAAAGATTCAAAGTCTACCAGTCTACCTTCCCCAGGGAGTTCTGTTTAAATGGACTTGGTAATTAGGCTGACAAAACGTTACACATTTGTCTCACTTCCTAGAACAGAACAGGTTGGTGAGCATCTTTCCTAGCATTACAGGGCTAGAATCATTTCAATAGTTTCATTTGGTTCTTTGTTCTGGCAACAAAAATAATTTTGGAAGAAAGTGTACTTCTGTAACGAAAAAAAGAGGAGAAAGAAATACAGGAAAATGTATACAATTGTTAGTAACCTATCCTATTTCTATGGGGTTATTTTTTGTTCATTTACATAGTGTACCCATAGTACCTGCATATTAATATGAACCAAAGTTGAATTGGAAAGCCTTGGCATTCCAGAGAAGATTAGAATATTTTTAAGGAGGGAAATCCTTAGCAGCTTCATCTAAGGCTGAAAACTTAATACCAATCCTGGCACTTTCTCCCCTTCTCTTATATACTTTCTATCTCATAGTGACCAAAAATGCATTTCTTATCTATGATCATTTTTTACTGGATTTTACTAGGTAGCTAAGCTGATTGATAAATTATTTAAATTATGGCTCTAAAGCTAATATAAGCATATGTAAACTCAGAATACAAAAAGACTCAAGTTTGAATCATGTCTCTGCTACTTGAGAGCAGCATGAACATAAAAGTTACTTAACCTCATCATGAAATTTCTTTTCTTCACCTCGAACACAGAGAAACACCACCTCCTTTACAGGCTGTTGTGAGGATCTGAAAGATATTCTCAGTTCCTAGGTCTAACTAGTCGAAGGTGTTCAGCTAATGTTAATTTCTTCCTCTTCTCATTTCCCAACATACTATTTAACTCTGAGCATTCCCAAACAGACCCTTAACCAAAAGAGGATCTATGGAATGTTCAGTGGCAGATAGAATGAGCAAGAGGAGACTTTCTGGTCCCTCTCAACCTCCCCATAGTCAACTGTTTCCTACTTGACCTGTACAAAACCTCCTTTGTCCTAAATTATACAATTCTTAGCTCAATCACAGTCTACACACTGCTTAAAAGCACAAAATTTGTGCTTCTACTGGTGAAATAACAACACCATGCGTTTCACAGGAACATTCAACAACACAACCGAGATAATACAGTGATAAATTAAAACACTGGATCAAATACTGATTTCAGTCATCAAACCTGACAAATTAGGTTAATGGAACTTGTGGCAATGACTGTTTGAATTCTTCTTACAATCAAACATTTTTGGCTAAGAATTCAGCCAAAGCCCTTCCTTATGGTTTCAAGAAGACATCCTTGGATTCTGAAGGAGCAGCATCTCATATCACTGCTTTGGAGGTGATGGTGTGAATGTGGTTAAAGGCAGAAATAGAATGTAGAGGAAAGTGTTTTTTGGCACAAACCATTTTGTCTCAGACCTTTCACACATTCTCACCTCTCCACATCATTTATATTGCACTGGGACTCCTTCTCATCTCTGTCCTCCTCAGTTCAGTCACTAAGTTGTGTCCGACTCTTTACGACCCCATGGACTGCAGCACACCAGACTTCCCTGTCTATCACCAACTCCTGGAGCTTGCTCAAACTCATGTCCATTGAGCCGGTGATGCCATCCAACCATCTCATCCTCTGTTATCCCCTTTTCCTCCTGCCTTCAATCTTTCCCATCATCAGGATTTTTCCAATGAGTCAGTTCTTTGCATCAGGTGGCCAAACTACTGGAGCTTCAGATTCAGCATCAGTCCTTCCAATGAATATTCAGGACTGATCTCCTTTAGGATGGACTGGTTGGATCTCCTTGCTGTCCAAGGGACTCTCAAGAGTCTTCTCCAGCACCACACTTCAAAATTATCAATTATTCAGCCCTCAGCTTTCCTTTTGGTCCAACTCTCACATCTATAAATGACTACTGGAAAAATCATAGCTTTGACTATATGGGCCTTTATCGGCAAAGTAATGTCTCTGTCTAATATGCTGTCTAGATTGGCCAAAGCTTTTCTTCCAAGGAGCAAGTATCTTTTAATTTCATGGCTGCAGTCACCATCTGCAGTGATTTGGAGCCTAAAAAAATAAAGATTACCACTGTTTTCATTGCTTCCACATCTATTTTTCATTAAGTGATGGGACCAGATGCCATGTTCTTAGTTTTCTTAATATTGAGTTTTAAGCTAGCTTTTTCACTCTCTTTTTCCATTTTCATCAAGAGGCTCTTTAGTTTCTCTTCACTTTCTGCCATAAGGATGGTGTCTTCTGCATATCTGAGGTAATTGATATTTCTACCGGTAATCTTGATTCCAGCTTGTGCTTCATCCAGCTCAGCATTTTGCATAATGTACTTTGTATACAAGTTAAATAAGCAGGGTGAAAAAAAAAAAATAAGCAGTGTAAAAATATACAGCCTTGATGTACTCCTTTCCCAATTTGGAACCAGTCTGTTGTTCCATGTCTGGTTCTGTTGCTTCTTGACCTGCATACAGATTTCTCAGCGGGCAGGCAATGTGGTCTGGTATTCCCATCTCTTTAAGTATTTTCCACAGTTTGTTGTGGAAAATCCACACAGTCAAAGGCTTTGACATAGTCAATAAAGCAGAAGTAGATTTGTTCTGGCGCTCTCTTGCTTTTTCTATGATCCAATGAATGTTGGCAATTTGATCTCAAGTTCATCTGCCTTTTCTAAATCCAGCTTGAACATGTGGAAGTTCTCAGTTCACGTATGGTTGAAGCCTAGCTTGGAGAATTTTCAGCATTATTTTGCTAGCATGTGAGATGAGCGCAATTATGTGGTAGTTTGAACATTCTTTGGCATTGCCTTTCTTTGGAATTGGAATGAAAACTGACCTTTTCCAGTCCTGTGGCCACTGCTGAGTTTTCCAAATTTGCTGACATATTGAGTGAAGCACTTTAACAGCATCAACTTTTAGGACTTGAAATAACTCAGCTGGAATGTCATCACCTTCACTGGTTTTCTTTGTAGTGATGCTTCCTAAGGCCCACTTGACTTCGCATTCCAGGATGTCTGGCTCTAGATGAGTGATCACATCATCTTGGCTATCTGGGTCATGACGATCTTTTCTGTACAGTTCTTCTGTATATTCTTGCCATCTCTTCTTAATGGCATTTGCTTCTGTTAGGGCCATACCATTTCTGTCCTTTATTATGCTCATCTTTGCATGAAGTATTCCCTTCGTATCTCTAATTTTCTTGAAGATATCTCTAGTCTTTCCCATTCTATTGTTTTCCTTTATTTCTTTGCATAGATAATTGAGGAAGACTTTATTATCTCTCCTTGCTAGTCTTTGGAACTCTGCGTTCAAATGGGTATATCTTTCCTTTTCTCCTTTGCCTTTCACTTCTCTTTTCTCAGCTATTTGTAAGGCCTCCTCAGACAACCATTTTGCCTGTTTGCAGTTCTTTCTCTTGATCCCTGCCTCCTGTACAATGTCACGGACCTCCATCCATAGTTCTTCAGGCACTCTATGAGATCTAATCACATGAATCTATTTGTCACTTCCACTGTATAATCCTAAGGAATTTGATTTAGGTCATACCTGGATGGTCTAGTGGTTTTTCCCTACTTTCTTCAATTTAAGTCTGAATTTGGCAATAAGGAGTTCATGGTCTGAGCTGCAGTCAGCTCCCAGTCTTGTTTTTGCTGACTGTATAGAGCTTCTCCATCTTTGGCTGCAAAGAATATAATCAATCTGATTTCAGTGTTGACCATCTGGGGAAGTCCATGTGTAGAGTCTTTTTTTGCGTTTTTGGAAGAGGGTGTTTGCTATGACCAGTGAATTCTCTTGGCAAAACTCTGCCTTTGCCCTGCTTCATTTGTTTTTTTTCAAGGTCAAATTTGCCTGTTACTCCAGGTATCTCTTGACTTCCTACTTTTGCATTCCAGTCCCCTATAATGAAAAGGACATTTTTTCTTTTTGGTGTTAGTTAAATGGTCATCATAGAGCTGTTCAACTTCAGCTTCTTCAGCATTACTGGTCAGGGCATAGACTTGGATTGATGTGGTATTGAATGGTTTGCCTTAGAAATGAACAGAGATCATTTGGTTGCTTTGAGATTGCACCCAGTACTGCATTTTGGACTCTTTTGTTGACTATGAGGGCTACTCCATTTCTTCTAAGGCATTCTTGCCCACAGTAGTAGATATAACGGTCATCTGAGTTAAATTTGCACATTCCAGTCCACTTCAGTTCATTGAGTCCTAAAACGTCAGTGTTCACTCTTGCCATCTCCCGATTGACCACTTCTAGTTTACCTTGATTCATGAACCTAACATTTGAGGTTCTGTGCAATATTGCAGGTTCTCATGCAATTCCAGTTTCCTATGCATAATCCATCATCCTGGCGTTGGACAATTTTTCTGTCCTCATTCAAAATGTGACTCATCTTAGATTAATTGGCAACCAACTTTTCAGATTTTTCAAGTATCATCTTTCTATCTCTCTCTATTTTCTCCTTAGTCAATTTTCTAGACTGAGATTTCACTGAAATATCCAGTAGAAATCAAAACTAAAAACAAAGTAAAAATAAAACAAAACAAAACAAAAATCTGGACTTAGTCCTGCCAGTATTTTCCTTTACCTGCCAATAATTTCAGTATAGTTTTCACTCATATTTTTAAAAAAAGCAATGTAGGCATTCATGACACTGAGATATTTTTAAAGTGCAATTACATTCAAAAGCTACAGTTCCCAAGAAAGTATTTCAGTTTTTCATCAATTTAAAACTAAAATAGTTATGAATTTCACCCTGCTTCAGTCTCCTCATTTGTAACATGGAGACAAAATTTGTAAATATCTTATGATTTGGGGGACTAAATAAAATAGTAATTGTAAATGCTTAGAATAGTGTGTGGCAACAAGTGCTTAATAATTATTTTCTTCTGTTATTATAATTAATAACTTACAAATTCAAGTAACCCAAACCCTGCCACAGTTTTTTGACCTTCATATGAGTTTCTCACTAATCATGAATTTCAGTTAGTAACCTAAGAACTAAATATTGCATGTGGATTTTTAAACATCTAGGTGCCCTTAAAATTGAAAAGCAACCACAAACACAAAAGGAAGAAAAGGAATAAGACACTGGATTAATGAAGGAAATGATGCTATTGGAGACTCTAGTGGCTACACAATATATCTGCCCCAGGCATTGAGCTTGAGGCTGTTTTTATGTTTTCTTCCATCACTTTTTCTCTGGGTTTATGCCCACATGTAAATGCAAGATCAGTCCATTCTCCTCTCCATTAGTGTCTTGACAGACTTGATAAGGCTATTCATGCTGTTCCCTAGAGTTTAATAATTGCCAAAAGATGCATTAAATGATAACACTGATGGTGAAGTACTTTAAGTCACTCAATTCTCTCATTTTGTAACAATTAATTTCATATCCTTCCAAAAACAATTTCAACTGCTTGGCACAGAGCATATGGTACTTAATATTTTACTGACATTTAAACAAGTCTAAATTTGCTGGTTTCATTAAATAGCTTTACACTAAAATTCATTTAATTTCAAAAACGTATGTTTGGCAATGAACATGCTATCTTATGTAACCTAAAGGGTACATGGATAGTAGGCTGTGGCCCAAACATATTAGATATCTTGCTAATGGATGCCGGAAAATTTCTGCTCTCTAATATCAAAATTTTAAGTCTGGGGACTTAAAGTAAAAATAAACTTAGATGAGAAACAAACTAGTTTCTATATGGCCTATTTGAAATATGAAAAGGGAAAGCAAATAAAATTTTCTCTACCCCTTTAGCTTTAATTATAAAAAAATATTTTCCAACTCCTCATGCTGCTGCTGCTGCTTCTAAGTCGCTTCAGCTGTGTCTGACTCTGTGACTCCATAGACGGCAGCCCACCAGGCTCCCCCGTCCCTGGGATTCTCTAGGCAAGAACACTGGAGTGGGTTGCCATTTCCTTCTCCAATGCATGAAAGTGAAAAGTCAAAGTGAAGTGGCTCAGTTGTGCCCGACTCTTCGCAACCCCATGGACTGCAGCCTACCAGGCTCCTCCGTCCATGGGATTTTCCAGGTAAGAGTACTGGAGTGGGGTGCCATTGCCTTCTCCACCAACTCCTCATAGATATTACTAAATTACTATTTGTGAGGTCCCAGTGAAATGAAACAAAAGATAATCTTCAGTTCAGTTCAGTTCAGTCGCTCAGTTGTGTCCAACTCTTTGTGACCCCATGAATCGCAGCATGCCAGGCCTCCCTGTCCATCACCATCTCCCAGAGTTCACTCAGACACACGTCTATCGAGTCAGTGATGCCATCCAGCCATCTCATCCTCTGTCGTCCCCTTCTCCTGCCCGCAATCCCTCCCAGCATCAGAGTCTTTTCCAATGAGTCAACTCTTCACAAGAGGTGGCCAAAGTACTGGAGTTTCAGCTTCAGCATCATTCCCTCCAAAGAAATCCCAGGGCTGATCCTCAGAATGGACTGGCTGGATCTCCTTGCAGTCCAAGGGATTCTCAAGACTCTTCTCCAATACCACAGTTCAAAAGCATCAACTCTCTTAAACGCCTTTAAAAATTATTTTCAGTTTTGAGTCATCAGATAAATGTATATTTTCTTTTATTTGCCTCAATGGATAGTATCCTATGATTTCTAAGGTTTCTTCTAGTTTAGAATCTTTGATTCCTGTTTCTTCTAAAATATTAAACTTGGACATACATTATTTTGGTCAATATTTAATATAACTAGTATTAAGTTGACATTCCAAATCAGTGGGAAAATAGATAGATTGATTAAATTTTGTGAAAGTATAGACTAGATACCAAACTGTATTTTATAATGCTTAAGTCTAATGTAAAAAGTTATAAAATAATTAGATAAAATTTAGAATGATATTCAGATAATATTGGGGTAAGAAGTTTTTGCCAAACCCAATTTCAAAGGCAAAAGTAGCTAAAAGAAAAATGACTACATATAACTACATAAAAATAAAAAGTTTCTATTTATCAAGAATGATAAATGACTAACTTGATGGACATGAGTTTGAACAAGTTCCTGGAGCTGGTGATGGACAGGGAAGCCTGGTGTGTTGCATTTCATGGGGCCGTAGAGTTGAACACAACTGAGTAATTGAACTAATAAGTGACTTAAGGAAAAGTTATTTGTTGGAAAAAGGTTAAGATTTCTGTTATATAAAAAATATGCAATATTTATAAATCACTAAGAGAAACAAATGAGACAAACCCCCCTATAGAAGAATAAGCAAAATATATAAACAAGTAATTAATGATAAAAGAGAAGAAAAATGGTTACACATACATGAAAAAGATATTCAGCTTCATTTGTAATATAAGAAATAAATATATAAGGAAAAAATGTATACTGTGGTTTTCAGATTAGAAAGATGAACAATATTAATGTTTATATTAATAATATATGAAAAAACGGACATTCTTATATGTGGTTTTTCTCAGTAGAAGCAACATTATTTGGAGGGCTATTTGGCTGTGAATATCAATAACCACAAAAATGTCCAGAAAAAAAATGACAATGAGGAACTGCTCCAGATTAAAGGAGACTAAATAACAGTGAACACAGTGTGAATCCTGGATGTATGCTGGGGCAAGAAAGTAGATGGGTCGAGGAACTCCAAAGAACTTTGCTGGGAAAGTTGATAACATTTAAATGTAGATTCTGGGTAGTGTGTGTGTGCTTATTTGGTCCTGTCCAACTCTGCAATCCTCCAGACTGTAGCCAGGCAGTCTCCTTTGTCCTTGGGATTCTTCAGGTAAGTATACCTGAGTGGGTCGTCATTTCCTCCTCCAGGGATCTTTCTGACTCAGGGATCAAACCCATGTCTCCTGTGTCTCCTGCATTGCAGGTGGATTCTTTACTGCTGAGCCATTTGGGAAGTCCCGAATTTGGTAATTTTATTGTGGCCCTGTAGCAGAACCTTGTTGCCCTTGGGAAAAAGAGGCTGGAGTATTTAAAGGGTAAGGGAGCAGAATTTTATCAGCTTACTCTCAAACTGGAAAATGTGTGTGTGTAAAGGATGGGGGTGGGAGAGGGAGGGAGTGAGATTCAGAGCACAAAGCAATGGAACAAAGGGCAAAATGGCTAAATCTAGGTAAAATATAGAGTTCCTTGAATGAGTCCTGCAACTTTTCTGTAATTTGAAACTATCAAAATTGAAAGTTAACAGAATAATCTTAAAGTGTACACCCAATGAACCAATACTTTCACTTTGGGAATTTCTCTGAAGGAAATAATCATGAATTTACAACAAGGATATTTATTTATCACAATGTTATTTATGATGGTAAGAACTGGAAACTAAACCAATTTGCTCAACAAATTCATTGAAGGTACTTATCTTATGAGGTATTTTATGTAGCCATTAAATCTTATTTAAAGCAAATGTTCATTAACATGGTAAAATATCTATGAAATGATGTTAATTTTAAGGCAGAATGTACTAAGGCAGAATACTTTGCTTTAAAATGAATTATTTGTTAAAATTGGTAGGTATATACTAATTGTATGTTAAAAAATCTTTATTTTTATCAAGTTCTTTCTTTAAGAAGGGCAATTTATATCCTTTCTGAAAAACATATCAAATAATTAACAACAGAGATAAAATAGAAGATGCTTTTGAGGCAAATGTCAAGGATTTCTTACATTTTGAATGTGTTGTGTTATTCATAAGGCTAAACAATGACTTCTTGGGTTCTCGGAAGTTTTGCATTTCTGGGTCACTTTCTCTATAAAAAATCATATGAATCCAGCAATTCTACTTTGGGATATTTTTCCAAAGAAAACGAAAACACAACTTTGAAAAGACATATGCACCCCTATGTTGGCTATAGCATTATTCACAATAGTTAAGATATGGGAGCAACCCAAGTGACCAACAATAGATAACAGATAACAAAGATGCAATATGTATAAGCAATGGAATATTACTCAGCCTTAAAAGAGAATGAACTCTTGCCATTTTGTAACTATGTAGATAGATCTAAAGGGTATTATGCTAAATGGAGTGTCAGAAAAAGACAATTACTATATGATTCCACTTATATGTGGAATTTAAAAAACAAAATAAATGAACAAATAGAACAAACCAGAAACAGAGTCTTAGATACAGAGAATAAACAAGTGGTTGCCAGAGAGGAGAAGGACAGAAAAATGATTAAAATAGGTGAAGGAAATTAAGAGGCACAAACTTTTAGTTACAAACTAAATGAGTCATAATAATGAAATGTACAATGTAAGAAATATAATCAATAGCAATTTAACATCTTTGTATAGTGACAGATGGTGGTAATTAGACTTATCAAAAATCATAAAAATATTATTGTATACTCATACTTTTATAAAGCTGGATATATTAAGATCATATATTAAAATATTTTCTATTTATGTAAAAGTTTATTTTTTAATTCTTATTTTTTAAAAAAATTAAAATGATTTCATGAGCTCCTTAAAGTACTGTGGGTTCTAGGCACTGCGTCATCTATTGTGCTTAGTGGGTAAGTTGAACCTGATTTCATCTTCTCTACTTGGTGTATCTGCTGGCTCATGAGGCATCTACAGTAGTACTTCTCAAACTTTAATGTGACTGAAAATCAGAGAAATATTGCTAAAATGTAGATTCTGATATAATAAATACAGGGTGAGATGAGAGTCTGCATTTCTGACAAGTTCCCAGACAATGCTAACACTCCTGGTCTGTCGACCATCTTTGGAGTAGCAAGGTGCTAGGATGTGGTTATATTCACCATGCCTGGGACCTCTATATGTTCATATATTATTCCTTAGCATTTGTGCTGTCTTTAAGTGCTATCTTTTATCCATGGTCATTTTTTCTTATGCATGCAAAAATATCCTTTCCTGCCTCCTTCACATGTACCTATTTACCTAGGGACATAGACTCATTCCCAGATGCATACCTGTATCTGAATCTGTACCTGGATGAAGGCATGAAAACTTATTAGCAGAGATCATGTCTTTGTGGTGGAAATCTGGATGATATTAAAGTCATTTGTGTACCTTACTCTTTTGCCAACTTCTCTTCATTGAACATACATCAATTTTATAAATAAAAATACTGTATATCATAAATAGACATGTCTACTATAAATATAGTAGACAGACTTGCCTATGAGTGTCCAGGAGTTTCCAGCGGAGGAATGGGTCAGAAGTGGCTTGCTACAGGGTTGGCAGGACTGAGTACGGGGAGTGTGAGCACAAGATCTTTTGAAGGAAGTCACCATTATCTTCATTACCTCCACCATAGTTTGGCCTCAGATCCAACAACAGGGAGGGAACAGAGCCCCACCCATCAATAGAAAATCTGATTTAAGACCGAGCATGGCCCCGCCCATCAGAGCAAGACCCAGTTTCTTCCACAGTCAGTCTCTCCCATCAGGAAGCCTCCATAAGCCTCACATCCTTATCCCTCAGAGGGCAAACAGAATGTAAACCACAATTGCAGAAAACTAATCCAACTGATCACAGGGACCACAGCTCTGTCTAACTCAATGAAACTATGAGCCATGCCATGAGGGGCCACCCAAGACAGATGGGTCATAGTGGAGAGTTCTGACAAAACTGGTCCACTGGAGAAGAAAATGGCAAACCACTTCAGTATTCTTGGCTTGAGAACTCCATGAACAGTATGAAAAGGCAAAAAGATATGACACTGAAAGATGAAATCCCCAGGTCAGCAGGTGGCCAATATGCTACTGGAGATCAGTGGAGGAACAACTCCAGAAAGAGTGAAGAGACAGAGCCAAAGTAAAAACAATGACCATCTGTGGATGTGACTGGTGATGGAAATAAAGCCTGATGCTGTAAAGAACAATATTGCATAGGAACCTGGAATATTAGGTCCATGAATAAGGGTAAATTGGAAGTGATCAAACAGCAGATAACAAGAGTGAACATCGATGGTTTAGGAATCAGTGAACTAAGTGGACTAGAATGGGTGAATTTAACTCAGATGACCATTATATCTACTACAGTGGACAAGAATCCCTTAGAAGAAATGGAGTAGCCCTCACAGTCAACAAAGAAGTCCGAAATGCAGTACTTGGGTGCAATCTCAAAAGCAACGAAATGATCTCTGTTCATTTCCAAGGCAAACCATTCAATACAACATTAATCCAAGTCTATGACCTGACCAGTAATGCTGAAGAAGCTGAATCATTCTATGAAGACCTACAAGACTTTCTAGAACTAACATCCCCAAAAGAAGTCCTTTTCATTATAGAGGCCTGGGATGCAAAAGTAGGAAGTCAAGAGATACCTGGAGTAACAGGCAAGTTTGACCGTGAAAAAAAAAAAAGGGAGCAGGGCAAAGGCTAACAGAGTTTTGCCAAGAGAATGCACTGGTCATAGCAAACACCCTGTTCCAACAATGTAAGAGAAGACTCTACACATGGACACCACCAGATGGTCAATACCAAAATTAGATTGGTTATATTCTTTGTAGCCAAAGATGGAGAAACTCTATGCAGTCAGCAAAAACAAGGCTGGGAGCTGACTGCAGCTCAGATCATGAACTCCTTGTTGCCAAATTCAGACCTAAATTGAAGAAAGTAGGGAAAACCACTAGACCATCCAGGCATGACCTAAATCAAATCCCATAGGATTATACAGTGGAAGTGACAAATAGATTCATGTGATTAGATCTGATAGATAGAGTGCCTGAAGAACTATGGATAGAGGTTTGTAACATTGTACAGGAGGCAGGGATCAAGACCATCCACAAGAAAAAGAACTGCAAACAGGCAAAATGGTTGTCCGAGGAGGCCTTACAAATAGCTGAGAAAAGAAGAGAAGTGAAAAGCAAAGGAGAAAAGGAAAGATATACCCATTTGAACGCAGAGTTCCAAAGAATAGCAAGGAGAGATAAGTAAGTCATCCTCAGTGATCTATGCAAAAAAATAGAGGAAAACAATAGAATGGGAAAAACTAGAGGTATCTTCAAGAAAATTAGAGATATGAAGGAAATACTTCATGCAAAGATGAGCACAATAAAGGACAGAAATGGTATGGACCTAACAGAAGCAAATACCATTAAGAAGAGATAGCAAGAATACATGAAGAGCTGTAAACAAAAAAGATCGACATGACCCAGATTACCAAGATGCTGTGATCACTTGTCTAGAGCCAGACATCCTGGAATGAGAAGTCAAGTGGGCCTTAGGAAGCATCACTACAAACAAAGCTAGTGGAGGTGATGGAATTCCAGTTGAGCTATTTTAAATTCTCAAAGACAATGCTTCACTCAATATGCTGGCAAATTTGGAAAACCCAGCAGTGGCCACAGGACTGGAAAAGATCAGTTTTCATTCCAATCCCAAAGAAAGGCAATGCCAAAGAATGTTCAAATTACCATGCAATTGCATTCATCTCACACACTAGCAAAATAATGCTCAAAATTCTCCAAGCCAGGCTTCAACAGTACATGAACTGTGAACCCAGATGTTCAAGCTGGATTTAGAAAAGGCAGAGGAACCAGATATCAAATTGGCAACATCCACTGGATCATTGAAAAAGCAAGAGAGTTCCAGAAATATATGAACTTCTGCTTTATTGACTATGTCAAAGCCTTTGACTGTGTGGATCACAACAAGCTGTGAAAAATTCTTCGAGATGGGAATAACCGACCACCTAACCTGCCACCTGAGAAACCTGTATGAAGGTCAAGAAGCAACATTTAGAACTGGACATGGAACAATGAACTGGTTCCAAATTGAGAAAGGAGTATGTCAAGGCTGTATATTGTCACCCTGCTTATTTAAGTTATATGCAGAGTACATCACACAAAATGCCAGGCTGGATGAAGCACAAGCTGAAATCAAGATTGCTGGGAGAAACATCAATAACCTCAGATACATAGATGACACCACCCTTAGAGCAGAAAGTGAAGAAGAACTAAAGAGCCTCTTGATGAAAGCGAAACAGGAGAGCGAAAAAATTCACTTAAACCACAACATTAGGAAAACTAAGATCATGGCATCCGGTCCCATTACATGGCAAATAGATTGTGAAAAATTGGAAACAGTGAGAGACTATTTTTTGGGGCTCCAAAATCACTGCAGATGGTGGCTTCGGCCATGAAATTAAAAGACACTTGCTCCTTGGAAGGAAAGTTATGACCAACTTATACAGCCTATTACAAAGCAGAGATACTACTTTGCCAACAAAGGTCTGTCTGGTCAAAGCTATGATTTTTCCAGGAGTCATGTACGGATGTGAGAGTTGAACTATAAAGAAAGCTGAGGGCTGAAGAATTGATGCTTTTGAACTGTGGTATTGGAGAAAACTCTTGAGAGTCCCTTGGACTGCAAAGAGATCATATCAGTCAATCCTAAGGTAAATAAACCCTGAATACTCACTGGAAGGACTGATGCTGAAGCTGAAGCATTTTGGTCACCTGATGGGAACAGCCGATTCATTGGAAAATTCCCTGATGCTGGGAAAGATTGAAGGCAAAAGGAGAAGAGAGCATCAGAGGATGAGATGGCGGGATGGCATCACCGATGCAATGTACATAGACTTGGGCAAATCTCAGGAGATGGTGAGGGACAGGGAGGCCTGGCGTGTTGCAGTCCATGGGGTTGCAAAGTTGGACATGACTGGGTGACTGAACAACAGCAACAATGACAAATGAAGTGCCATTTTGGTGATCTTGGTCATAACAGGTAGGGAAAATTAAATCTAGTTATTAAGGAGGTAAAACAATATTTCAACATAGAAGCGTTTCTAACAGAAATCATAGTTCTGTGTTTATTACTAAAATGAAAGCCAATTAAGATTTAAAAACATTCTTTCAATAGACAATATGATTCTCAAGATTATATGACTTATCTTTTCTTCTGGGACAAATACATTCTGAACAGTTAATATGTTGTTGTTAGATCTGCTTTTTAGTGAGTGGTGAATAAATACATAAAAAGTCTATTTACTTTGATATTCTTGGCAATGACCAACATAATCAATAATAGGCAAATCCATTAAGATGGTTGAAAATTCAGGGTCTATTACAGAGATCATTATCATAACTTGAAAGACATCTCCTCCACTTTCATTCCAACTCTTAAATACCACTCGCACTTAAACTTTAAAAAATTCATCTTTCGGGATCTACAACGCTGCTCCAAAGTTTATTTTTACATTTTTTTTAAGGTTAAAACATTGCTCATGAAATGTTCAATTTATCTGAATAGCATTAATAGAATTCCTTCACTTTTTCCATGAAAACTTTTTATCACCTCAATTTATTATACAGTGTTGATTTTTTCTCCAAACCCTCATATTTTACTGTATAATATGTGAATATTTTTCTAAGTCTTCGTCTGATCATTCATCAGGCTTTGATATTTATAAATGTTAGCTTAAACCTAAATAATCTGAAGAGAAAAGAATAAAAATCTGTAGTTTCAAATTGGACAAATATATTTTTCTTGGCAGTTGAGAGTCAGTGTAACTGAATAATATAGAATTTCATTGCAACGTAACAAATATAGTGTGTGTGTGTGTGTGTGTGTGTGTGTGTGTGTGTGTGTATAAAATCTTTGAAGTTTTAATGCTCTCTCTGTGCTATACCTTTTAAAATTTTATTTATAACCAGTATATGACATATAAACAATGGAAAGCTTTCAAAGTTGAATTCATTACAGGTATTAAATGCACCCATAATTATACCTTTCTCTATTCACTTGAGATGACCTGTTATTTGGCACTTTTTGGATGGAAATATTCTTGTTCAATTCATGGAATGTTTTCCACTATATTAGTGCTAGTATGTAGTGGCTGCCTTATCCAGACATATAATTCTTACAGAAATACTGGAATGGAACTCCACGAAATTAATATTCTGTGTTTCCCCTGCAGACCCTTAGAAAGAGGAATTTTATATGTTTTTTTGCAGAAATCTGATATAAGCCTGTATAACTTAAAGATCACATTCACGTTATTTCCCATAATTACTTAGCACTAGGCCAACACCCTGTATACAATGGCATATTTATTTTAGGTGAACTATAGTTTTGAGGTTTTATAATTTCTTTGCGTAATGTGTATATTTAGAAAACATATACATACAGTTGACAGACATTATAACTATTCCTGCTATACAATATAACCATTGAGCCTTTGTCTATGAATCATATAAACATAATGTTATGAAATGTTTTAAACTTCAGGAAATAGATTACTTTATCCTGTATTTCAAATTTAAAATTTTTATGGCAATATGTATATATAGAACATTTATATATGTGAAAGAAATTCATAATTGCCTATGTAAGTCTGTCTGAATTAATTTATTCATTTATTTCCCCTGAAAGTCTTCATTCACTACTGGTCCTTCAGTGGTAAAAAAATATGATGTCAAGGAGAGTCATTGACCTACCTACTAAAAACAGATTAACTTCTATAAAATAAAATCATCCAGGGATGCACTGATATTTTTTGATTGTTTAAAATTTGAGACAAAAAATATTAAACATAATAATAATCATGATCCCCTTGATTCTACCACCCAACTTAAGAGCTGGAATATTATTAATAGTGTTTCATCTACTTCTGTGTTTCTTCTTCCTCCCCCAGAAGTAACTATTATACTGAATTTTGTGTTTATCTTACTAATTATTTTAAAAATAGTTCTATCACAACAAATTATGTTACTTAGGTTCGTTTGCTTTTGAGTTTTATAAAAACAATGTATTTATTATATGATCATTAGGTTTCAACGTTACATAGCAGGGATTGGCAACCCGTCATCTGGGGGTCAAATTTGACCTGTGTATCAAATGTTACATTTTACATAATAAGAAAAAAAAAACTTGCAGAACTTTTAGTATTATTGTCTGAAACAGAACTTCCAATAATAAATTACCAGAAACTAGTAATTTAGAGATTGTCATGAATCACTAAAGAACTAAAAATTCTTTCTAAATTCTAAAGGACTAAAAAGTTGTTTCAAACTTACTGTCTTAGCTAGAGCTATGACTGTTGTTTAGAGGCTAAGTCATGTCCAACTCTTTTGTGACCCCATGAACTGCAAACCACCAGACTCCTCTGTCCACAGGATTTCCCAGGCAAGAATACTGGAGTGGGTTGCCATTTTCTTCTCCAGGCGATCTTCCCAACCCAGGGATCAAGCCTGGGACTCCTGCACTGGCAGGCAGATTCACTACCACTGAGCCATCAGGGAAGACCATAACAGGGCTGCCATAATAAAATAATCTGCTTAAAAAAAAGGCATTTATGATCTCACAGTTCTGCAGGCTAGAAGTCCAAGGTCAACATGACAGAGGTTTCTGGTGAGAGCTCTTCCTGGCTTGTAGATGACTGTCTTTTCACTGTTTCCCCATATGATGGGGAAGGGGACAGGGGAAGAGAAAGAGAGAAAAGAGCGAGGGAGTGAGAAAGAGAGGGAGGGAGGGAGAGTGAAGGAGGAAGGGGGCATGTGCAAGCTCTCTGTGTTTCTTCTCATAAAGGTACTAATCCCATCCTGAGGATCCCATCCTCATGACCTCATCTAAATCTAATTACCGTCAAAAGATTCTCACTTCTAAGTATCATCATATTTGGAGTTCAGGGCTTCAAGAAATTTTAGAGGTATGCAGTTCAGTCCATAACATTTATGCTTGAATTTTGTAGTTTAAATTCAATATATTCATATACTATATAATTAAATATATATATATATATAAATATATATATATACATATATATTTTACCAAGCAATGCAATGCATCTAAAATTCTGTGACTGGTCTTTGCATCCTTTTGAACATCTGGAACCCCAAATCAACACACTCTATCTGATGAAGTACTCTACAATATTTCAATGATGCTGACTCTGCTGTGGTTGTGCAGATGTAATATTTAAAATATATCTTTTGGCATTGGATATTTTTGTTGCATAGAGTAATAAAAGCAGAGCCCATTATCCCTGGATCACATATTTTTGTTATGAGTAACCTAATCAGTCCCCCCTCACCCCTTTAATCACTCCATTCCTCACCTTCTCTACTAAGTACTTAAGATTTCCTAAAATAACAACCCTTTACCAAAATACACTCTAAATTCATGAATTCTTTCCTCTGTTCATTCAGTTTCCTTTGACCAAGTCATTCATTTCGTAATATATACTCCAGACACACTAAGAGGTTTATGTTGTGTAAATACGTTTTATTTCCATTTTTAAACTATAAATTCACCTTGTTATCTTTTTTCCAACGTGCAATTTAATAAATTAATTTCTGGGTCTCACTCTCAGAGTTTCTGACTCAGAAAGCCTGTGGTGGAACCCAAGAATTTGAGTTCCTAATAAGTTTCCAGGTGATGGTGGTGCTGCTAGTCTAGGGTCCACGCTTCTCAAGCCAATGAAGTATTTTTTTCTTTCATAAACCCAAGTGATGTCCTTGGAATAATCTAGGTCATAGAAAGCTAAACCAGATTATATTGACTGATATTTAGATTTGTGAGCCCCTGCCCCTGTGGCAGGCCACTGCTGAATCATACCTCTGCAGGAGACACTCAAACACTCAAAGAGAGATCTACTTCAGTCTCTGTGGGGTCTCCTGGTGTGCATAAAGTTTTGTTTGAGCCCTCTGAGCATCTCTGGTGGGTATGAGGTTTGATTCTAAATGCAATTTTGCCCCTCCTACCGTCTTGCTGGGGCTTCTTCTTTGCGCTTGAGCGTGGGCTGTCTTTTTTTGGTGGGATCAGGTATGATCTAAATCAAATCCTTTATGATTATACAGTAGTAGTGACAAACAGATTCAAGGGATTAGGTCTGACAGAATGCCTGAAGAACCATGACAGAGGTTTGTGACATTGTACAGGAGGCAGTGATCAGGATCATCCCTAAGAAAAAGAACTGCATAAAGTTGTCTGAGGAGGCCTTACAAATAGGGGAGAAAAGAGAAGCTAAAGACAAAGGAGAATAGGCAAGATATAACCAACTGAATGCAGAGTTCCAAAGAATAACACAGAGAGATAAGAAAACCTTCTCCAGTGATTAATGCAAAGAAATAGAGGAAAACAATAGAATGGGAAAGACTAGCAATCTCTTCAAGAGAATTAGTGATACCAAGGGAACATTTCATACAAAGATGGGCACAATAAAGAACAGAAATGGTATAGACCTAGCAGAAGCAGAAGAACTTAAGAAGCAGTGGGAAGAATACATAGAAGAACTATACAAAAAAGACCTTCATGATGCAGATAACCACGATGGTGTGATCACTCATCTAGAGCCAGATATCCTGGAATGCAAAGTCAAAAGGACTTAAGGAAGTATCACTAACAAAGCTAGTGGAGGTGATGGAATTCCAGCTGAGTTATTTCAAGTCCTAAAAGTTGATGCTGTTAAAGTGCTATACTCAATATGCCAACAAATTTGGAAAATACAGCAGTGGCCACAGGATTGGAAAAGGTCAGTTTTCATTTCAATCCCAAAGAAAGGCAATGCCAACGAATGTTCAAACTACCGCACAACTGTACTCATCTTACATCTTAGCAAAGTAATTCTCAAAATTCTCCAAGCCAGGCTTCAACAGTATGTGAACCATGAGCCTCCAGATTTCAAGTTGGATTTAGAAAAGGCAGAGGAACCAGATATCAAATTGCCAACATCCATTGGATCATCGAAAAAGCAAGAGAGTTCCAAAAAAACGTACTTCTGCTTTATTGATTATGCCAAAGCCTTTGACTGTGTGGATCACCACAAACTGTGGAAATTCTTCAACAGATAGGAATACCAGACCACCTGACCTGCCTCCTGAGAAATCTGTACGCTGGTCAAGAAGCAACAGTTAGAACTGGACACTGAACAACAGACTGGTTCCAAATAGGGGAAGGAGTAAATCAAGGCTGTACATTGTCACCCTGCTTATTTAACTTAAATGCAGAATACATCATGTGAAATGCCAGGTTGGTATTTCACACAAGCTGGATGAAACACAAGCTAGAATCAAGATTGCAGGAAGAAACATCAATAATCTCAGATACACAGATGACACTGCCCTTATGCAAGAAAGCAAAGAAGAACTAAAGAGCCTCTTGATGAAAGTGGAAGAGAAAAGTGAAGCAGTTGGCTTAAAACTCAACATTCAGAAAACGAAGATCATGGCATCCCATCCCATTACTTCGTGGCATTAAATAGCAAAACAATGGAAACAGTGAGAGACTATTTCTTGGGCTCCAAAATCACTGCAGATGGTGACTGCAGCCATGAAATTAAAAGAGGCTCTTTGGAAGAAAAACTTTGACCAACCTAGAGAGCATATTACAAAGCAGAGACATTACTTTGCCAACAAAGGTCCATCTAGTCAAAGCTATGGTTTTTCCAGTAGTCATGTATGGAAGTGAGAGTTGAACTATCAAGAAAGCTGAGTGCAGAATTGATGCTTTTAAACTGTGGTGTTGGAGAAGACTGTTGAGAGTTCCTTGGACTGCAAGGAGATCCAATCAGTCAATCCTAAAGGAAATCAGTCCTGAATATTCATTGGAAGGACAGATGTTGAAGCTGAAACTCCATACTTTGGCCACTGATGGGAAGAACTGACTCATTGGAAAAGACCCTGATGCTGGGAAAGATTGAAGGCAGGAGGAGAAGGGGACGGCAGAGGATGAGATGTTTGGATAGTATCACTGACTTCTCTGGGTTAGTGATGGACAGGGAACCCTGGCATGCTCCTGTCCCTGGGGTTGCAAAAAGTCGGACATGACTGTGCAACTAAACTAAATTAGACTTATTTGAGCAAGCCACATTGAAGCTTTTAAGAAAGTCATAGAAAACCGGACTTTAGATTTATTATAAAGGTGTTGGTAGCACGTGGTAAGCACTGACTGGCTGCTTTCATACCTTGGTTCATTGTCTCTGTCTTAAGAACTCGTGAACTCTACATGAGTTCTTCCTGTACATGAACACCTAGGACAGAAATTTCATCTGCCTTCAATGATGTATTGTGCCTATTTTCATTTTTAAAAATTATGCAGTAAGTAATTGACAGGGCTCCTCTCTTTGGGTTGATTCCTAGGATACTCAGATACAAATACATAGCCAATGTCTAACAGAGCCTATGAGAAATTATATTTAGTATTGGGGCATTAATTTTACACTTGGGTTTATCTTATAGCACTTATTCTGATTCTTCCTATTCTATCAACTTTATCCTATTTTTATATTTTCTTTTTTATAACTCTACAGGTTACCTTGATTACTTTTTGGAAGAGAGAAGCAGTAAAGATTATGAAATCAGTGCCTAGCTAAGCCAGCAAACAAATAAGCGCATGATAGTACTGAAGACATCAAAATTACTAAAATGAGGTTCAAACAGATTCACTTAGTATCGCATAGATGATCTGGTGATCTGTTCTGTTTTTCTCTGGAGTGTTATCCTTCCTTGTTACTCAGTTATATTCCTACTTACTCTTTAACAGTCAGTTTTGCTGTTCTTCATCGTTCATTGAGGTTTATCATGAGTTTCACAGAGCATAAACTGCGATTGTTTTAATACGAGGGCCTAACCCACTGGGTTCAGGATTTTTTCTCTTTTGCAAGGAAACTTGGGAGAGTACTTCATAAATCTAAGCGATTCTGTTTTTGTTATATGTCTGGAATGTCATATTTATTATTGTACAGAAATCTCAAAAAAATGGCAGGAACACTATTCATGATAGATTATTTTTACCAAGTTTAATTAGCAGAAGGAAAAACTGCCAAAACAAATGGGAAGGGAATTGTTTTCTGTTGTTGTCCAAGGCCTCATTTTTAACCACAGAGTCACTGAAATAGCCCCCATATCCTGCTGCCATCTTGTTGATTCTTTTAAACAAACACTGAGTCAGAGAGAAATCATTTCTGTATTTCATGCAGAAAATACGTATGTTTTCTATCAAAAATTTGGGGAGATTATTTTTGTTTGGTTTAGAAGATTAATTTGCTAACATGTACAATGTTTCTCTACACTGTAATTTGTTTTTAATTACACATGAATACCATATGTAGCTCACTGACACTCTTCGTTAATTCTTGAAAGTAAATTTACTCACCACTCATGTTATTTGTATGGTGTGTGTGTGTTCCTTGTTAAGTGATTCCTTTCTAATTTCTAAATAATTAGCTAATTAAGGGCACGATCCTGGGGTTCTCCTGCAAGAATAACACCCACTGGCTTGAAGACAGCAGGGTCTGCTTCCACTGTGGATCACAGTGCTGCCTAGTCTCACCCTGTTGTTTTTTTCTAATTAAAATCACATTCAGTTTTGCAAATGTTTACCTGTGAAAATAAACTTGTTAAACAAGCTTGTTCATTTCTGTACTATGAAGATGGTTAACTCACTCTTGGTAGATGGATTCTATTTAGCTTCATGATAAACAGTAATCACTGTATCCACACTCCTGGCCAGCCACCTTGCAAACATCTGTAGTTGATCACAGGAGCAGCGTCAAATCAGAACAAACACCCCAGCCCAGGGACACAGACCCTGCTACTAATAACAAAAATGAGAGTGATAATAATAGCTCATACTTTTCTAGCACTTACTATATGCCAGACAATACTACACATACTACATATAACTCAGTTAATCATCACAAAAAACTGTCAAAGTTTATACATATCTTAATAACAGCGGGCTAATAAGCTCATTATTTTATTTAAAGGATATCACCTTTTCCGAAAATAACAGAAATATTTAAATGTACTGGAAATACCAGTGTTGCACACTGACATGCCAAAATGTGCTTGGTTCTGATCTGTTCTTTAACAAAATATTTGAAAAACAGTGATGCAGCTTCTTCGCTTATTTCATCAGTTGGTACATTTTTAGTAAGGTGGACACAGTGCTACATTGCTCAAAGTCAACCAGCTCTCAGGTGTAAGGGGAGAACGTTTCCCCTTGTTCAATTGGGCCAGTATAGAAGTGTCTGTGTTTATCCCCTGTGAAAAAGGCACGCTGTGCTAGTTAACTTTTGAGTCCATTATTTTACACTGACATTATCATTTCTTAAGTTCAGGCCATTTTTGGTGTTTCTCATTTAAACCAATATGTTCTTGTGTGAGCTGGTCCCCCTCGTCTGGCTAGAGACAGACAAGGGGGGCCAGCTCCCCTCCTTTCCTGGTTCTCTGTAAGAGGAATCTTCCAACAGCACTTCTCTGAGCAAGCAGCTCCCTGAGAGGAAAACCACAGGTAAGGACCAGAGTTTCCAGTTAAAAAAGCCCATGCCCGACTAAGGTAGGACAGCTCCTTCGCAGCTTGGCTCTACCCCGTTGCAGGATTTTTCTCCCTCAGTCCCATGATAGCACCCTTCAAGTCATCTTGACTGGACTGTATTAAGTTCATTAAATTGAGTTCACTATTAGGCAGTCCCCCTCCTCCCTTCATTGTAGTGACAGGCTACCACCTCCATGATTATCACCACCTCCTCCAGGAAGTCCTTCCTGAATACCACATTAGTAAAACTCTTCCTGCTTTGTGCTTTGATTCCCATATCTCAGTACTTACTGTTTTGTGATATATTCATTTATTGACATAAATAACCCACTACTAATTAGGAAATCTTTGAGAGCAGGAATTGCCACACCCCACCCACATAACACCTGTACGTGGCCTACCATGGCCTTACTTTTAAGGGACACCTCAGGGCCATGTGTGGAGTAGAAGAGTTGTTGTCTCTCGTGTGGACAGTATCCTCTCATTTTTATCTTTTTATGTCTTTTGTCTTTTAATTTCCCTTTATTTTACTTATGAGCAATTCTCAAGTAGTACATTAGTAGTACTACATTATTCTGCTTTTAGATAATAGCCAAACCTCAATAAAATGTAAACTTTTTAAACACAGAGTCTTATCTTTGTTATCATTTATTTATTTTGTGCACTCTGCATACCAGAGTGCCTAAGAGTGTCTGTGGAGCCAGACAGTCTGGCTTCCAATCTCAACTCTGCTTGTCCTGAACTGTGTCGTCTTATTTAACTTCTCTGACCTTTGTAGGGCATCTGTACAATGACGGGGGAAAAAAAAAAAAAAAACACCATTTCTACTTCATAGGGTTGTTGTGAAGTGAAATAAGGTGTGGACAACAGTTAGATCACACTGGGAGCAGAATAAGCACTTTGAAAAACAGCTGTTTCTGATTGTGATGGTTGGGACCACGTTCTCGTCCTTTCGGCACCCGCCATGCTCCCACACATCCTGTCTGGTCTGGGGCTCCTCATGGTCCAGAGGTAATAAAAACTCCCTGATGGCCTGACTAGAAGCTCCCAGAAGACATTCCCTATCAGTTCTAGATGAAATGTATCGTGTGTTCAGTAGATCTCCCTGAGTGTTCAGAAGCATTTTTTCTTATATTATTTCTTAAGCTGCCTCCATCCCATCTCACTCTATCCCTTCCATGTTGCTCATGCAAACTCCAAGAAAAGCCTGAACAAACAGGTAGGCCTTTCAACTTGTACCCTGAATGCACAACTAAATCCAAAGCTAATGAAGTTCATTCAGATTAAAAGCACTTCATATGCCTAGGACAACTCTTTATATAATGCAGTTAGGGGTAGAAAATTCATGGTATTTCATGCCTACTTATATGCTTTTCATGTGAAAAGATACAGTATAATAAAAGTCGAGGATTACTCATGTTAATTTATTATATTTTGCTGATATAGTCACATCAAGGGCTTAAGAAATATACTTCAACAGCAGTACAAATGAAGGAAGGGTGGTTTAAGACATGGTGCATAAATGCTCTCCTTCCTGCCGCTTTTAATGACACTTCATTTAGAAACACACCCTCTTTCACATGGATAACACTCTATTTTAGAGTTAGACTTCTAGAAAAAGAAACTATAAAATGCATTGAGCTGATTGTTTAGTAAAAAAATTTAACAAAATTACTGTCATACAAGTGAATTGAAATGTGACAAAAATGAAAGGTAGATACTCCATAATTCTCAAGACTATTAAATTTTAGAAGAAACCTATTCGACACACCAGTTTAATTTAACACATTTTTTTCCATAACAGGTAAATAAGAGCTCTATTTAATTTTAATTGGGTGGGTTTGGTGCCTTTGAAATTATAATTGGAGCAATTTATATTTAAATAAAATCAGTTATAAATTTATACTAATATAAATAAAATAGATTAATTTATTAAAGAAATTAAATTAATACATATTAAATAGAAACAAAAATATATAATGTCTTCTCACTAGAGAAAATGATCTTGGAAATATCTTCAATATGAACCAACACAAGGTACTGAGCACCTATATACACAAAATACTAAGTTGGGTTGGGGGCGAGTGTTGGGAAAGAACCAAAACCCAGGAAATTGGCAATAAAATTATATATTTTATAAAATCATATATGCAGGTCAACTTAATTATATAAATCAGTACATTACACAGATTAAATTAGGAGTGCAGATAATAAGTGTTAGAAGGACTCAGAGGAGAAAAACACTGCAGTGGTCTTGCAACAGCTGCCAGTCTTCAAAGAAGAGTTATTCTTTGAGCAGAGAATAGGTTACACTTAATAAGCAGAGAAAAAGGATCTGATCTCTTCATAGTCCTTCTGATGTCTGAAGAACAGTTTAAAGACCTGAATATACTGGACACAGCAGAAACTAATACAACATGGTAAATCAACTATCTGCCAATAAAAATTAATTTTAAAAAGACTGGATATTATAAAACTCCTAGAGGCAAAAATAGGCAGAACACACTTGGGCATAAATCACAGCAATATCTGTTTAGAACCACCTCCTAGAATAATGGAAATAAAACCAAAAATAAACAAATGGGACTAGTTAAACTTAAAAGCTTTTTCACAGCAAAGGAAACCATAAACAAATGAAAAGACAACCTTCAACATTCAATCTACAAGGCATTAATCTCCAAAACATACAAATAGCTCATAGAGTTCAATATAAAAACAAACAAATCAAAAAATGGGCAGAAAATCTAGACAGACATTTTTCCAAAGAAGACAGATGGCCAAAAGGCACATGAAAAGATGCTCGATATCACTAATTATTAGAGAAATGCAACTCAAAACTACAATGAGGTATTATCTCATACCATTTAGACTGGGCATCATCAAAAAGTCTACAAGTAACAAATGCTGGAGAGGGTTTGGAGAAAAGGGAACCTTCCGATACCATTAGTGGGAGTATAAATTGATAGAGCTACTATAGAGAATAGTATGGTGTGCTTAGTCACTCAGTCATGTCCAACTCTTTGTGACTCCATGGAGTTTAGCCTATCAGGCTTTTCTGTTCATGGAGATTCTCCAGGCAGGAATACTGGAGTGGGTTGCCATGCCCTCCTCCAGGGGATCTTCCCAACACAGGGATTGAACCCAGGTCTCCTGCACAGGCAGATTCTTTAACTTCTGAGCCACCAGGGAAGCCCAGGATAGTATGGTGTTTCCTTAAAAAAAAACTAAAAACAGATCTATCATATGATTCATTTCCATTCAATTCAATTCCATTACAGGCCATATACTTGGAAAAAAACATAATTCAAAAATAAATATGCACTCCAATGTTCACTGAAGCATTATTTATAATAAACAAGACAAAGAAGCAACCTAAATGTCCCCAACAGATGACTAGACAAAGAAGATATGTACACACACACACACACACACACACATATATATACACAATGGAATATTACTCAGCCATGAAAAGAATGAAATAAAGCTGCTTTCAACAACATGGATGGAACCAGAGATTACCATACTAAGTGAAGTAAGTCAGACAAACCAAATCATATACTATCGCCTTTATTTGGAATCTGAAAAACATAATACAAATGAACTTGTATATAAGACCCACCATCATAAAAAACAAACTTATGGTTACCTAAGGGGAAAGGTGTGAGGAAGGATAAATTAAAAGTTGGGGTTTAACAGATACAGATTACTACATATAAGATAGATAACCAACAAGGGCTTGCTATACAGCATAAGGAGATACACTCAACATTTTATAATAAACTATAAGAAAAATCTGAAAAAGAATATATATAAATGGATCACTTCGCTGTACACTTGAAACTAATATAGCATTGTAAATCAACTATACTTCAAAAAAAGAAAAGTAGATGAGATTTTCTAGATATTACATCTCCTTTCACTTGAAACATCCTATTACCTGTTTTTTAATTGCTAGTGCTGATTTATTATCCCCTTTTAATTTAGGTGGTTTTTAGGTTTTTATCAGCTCTATCTGAAATCACACATTGGTGGACTACCTATATCACTTTGAACTTTAGCTTGTTTTGTTATTTTAATTATTTCATCTCTTAGACCTCTGGCTGCAATTGTTTTGCTGGATGTATCAATAATTCTTAACCCTTTTTGTTCTTCTTTTCATTTTATTTCCTATATCCCACTTTCTCTTCTACCATATTGTTCTGAGTCTCTACTTTTACAATTTTCTTTTATGTTGTTTAACAAAAGTTTTCACAATTAAATAAGGAATGGATTCCTTTATATTATTTTTTAGTATGAAGAAATTGAAGAAAAAGAAACGGGATTTAAATGTAACCAACATTCAGGTCAAATGATTTGAGAAGATAAGCATTCTAGCTATGCTGAGAAGTCACTGGGTCATGAAATGACAGAGGTGTCAGATAGGATCACTTAGCTTTGGAAAGCTGTATGTTGTCAAGGCCATATATTGTCACACTGCTTATTTAACTTATATACAGGTTATGTCATGCGAAATGCCAGACTGGATGAAGCACAAACTGGAATCAATATTGCTGGGAAAAACATCAATAAACTCAGATATGCAGATGACACCACCCATATGGCAGAAAATGAAGGAAAATTAGAGCCTCTTGATGAAAGTGAAAGAGGAGAGTGAAAAAGTTGCCTTAAAACTCAACATTCATAAAACTAAGATCATGGCATCCCATCCCATCACTTCATGGCAAATAGAAGGGGAAACAATGGAAACAGTAACAGACTTTATTTATTTGGCTCCAAAATCACGGCAGATGGTGATTGCAGCCATGAAATTAAAAGATGCTTGCTCCTTGGAAGAAAAGTTATGATCAACCTAGACAGCATATCAAAAACCAGAGACAATACTTTGCCAAAAAAGGTCTGTCTAGTCAAAGCTATGGTTTTTCCAGTAGTCATACATGGATGTGAAAGTTGGACCATAAAGAAAGCTGAGTGCCAAAGAATTGATGCTTTTGGACTGTGGTGTTGGAGAAGACTCTTGAGAGTCCCTTGGACTGCAGGGAGATCAAACCAGTCAATCCTAAAGGAAATCAGTCCTGAATATTCATTGGAAGGACTGATGCTGAAGCTGAAGGTCCAATATTTTGGCCACCTGATCAAAGAACTGACTCATTTGAAAAGACCCTGATGCTGGGAAAGATTGAAAGAGGGAGGAGAAGGGGATGACAGGATGAGATGGTTGGATGGCATCACTGACTCGATGGACATGAGTTTGAGTAAACTCTGGGAGTTGGTGATAGATAGGGAGGCCTGGTGTCCTGCAGTCCATGGGGTCACAAGGAGTCAGACACGATTGGGTTACTGAACTGAACTAGGCTTTGGACAGTTTTAGCAACAAGACTAACTCATGATTTTTAAAAAACTTTCTTGGTCACCTCTAATTTCTCTTCCATTTTGTAAGAAGATTGCTCTTTCTCATACTAAGTATATTACCCCTCTTTTGAATATTATCTATTAGACGACCCCCACTGCCCCCTGCCAAGTTATAATTCCAAAGAAGCTGTGTAGTAACTAAAAGTGAAAGCCTTGGAGTCATACAAAACCTTTGTGACTGTGTACAAATCACAGCTCCATCTCCAACTGACTGGCCTTAGGCTTGTCTCACTTTCTGTCTACCTCACTTACACAGTTATAATGAGGAGTAAACAGAATGAGCCATGGAAATTTTCATAGCACAGAGATGCTGTGTTTTAGTATTTGTAGACGTAATCATTTTGCAGAGGACCAGAACAGTAGGAGTGAAGGAGAGAAAGACAGAAAGAGATTAAGATTGAAATTTGAAGGAACTGACTCATGAGATCTTAGAGACTGGAAAAACTGAAATTTGTAGGACAGATCAGCAAGGTAGTCTGTAGGGCTGAATACAGGCAGAATTAGTATGTTAGAGTCTTGAGGCAAAATTTCCAGCCTTCAATCTTCCCTAGGAAACCTCAGTTTTCTCCTCAGATTTTGCTCCTCACCTCAACTGATTGGGTGGGACCCATCTACATTAGGGATGAGGATAATCATACTTACACATCTTCACAACAAAATCTAGACTAGAGTTTGACCAACAAACTAGACCTCATAGCCTAGCCAACTTGATACATAAAGTTCACCCTGATAGTATTATTACCAAGGAGTAGATGTGATTTCTTAGCAATTACCTGAAAACATGCTCTTCATGACTCTGTGCTGTTCATAGACCACCTCTCTCTTTATGCTGAAACAATCTACCTCCACTTACCTGCATGTTAACTTGTACTAATCTAGGTTTCAGGTAATTCTTGACTGTGTTGACAATTATTGACAATTCTTGACTTGTGCGTACTCAGCTACTTCAGTCATGTCCATCGCTGTGCAACACTATGGACTATACGCTGCCAGGCTCCACTGCCTATGGGATTCTTCAAGGCAAGAACACTGGATTGGGTTGCCAATCCCTCCTCCAGGGGGTCTCCCCGAACCAGGGATCGAACCTGCAGCACCTCCTGCATCTTTTGTATCGCAGGCAGATTCTTTACTGCTGAGCCACCCAGGAAGCCCGATTCTTGGAAGCCCAATTCTTGACTACCAGAAGGAATTACCTTCAACTAGACTGTCCTTACTACTCCAGGCATAATCTAGCATATCTCCTGTATTCAAATCATGCTTTGTACAATCCTCTTGAAAGCAATGCAATGTTCCTTTCTATCTTTGTATTCTCAGCACACAGAGTATAGAGTAAAAAAAATTGAATGTTTGAATGAAACCTCAGTGAATATTTAAATAAAAAGTGATGGAAAGAAAAGGAGAAGAAAGGAAGCAAAAAAAGAGTAAAGAAGCAAAGAAAAAAAGAAGTTCAGTTCAGTTGCTCAGTTGTGTCCGACTCTTTGTGACCCCATGAACTGCAGCATGCCAGGCCTCCCTGTCCATCACCAACTCCCGGAGTTCACTCAAACTCACGTCCATCAAGTCGGTGATGCCATCCAGCCATCTCATCCTCTGTCATCCCCTTCTCCTCCTGCCCCCAATCCCTCCCAGCATCAGAGTCTTTTCCAATGAGTCAACCCTTCGCATGAGGTGGCCAAAGTACTGGAGTTTCAGCTTTAGCATCATTCCTTCCAAAGAACACACAGGACTGATCTCCTTTAGAATGGACTGGTTGGATCTCCTTGCAGTCCAAGGGACTCTCAAGAGTCTTCTCCAACACCACAGTTCAAAAGCATCAATTCTTCGGCGCTCAGCTTTCTTCACAGTCCAACTCTCACATCTGTACATGACCACTGGAAAAACCATAACTTTGACTAGACAGACCTTTGTTGGCAAAGTAATGCCTCTGCTTTTGAATAAGCTACCTAGGTTGGTCATAACTTTCCTTCCAAGGAGCAAGCGTCTTTTAATTTCATGGCTGAAGTAAAAGATTAATTTCTTTCTATGATCTGCTCTTGGACATCTTTGGTTGCCGACAAAATTTTTCACCTTTCCCTCATGACTGGAAGTGATGAAAGATGATAAGGTATTTGTATACAATCTTCTCTGTCATGAAAATTAAGCAATATATGCAACATACATATGTGTATATGCAACATAAGCATTGCATTTAAAACCACCACAGAACTGAAGATTTTGTGGTGGAATCTGACATTGAGATAAAAATTGATTGAAACTAGAATTTTTATAAACAAATTTCTGTTATCAGTCTTCATTAAAATTAGGCAACTCTAAAATATTTTGTTAGTTATCCCATCCTGTGTCACATGTGTTTATTATGTGTAATGTGAGACTCAACATCAGGCCACAATATCTATCTTGTCAATGCCTTCATGCAGATAATTCTTGGATATCCAACAAGTAAGAGGTCATTAGAACCATTTTCTGAAATGATGTTATCATGTCTCACATGAAAAGACATCACTTATGGGTAGATAATTCATGCTGCTGCCTTCTGAATATCTAGGGCTCCTCAGCAATCAGTTTAAAACATGATGCTCTTGGATCCTATGTAGTTGATTATGACACAACAGGAATCAAAAAACTCTGCATCTTTTTTATTTCCACAGGAGGTAGCCCAACATGAAGAATGTGGGCTCTACAGTGAGAAAGCATAGGGTGCCCTTATTTTACATTATTATTCCACATCTGCAGACAAATGATGGACTAAACACTTTGGGAATTATACTGGAGAAGGGAATGGCTACCCACTCCATTTCTCTTGCCTGGAGAATACCATGGACACAAAAGCCTGGCAGGTTACAGTTCATGGGGTCATAAAGAGTCACACATTACCGAGAGACTAAGCATGCGTGCACACACACCCAAGATGGACGGGTGTTGGTGGACAGTTCTGACGAAATGTGGTTCACTGGAGAAGGGAATGACAAACCACTTCAGTATTCTTTCCTTGAGAACTCCATGAAAGTATGAAAGGCAAAAAGATGGGACACTGAAAGATGAACTCCCCAGGTCAATAGGTGCCCAATATGCTACTGGAGAAGAGTGGAGAAATAACTCCAGAAAGAGATGGAGCCAAAGCAAAAACAACGCCCAGCTGTGGATGTGACTGGTGATGGAAGTAAAGTCTGAAGCTGTAAAGAACAATATTGCATAGGAACCTGGAATGTTTTTCCATGAATCAAGGCAAATTGAAAGTGGTCAAACAGGAGATGGCAAGAGTGGTCGTCGTTTTTGGAATCAGTGAACTAAAATGGACAGGAATGGGCGAATTTAGCTCAGATGACCATTATATCTACTACTGTGGGCAAGAATCCCTTAGAAAAAATGGAGTAACCCTCATAGTCAACAAGAGAGTCCAAAATGCAGTTCTTGGGTGCAGTCTCAAAAACAACAGAGTGATCTTTGTTCATTTCTCAGGCAAACCATTCAACATCACAGTAATCCAAGTCTATGTCCCAACCACTATTGCTGAAGCTGAAACTTAATGGTTCTATGAAGACCTATAAGACCTTCTAGACTAACACCCAAAAAAGATGTCCTTTTCATGCACACACACACCACAGTATAATTAAAGATGCAAGTTTAGTCTTAAAGAAAAAGAAATTAATGACTAAGGCAACAAGCACATAGAACTTTTGTTTGTTTTTTTTTTATCTGAAACTTAGAATTAAGCTCTAGCTTCAAGTGTTATTTTCAGCCCAGTTAGCCTATTTAAAATAAAAAAAAAAAAAGGTAATGCTCTCTCCTTGATTATTTTTTATAATATTCTGAATTCTGTTGAGGTGACTTAATAGAACAGTTATACAGAGAGCTGAGCCCTGAGAAGTCACCAAGAACACGGAAAACGCACACAATGGGAGGGGAGAGGGATGGATCATTTCCCTTTCTGGGACCGTGGAAATAGCATCATAAATATATTACATTTAGCTCTATTTTTTTCAGTCACATTGGTCCTTTTACACTATTTTTTTTATCTGAAATGAATTCATGTTTTAAGTGTTGATTTTTTTTTCATTGTTGATTGGGTTGGCTTTCTTCCTTTGCATGAGATTTCTTCTTTTGTTTTAGAATTTGGGTTTTCAGGAGCATTTTGTGTAAGGTTATTTTGGTTTGGTTGGTTGGATTTAGTTTTTTTGATTTTTTTTTTCTTTCTCTTGGCTTAGTTCATGGTCACAAAATTTGTTTACCTTTCTGCTTCCTTAAGCCCATCATTTGCATAAAACCATCATTTGAACAGCCTGGATGCTAGCCTCCTTTATGAGCTGAGCTCTGGGCATGCTCTGTTTCAAGCAGTAGTGGGGTCCATGAGAACTGAGCCCCTCCGTCTACAGCCAGCTTCTGCCTCAGAAGCCCCAAACTCATTGACATCCAGCCACACTTTCCAATTTGAATTCATCTTTCTTCTCTGGCCCAAGATGATGTTTACTTTGCTTTTGAGCCAAGCTTTGTGTTGCTGTTTTTTTTCCATCTTATCTTTCACTGTCAAATGTTAAGAGCAGAGACATTCTTCAAAACATCTACTGATACTTCCACTGTGACAGGATGTCCCAAGGGTTCTTACACTATCAAGAGTTCTTGAATATTGAGTCAGAGACTGAAAACAGTTAAACACCCTTCAGTGATTCAGTGGTTCTCAAATTTTCATACTCCCAAGGGTCACTACAGGATTTTGTTACAAGGTAGATTCCCAGACTCCATCTCTAGAGATTCCAGTGCAGTATGTTTGGAGGTGGGGCTACATACCTACAGTCTTAATAATCAATCTAAGTGATCTGGTCTGTTCCAAAACTGGATAATTGATGTAGTCTCAGAAATCAATAGCTAGAGTACATTACAACACAAGTATAAATAGGATTGGTCACTGTGGCAGAGAACTGTGTTCCTGGGCACTGGGTATCTGCTTGTGTGAGCCTCCAAAACTCACATCATTCTGTGAAGTAAGGGAAGACAGAATGTTCTAATGAATGTAGGTCTGATGGGAGAAAAAGAGAGGAACATGACTAGCACATCCAAGAGAGTTCTATGTAGCATGGCTCCCAGGAGAAAATCTCAGGTCAAAGGTGCAACAGAATGGTTAAAAAAATTATCAGTTTAATGTGGTGTGTCTTATTAATTAAGCACCTTTCTACTACTGTACTTAAGAGTGTTTATCTTATATTCTGGAAATTTCCATGAGTACTGGAAAAGCAGGAAGGGAATGTGCCACTGAACAATATTTTGTGAAATAATTCATTTGTGGGAATTAAAATTGGATGGATTACGGTGTTAAATTTATACTAAAAAGAAGTTGGCTAAGAAATGGCTAAATGACAGTGATATATTTATGAAGAAACAGGAGATAATAGGTGGCTGATAATTTCTTAACTGTACTGATATCAAAGTTCTTCACTACTAGGAAAATAGCAAAAGCTTTTTTAATCCATTTGCACATCACTTTGTATTGCAAAGTGGCCTGGTGTACTGCAGTCCACGGGGTCACAAAGAGTCAGACACGACAGGGCGACTAAATAACAACAACAACTATATTGTAAATTATGAAACGAGTAACTAGTGTCTCAGGATCTTTTGGCTTGCAGCATGAAGCGGTTCCAGTGCCATACCATGAAATATTAGTACAAAGAAATGGTACTTTACTTTGACAAGTTAGGAATTGACAAGTTAGATAATTTTGCATGTTTGTGTGTTTAAATATGCATGTATCCCTTTGCCAAAAGATGTGTCAAAGTGTTTTAAAGTTGAGCACACTGTGATTCCTTCACAAAACAGACCTTAACTGCTACAAAAATTCCACTATGGCTTCTACTCTCTAAATCATCTTACTACTTAAATGAAAGAAAAGACCAAAAACTTGCTTGCTTTTTCTATTGCAGGCTTGGGGGCAGCTTGCCATTTATGGAAAATGTGGAGCGGTTCTTCCATAGCTCTAGCTGGAATCTCCACTGGGGCACGGGTACACTTCAGATGAATGAAACTATGATCCTATCACAGAAGTTCAGACTGCAGAAAGATAGGGCAACAGGTATTTTATAACTTGGTTTTATATTTTTTTCTTTGTGATACTCCCAGCTGAAAGAAACTGAACATGGCCATGTGTAAAAGGAAGATCTGAATGAAAGGAACAGTTTATGTAGTGAATCTACATTGGGAGAATTTCAATTTATAGAAAGATATACTTTGAAGACTGCTCTCCAGGAATATGTAGTCAAAGAATTGATACGAAAGATTATAGACTTTTTAGTACAGCCAACACAGTGCTTAAGATGGGAAATTTTACCTGATGTATTAAGAAAAGTGTATCATCTTTAACCAGAAAAATACTACTTGCACTCCAAAACAATTTTTTAACCAGCAATATACTTCTGATCACTTTTAAAAAATGAATATAGAAATGTTCTAAGGAAATCTCTGTTCAGTAACCAAGAAAGTGAAAAGTAAAATTAGAGAATAGAGCCTATTTTTTGAGAGACTAATTTGAAAAATGTGGTGTCCAGATACAAACATGTCAGGCTGAAATACCGATTTTCATGAATGTAGTGTGAGAGCAACTTCACTGGGGAGGCAATACAGCTCAGCAGCTAATATATGAGATTTACAGATTAGATCTTGGATCAACTGGGTTCAGGCTCTATCCTTGTACTTACTATATGACCTTGAACATCATAGCATCTCTTCTCATCTGTATAAAATAATTTTTCCAAATAACCAGCACAGAGCCTTTCCTCTAGCTCCCTCAGAAGTGTTGAGGGGCAGCGGGGTAGGTAGTGAAGGGTGGGAGAGGTGGTTGTGGTACAGAGCAGGGATGAGAAGGCTGAAGAAACTAAACACACCATGTTATGTACAAGGCCCTATTCTAGGTATCAGATATCAAAATACAATTGGTGAATGGTCCAAAACCCAGTAGATATGAAATGCATTGCGGTGAACAAGGGGATTCACTGCCTAGATCCTCAACAAAACAGTCGTCGCCCAAATGCTAGGCATGCTGTCTTTACGCAACCTCCAGCTGTCAAGACTCAAGGTTTGCCTTTCCTGAGGTAGCGCGTATCCAGTGACTGACGAAGGCAGAAGTACGGAGGTCTGGCCTTTCCAGCTCGGGACGTATACACCGAGGTTGAACCAAGCTCTGGTAGCCTTTAATTACTTCAACTTCTCCCCTGCCCAATCCTACTTCCTCCTCATCCCTTCCATGATTGTTGATCCCTAATAAGCATCCTGTACCCTAAATTCATCTCAATCTCAAATTCTGGAGAAAGAGAGAGATCTGTGACACAGAGTACACTTTCTAGCAGCAGTCCAGTGATCTGAGATCCTGAGAAGAAAGCATATGAGACACAGACCACATGCAGCTCCAAAGGAGAAAGTTTGTGAGGTTCATAAAGCAATGTAGTATTATAAAAGCTCTTGTGAATCTTTGTCCAAATGCTCACGGTGCAGAATTTTTACAAGGTGATGTCTCTATGTGCTGGTTATACAAACAGTGGCTAGAACCACAAACAAAAGGATGGTCCTGAGACAGAGATGAATGGATGCTATTGTGGCAATCATTTTGAGAAATCTTTCCCAGTAGCAGTGATGGATTTGCATGGGCTCATTACATTCCATTTTTTGTCTTCTGCCATCACATTCTTTTCCCATTTTCTGTTTCCAAGTTAAACATTTGCTAGGAGGCATGCTGGGCTGAGGGTGTAATCTCTGGTCAAGGAACTTAGTGATAACTGATGACCTATTTTGTGATTATCCTTCAAGGTGAGCTAATCATAGTTGATGGCACAGCTGTGCCAAAAATGTCTCCATTGAGACTTTTTATTTTGGAGATTCCCTGCCAGGCTGTGGCAGAATATAGTAACTGTTGCTATTATTATATAAATTATGAAAAAATTAACAAAACATATGTGTATCCAGCCAACAGTGTGACCCAAAAGGACTTGGACCTCTTCTAGTTGTTTAATATAGCAGAATACAATCCAAGTCAGAGTGCAATATAGGATCAGGAGTACTAAGGTAAATCATCAAATATCAGAAGTCAAGCTTGGGTAGTCAGGCTGAGTTTAGCAAGGTAAATATCTTTTTTTTTTTTTTTTCCCACAAAGCAGAAGATAAGAAGCAAGGTCAGGAATGTAAAAACTAAATTAAGTCACCAAAGCAAATTCAAGGTTGAGAATCCAGGGAGGTAAGTAAACAGGGATGGGGAAATACTGTATCAAATATCAACAGCCAGGGCAAATAGTTATAAGAGTAATATGATAATAATAATAATAAGGATGGCATCTAAGAAGCATTTCCTATGTGCTGTCCACTGAGGTAAGCAGTCTACATGAAGGAGGTAACTACAAGTATTACCCTTATTTCACTAGGTTTGGAGAGGTTATAAAACTGGCTCAGTCATACAACTAATGAGGAGTGGAAGCAGAATTTTAATCCATGATCATATTCTAGAAGCCATGCCATTAACTATTATGCATCATTGTCTCTCCATGGAGCAACTCAATAAATAGAACACCAAAAGAGAAAAGAAAATGTGCTAGGGAATTTCTAACAGTTGATTCTACCTGGTAGTGTTTTTCTCATCCAATAAGTGTTCACAGGCTAACTCTTTAATGATCGGTTAACTTATCCAGACAGAAAATAGCTCTAAATTGGTCAATATTAAATGATACTTTAGTCTGCATAATAACAAGTACCACTTTTATAAAAAGTGAAATATTGATCAATTTTCATTACAGGGACTTCCTTGGTATTCCAGTAGCTAAGACTCTGTGCTCCCAATGCAGGGTGCCTGGGTTCAATCCCTGTTCAGGTAACTAGATCCCACATATTACAGTCAAAACTCCAGATGCTCCAACTAAACATCCTGGATGTTGCTAATAAAACCAGGCATAGCCAAATAAATAAATATTTTAAGAAGTTATTCACTGCACAAAATCACTATTTGTATCATTCACATTCAATGAGTTAAGGGCATTTCTACAATAATATAGGATAGTTGTAGATAATATATACTTGTGTTATATATAAGATATGCTACATAATATAGGTCTTCATATACTTCATGAAAATAAAAATTTTATTTATAAATGATATACTAAACTATACTAAGAAATAACTATATACCATCCATTACAAAATTACTATACGCATATAAAACAAGTTAAAATATATAGGGTGGGATTCTACTGTGATATTTGATATTTTCAATATCAAAGTGGATAAGATTCTTCACCAAATATAGTTTAAAAATTTGTCTAAAATAAGCCTATTCTAGAATTTCCTTTTCTCTTGGACCAACTGTGTTCCATTGATCCTCTTTCTTACAACTTAATGTTCTTTCCTCAAGCACCTAACTCCAGCACTGTTGTATCATGGAAAGAAGTGATGGTGTTGTCTAAAATAACATTGTTCTTCCATTAGCCAGTCAGGCATTCACACAAAATGTAAAAAGCACATACTAGGATGACCTTAATTCAGGGTCAGCTGATCTATTCCAACCCAGACTCTTTCTGTGTGTGTGTGTGTGTGAGTGTGTTGGGGGTGAGAATGAAGTTTCAGAGATGCCTTCATTATTTCACTGCACTCATCCCTTCTTTTATTTGGATTCCTGGGGTCCCTCTAGGGATTGCCTCTTGCAGTGATACACAGCTTCGCTGGTCCCTTCTGTTCCCACTGGTCCCCCACTCCATGGCCCCTCAGTCTTAACGCCCATTTGCCATAATCCCCACCCTCCCACATACACATACATTCCTCTCCCCACCGCAGTCACCGCTGAGAGTTGTTGACATGCTTTTACTGTGTCCTACTTACTGCCTCTTAGCCACAGAGGTTCCAGATCCTAACCAGCAGTTCTCTGATGAGCTATTAACACCCAAGCAGATAGCATGGCTCCAACAGATTACTACTAATAAAAGAGCACCTGTCTTATCAAGCTCAGAGCTGTCTCTGCCTGACCTGTGCCTGTGATATGGGTGTCTTAAATATTGTTTTGAGTCACTATAAATAGGCTCTGTACTAAGTAGCAATCATAACAACTGCTTAAAAACAAATGAAGAGTCTCCATGAATTATAAACTCAGGGAGATTACTGCTTAATTATTTTATAATCACCTGTAGGGGGGCCTGGGGGTGGGTGAGGTCTACACTTACACACTGTAAACTTTGTGCAAAAGTTAGCTTTCAAAATAGATTTAAAAGTAAAAATAATATTTTAGATTCAAAAATCAGTAGAATTGTTTTAATTAGAGAAAACATCATATAATCATTATCTTTAGATTCACTCATCTGCAAATGGAGGAAAAATGAAAAGTTGTCTATGCTAAGTCATTTCAGTTGTGTCTGATTCTGTGCGACCCCATAGACGGCAGCCCACCAGGCTCCCCCGTCCCTGGGATTCTCCAGGCAAGAACACTGGAGTGGGTTGCCATTTCCTTCTCCAATGCATGAAAGTGAAAAGTGAAAGGGAAGTTTCTCAGTCGTGTCCTACCCTCAGCGACCCCATGGACTGCAGCCTTCCAGGCTCCTCCATCCATGGGATTTTCCAGGCAAGAGTACAGGAGTGGGGTGCCATTGCCTTCTCCGGGTCTATGAGGTCATTGATATTCTTTCTACTGCTAAGACCTTATGATAATAAAATGCTTTGTGAGTGTTGCTTAAATACTAGCAAAAAAGAAATTCAGAGAACCTAATGTATTTAGCCTATTCAATTTTTTTTCAATTATTTTCTATTTTGGAACTGTTGAAATGAATTACTATGTAATAGCTTTTTGTATTATGTAATAGCTGACTTTATTAGAAATCACCTTATGTTTTCTGGTGAACATTTGCCCATATTGTGAAGTCATCATATAATCTGGCACAGTGGACACCTTATAGTTAGAAAAAGTTTAGGACTACAGTACTAATATTATGCATATTACAGCTCATAACTAATATATTTTGGCAAAGAAATGTTTAAATGTTTATTCTTGTTTTATTAAAAATCATATATTTACAGCAGACCAGCAAGGTGTTGAGACTGTATTTGTTTTATATCAAAAAGTCACTACAGTGCCATATTTTTCTCAAACTAGAGTATTACTTTAGAAGGTTATATTCACAAGAACATAAATATCTTATGGAAGATTTCTAATGCAAATTGTACATAAAAAATAAAATTTTTCCTATCAGACAATACTGTCTTGCCACATTCAAATATAAAATTGAAAATTAGATCTTTATGCTATCAAGAAGCTAGTGATAGCATCATGAAAACTCAGCTATAATAGTACAAAACTTCATAATTATGCTGATACAAACATGATAATAAAAACATACTAATATTATATAAACATTATAATGTTTACATGCCTGGGAACAAAGTGTACTATACTTACAGAACACTTGGATGTATGTTTTAGAAGATCATCTCATTATGTTCAATGAGAAGTATACAGTTAAAACACTGTACATCATTTTGAAAATTATCCCAGAGTTCTCTAATATGATTTTTATGTCTTGCTCATATGAATTATTTTATTTTCTGATAGCTTTTCAGTGTGGGAGAATAAGGTCCATGAATTTGCTGCATGAAATCTTTAAAAAATAAGAGGTGTCTAAGAATCTCTGAGATAGCTGACTTACGATGGGATTCTTTTACTAAATTTCTAAGTTTTTGTGAATCAATGTTTAATATGAAAGTGAAAGAGGAGAGTGAAAAAGTTGGCTTAAAGCTCAACATTCAGAAAATGAAGATCATGGCATCTGGTCCCATCACTTCATGGCAGATAGATGGGGAAACAGTGGAAACAGTGTCAGACTTCATTTTTGGGGGCTCCAAAATCACTGCAGATGGTGACTGCAGCCATGAAATTAAAATACACTTCCCCCTAGGAAGGAAAGTTATGACCAACCTAGATAGCATATTCAAAAGCAGAGATATTACTTTGCCAACAAAGATCCATCTAGTCAAGGCTATGGTTTTTCCAGTAGTCATGTATGGATGTGAGAGTTGGACTGTGAAGAAAGCTGAGCGCCAAAGAATTGATGCTTTTGAACTGTGGTATTGGAGAAGACTCTTGAGAGTCCCTTGGACTGCAAGGGGATCCAACCAGTCCATCCTAAAGGAAATCCATCCTGTGTGTTCATTGGAAAGACTGATGTTGAAGTTGAAACTCCAATACTTTGGCCACCTGATGCGAAGACCTGACTCATTTGAAAAGACCCAGATGCTGGGAAAGATTGAGGTCAGGAGCAGAAGGGGATGACAGAGGGTGAGATGGTTGGATGGCTGACCTGACTGAGATGGCTGATGGCTGATCACTGACTCAATGGACATGGTTTGAGTGAACTCCCGGAGTTGGTGATGGACAGGGAGGCCTGGTGTGCTGTAGTCCATCGGGCTGCAAAGAGTCAGACATGACTGAGTGGACTGAACTGAACTAAAGGGAAATATCAATAAAATTTAAATATTAATATCTGAAAGAAGAGGAAGAATTCAAGTATGACAATAATGAAATAAAGACATAATACATTGAAAAATGAATTCCATTTAAGCATAATGTTTCATTTCATAATTTTTTCCTTCTCTTTTTAATTGGTACAGAAATTATTTGGGGTGGTGGAACTTTCCACATCATTGTTGTGTTTGTATACATGCTTTGCACATTCACATTTTAAGAAAACTTTAGAAAGCACTCCCTGATTAACACTGGTCCACACCATGGAAAAATGGGGAGCATGAAATACTGGCAGCAATTAAAACGGACAGTCTAAAAGCAACAGGAAGGTGATATATTTGATGAATCCAATTAGGCATTTACCAGGAAAAAAAATTTTGTTTTTATTTTTCATTATTCTTTACAATCAAGTGCAAACTTTTGTCAATATAAGAAGCTGTACATTACACACCTTCATGTTTTTTTTTGTCCTTTTGAGTGCATTGCCCATTTTTAAATGATTGATAAAAATTGTTAAATAAGGCAAATACTGTACATGCTGTAGTGTAATGAGGCTTATCAGGCAGGGGGAATACTGCTCATCATGATATTAAAATTAAATGTAGCATTTTTTAAATCCTTGACATAAATAAAGAAGTTATTTCTCTGGACCACTGCTTTTTCCATAAACTCAATGTTCTGTATAAGTCATTGTCATAGGATATATTTTATTTTGAGGCAACTCAGTCATTTCCCCCCATAAATAAGTACCAAATCAAGTATCATTTATCTAAAAATTATGTCTTCTAAGGTCTATGATATGTTAAAGACACTAGTTAGAGGGGGCTAACTGCAGTTCTGGTAATTTATATCTGTCTTTTTAAATGACTTACTTTCCTTTAGGTATACAGATGATGTCTTCAGTTTAAAGATTAGTTGGGATGGTACATATTTATTTTTAGGAACAACTCAGATGTTATTGTCTGAAACTACAGCTTCTGGCTAGGGTTATGGAAAATATTTATTTTTTAAATAACTATTTGTTTTATTTTGGCTGTGCTGGGTCTTTGTTGCTGCAGGGACTTTTCTCTAGCTGCAGCAAGCAGGGGCTACCTGCTAGTTGCAGGGCACGGGCTTCTCACTGCGGTGGCTTCTCGTCGTGGAGCACAGGCTCTTAGGGTGTGTCGGCTTCAGCAGTTGTGACGCTTTGGCCCAACAGTTGCAGTTCCTGGGCGCTAGAGCACAGGTTCAATTGCTATGGCACACGGGTTTAGTTGTGGTACATGGGCTTAGTTGTTCCACAGCATTTGGGATCTTCCGGATCAGGTATCAAACCCATGTCTCCTGCATTGGCAGGCAGGTTCTTTGCTAATGAGCCACCAGGGAAGCCCTAAAATATTTCTTTGGGAACATAAGGGAAAGGGAAAATGCATGAGAAACTTTCAGGATCAAGAAGCCAATAAATAATGATAGTATAGGGATAACAGCTGTTCATCTTAGTAATCATATAGAATATTTTAAGAGAGTATTATTTTGTGTATCATGATTTGACATTATGTCTCACATTTCATTTGAAAACAAGTTTTGCAGGCAAATAAACACTAATATAAAACATGTAAGACTACGTGGCAGTACTTTCTAATTCTTTCCCTTTTTTCTCTTGATCCTATCATATCCATAAGGTAAGGAAGAGATGGAGATACTTTAATTACAGGCGGAAGATTGAATTATAAATCTTGGTAGCGTATCTAAAGAAATGCTTTCAATATATGTTGAAGGCAAAATTCAAACTTAACTCTGCTGGTTCTCAGCCTAGTATTTTTTGAATCAAACTCTTGCTGAGGACATGTGAAACTGAGTGTTTTATTATGCTATAAACTGAGGGCCCCCATATACTAAAAATAATGTTTTAAAGAGATTTCTTTAAAATCACCATCACTATTGTTAAACAATTATTGAATATATCCAATGTATGGAGAATTTGCTGAATTTCAACTAAGAAAAAGTGCAGTTGCTGGTAATTTTGTTTACTTATTTTTACAAAAAAATTAAATTTATATTTTTTTAGTTTATTCCAATTATAAAACCATTACAGATTAATTGAAATTGTGAGCAATTAAAAAGCATGACAAGAAATCTAAAAATCAATAATCTTATTCCTATGAGTTATTACCCCTGGTGGCTCAGACATCTGCCTACAATGCAGGAGACCTGGGTTCCATCCCTGGGTCAGGAAGACCCTCCTGGAGAAGGAAATGGCAACCCACTCCAGTACTCTTGCCTGGAAAATCCCATGGATGGATGGAGGAGCCTGGTAGGCTATAGTCCATGGGGTTGAAAAGAGTCAGACACAAGTGAGCAACTTCACTTTCATTATCATTTAATATGTTATAGCTCTATTCATTTCTTCCATGTATCCACATACATACATATTTTTAATACTAGATAATGCATCTTTTAATACAGGTAAAATAGGACAATTAAAAAAACTTTAATGTGGTCAATTTGATCTATCTTTCATTTTGTTTCTTTCCCCTTTTCTTTGGAAACTCCATTTATAAGCTAAAAAAAATATTTTCAATGTGTATAGACAAGGATTGATATTTTCGATTTATCAAGACATTGTGTAAGCCAATGAGAAAAATAAGAGCACAGAAATAGAAAAAAAAATGTTTAAAGAGCATAGACAATTCACAAATGAAGAAATACAGATAGCCAATAAGGATATTAACACATGATTAATGTATTTAGTAACTATAGGAATGCACATTGAAATAATAAGCAATAAAACAAGAACAAAGATAAAGGTAGGGAGATCAAGGGCAAGAGCATAGGAGAGAAAAGGAGGAAAGCTGGGTGTGCCTGGTGTTAAGGACAGTGTAAGAAACATTCCATATACTGTTGGTAGAAGACAGTGAGCAGTGGCATGGGAGTGATAAGTAGAAGACAAGTTGGGAAGGAAAAAGAGACCACAGTGATATAATCAGGAACCTCATGCAGGATAGCAGCAGGGGCAACAATGGAAAGGGGAAAAAATACATAATAATTAACAGACATTTTATTGGATGATTATCCCCTCCTCTGCATACACTATCTTATTTAAGCTTCATAAAAACCTTCTGGGACCTTCCCGGTATGTTGGACAAGTAAAGAATCTGCCTGCAATGTGGGAGACCCAGGTTTGATCCCTGGGTTAGGAAGACCCCCCTGGAGAAGAGAATGGTTACTCACTCCAGTATTCTTGCCCAGGAAATCCCATGGACAGAATAGCCTGGCGGCTACAGTCTAAGAGGTCACAAAGAGTTGGACACAACTGAGCAACTATCACTTTCACAAGGACCTTCTGAGGAAGCTTCATTTTACTGGTAGGAAATCAAACTCAGAAAATCAGTTTGCCCCATGTAGTACTGCTGTAACATTACAAAGCTAGGAATGTCTTTGATCTTAAATCTTTGTTTACTAGCTATTCCATCTTATTGGGTAGGATGTTGGATGTAAGAACATGAAAATATAAATTCTAAGGACAAGTGTAAGTAATACTCTTTTGTGTCAATATTTTTTTTCTTAAAAATTCTTAACGCTTGTTTCTATGGCTATGAGCACAGGTGTGGAAGCCCCAAACCTGAAAGAATAGCAACTTGAGCAGAAATTACAGCTTTTAAAGAGAATATGGATGGTACAAGAGTAAAATTGCTATTCTGAATTCAGGTCTTAATTTAGGAAGAGACATGAAGGGTGAAACAACTTCCTAGAGTTGATGAGAAAGATCTGAGACAAAAAATAACCAAACAAGAGTGTAGAGAGGGAGAGAATAGAGTCTGAAGACCATATCTAATAGAAAGTCCACATTTAAAAACATTAATTTAAAAAGGGACAGCTGGGACTTCCCTGGTGGCCCAGCAGTTGAGACTCTGTGCTTCCACTGCAGGGGGCACACGTTGGATCCCTGTTCAGGGAACTAAGATCCCACATGCCATGTGGTACAGCCAAAAAGTAAAATAAATAAAAATTAAAAGAGACAACTATGGCTAAATGGGGGGCTTCTCAAGTGGCACAGTGGTAAAAAATCTGCCTATCAGTACAGGAGACACAAGAAAAGTGGGTTCAACCCCTGGGTCAGGAAGATCCCCTGGAATAGGAAATGGCAATCTGCTCCAGGATTCTTGCCTGGAAAATTCCATGAACAGAGGAGCCTGGTCAACTATATTCCACGGGGTTGCAAAGAGTCAGACATGACTGAGTGACTGAGTACACACACACACACACTCAGTTAAATGATATAGGAAAACTTTCATGCCTTCTTGGTTATTTCCTCCATCATCACCCAAATATTACCCAATTTCATTTCTTTTAAATTCCAACCAGCTTAATGATCTTGCTCTTCTTTGCCCTAGTTTTCTTAATTTTATAACATTTTTATGCCAGTAGAATATTCTACTGAATTCCCTCACAATTAAGGCTTATGGAATGAATGCTTATGGAACGTTGTTGTCAAACAGGGGAAGGTGGAGGGTCTTTGTCCCCCTGGGGGCAATTGCCAATGTCTGGAGAGGGTTTTGGTTATCACAGTTCAGGGGAGGGAGGTGTCTGCTTCTAGTATCTGATGGATAGCAGCCAGAAATGCTGCTAAACATCTTACACTGCACAAGATCACTTTCCACAAAATAAAGAATTGTACTTCCCAGAGTAACAGTAGTACCCAGGTTGAGAAACCCTGGCTTAGATAAAGACATGTCAAATAACTCCCAGTTGGGATACTGTTTTCCTAAGAACAGAAGGAGATAATAGGTTGATAGGTGAGGGAAGATCCATGAAGAGAATTAGTTTCTAGTTTCAATAGCACAAGAGCTGGCTAGTGAGACCCATTTAACAAACACATGTGAACTATGGGGATGTTCATAGAGTGATGCTTTGCCTAACCTCCTCTCATGAAGCCAACTTGTCATGGATTTTATTTTACTCCTTTTTTGCTTTTACACATTTTTTTAAAACCTAAGCAGGATTGACTTTGAAATAAAACCCAACATGTTTTCCAGTTGATTTTGATTTAAAGGAAACCTTTGGTAGAGTGCCTCAGGGTATACTGGCTATGGCTATTTATCTTTATCCTAGAAGTTTATATATTTTAAGAAAATGATGAATGGAAGCTTTAAAAAAACTCATTATGGTAATTGATTATTATAGAAAAACCTTGGGAACTTTACAAAAGAGTACTGAATTCTCTTGGTATCTTAGTTTTAAACCAGACGTGTAATTAGAAGAATCCATAAACATTTGTCACAGTAAGAGAAGCCTGGTCACTAAGTTTAGAAAGAAATTCTGGAGTCACTTTATTGTCCTGTACTGAGATGACACACAGTAGTGGCTGCCACGTATGACAGGAGATTAATACGCCCTGTGAAATAAAAGACCACCCACGTGGAACCAGCGTGAAAGCAGTGATAGCAAAGCTTGGTTCATTTCTTTAGAAAGGATGATGTGTGATTCCTTCCTTACAAAGCCTCAGCATTTGTGAAGTGAGAAAACATTTAGTTAATATGTCGTTTAAACAATTATTTTTTAAAATTTTTATCTCTTGTGTTACTGTCTCTAAAATCTTAAAAAGATGTAAAAACATGAACTAAGAACACTATGAAAATATACCCATATCCACACACATTCCTCTTCACAGTCACTAACACACCACAAAATGGAAATCCATACAACTGTATGGAGAGTTTAATGGTTGATTTTTTCTCATAAATTTTTGTCTCTCTAAAGGATTAATGGCACCCCACTCCAGTACTCTTGCCTGGAAAATCCCATGGATGGTGGAGCCTGGAAGGCTGCAGTCCATGGGGTAGCTAAGAGTCAAATACAACTGCGTGACTTCACTTTCACTTTTCACTTTCATGCACTGGAGAAGGAAATGGCAACCCACTCCAGTGTTCTTCCCTGGAGAATCCCAGGGATGGGGGAGCCTGGTGGGCTGCCGTCTATGGAGTCGCACAGAGTCGGACACGACTGAAGTGACTTAGCAGTAGCAGCAAAGGATTAAGAGATGGCTATGGAGAAGAGCCAATTATTTCAGCATTAGAAAAGAAAAAGTATAATAATGTGATCATCTTATGTGATAGTATTTGTTGCTGTTGTTCAGTCACAAAGTCATGTCCGACTCCTTGCGACCTCAAGGACTGCAGCACGCCAGGCTTCCCTGTCCTTCACTATCTGTAATAATATGGTTTTGTGTATTTTTCACTCTTTAAATTTATACTCTGTAAGGTGGGTTGGAGACCATGGCCTCAGTTTCTTAGCCATCTTAAACCAATATGACTCCTCTTAAAGGGAAGTAATTCCAACACAATCCTGCCCTCAGCCACTAAAGGAAAATTCTTTCCAAATGACTGCAGGGCTTCCCAGTTTTAAGATTCAAAACCTCTGGACTTGCCACCATCACTTACTGCTATAATCCACCAAGTAGCAAGCGTATGGGATCCTGCAAATCTCATCTCCTACTGTCTGTGTAGAACTCTTTTCAATGTGCATTTTCTCCCAGATCTAAGAAGCACTTCAAGTTAGAGTACTTAGAACATTAGGCCTCTTAGCAAACTCTGGAAATTTTGTTAGGTTTGGAGTAGAGAAATCTGGTACTCAATCTTCTAAGCTCAAAGATCAGCAAATATAAGAGACTCATAGTATATCTTCTAAGATCCATGGGAAAAACCATGGATTGGAGAACTGCCTTCAAAAGATGCCAAGAGAACTCAGGAACACAAGCACTTGAATGCTAAGCAACTAATGTGGGGGATTGATGACATCAAGATGCTCATACAATTCAGGTTCTCAATCCACTAGTTTCAAGGAAAGTCATTACAACCAGACTCCTTAAATCTATTATCTTTGGCTACTTCTCTAGATGCAAAATTCCCTGTACTGATCAAACCTCTGCCATAGCTGCTTAATGCCCGAAATTTCCTCTTCTCACCTCTAACCTCCTTCCAGTGACTATTTCCATTGACCTTTCTGAAATTTTCAGTCCATTAAAACCAAATGCCCCCATCTTCCAAGCCTATTCCTTCCATCCATTCACAACTTTTTTTGTAAGTCAAAAATTGGCTCTCAGTCAAAGATAACACTTCTCATGAAGGCTTCTTGAGCACAGACTGATCATTGCCTCAAAACCTACATTCTATCAGTTTCTTAGGGTGGTAGAGACAATATCCTACTTTGATAATATCCACCCAGCCTGATGTTACTCATGAATTCCCTCAAAACTTCACAGGTTTGTGTTTATTGATCAATGTACATAATTTACACGTTCTGTTGTTGAATTTTGTTGCTTATACATTTTGAAAAGCAGTGTCTATGAAGCTTTTAAGCGTGGTCAGGCATTGATTCTGGTTACAGCTTTCAATCATTTGCACAACTAATACATACGAAGTATGTAGCTCATGTGAGATCCCACTCTAGGTATTGGGCGAACAGTGGAAACAGTACTGAAAAGACGGCCTGGCCTCATGGAGCTTATTTCCTCATGAACTTATTGGGACGCGTCTGACATCCACATAACCTCCCTTGTGCCTCATTCACAGAGACTCGGAACCATGTAGGTCAGTAAAGAGTTCTCCTTATGTTGTGCTTGGGGCTGAGGAAAGACCAAGGGAAAGTTCTATGATTTTGGACCCTTTCATCAACACTGTGAAACAGCTCTGCCACAGATGACTGCGGTGTTTTAATCTCTTAGTCTCATCAGGTTTCTGCCAATATTTTAGGATTTGAGAATGGCCAAGAATATATGAAATGTTGGCAATCACTGTCCTTGCCTACTTTTTGTACTATTTGATTATGACACGTTTCAGGAAAATCTCTTCTTTCTTTGAGGTTCATGTCATGAATCTACATCTCAACTTGGATGAAACATCCTAACAGGCAAGAGAGAATATTGCTTGAGAGTATCAAACAGCTGTGTGACCTTTAGCAAGGAGTTAACTTCGCTAAGCCTCAGTTTCCTCATCTTTAGAGGGATAAAACCAGTTCCTTCCTCCAGGGCTGTAGTTAAATGAGTTAATCTGTCTCCGATTAAATGAGTCAACCTCTCTCCAAGTGCTAAAAATTCTTCTCAGCTTATAAAAGTTTTCAATAAAGACCAAAAGCTTTTGATTTCTGCTCCCCTGTATCTCCATCTTCACAAAGACAGCACAATACACTCAGTTGCTCAGGCCAGAAACCTAAGCATCATCCTTGACTCCCTTTACCAGAAAACTCTCATTCCCCTCCTTCAGCAATACTCATGGCCTACCTTCAAACTGGGTTCCGTATCTGAGCACTCTTCCCACTGCTACCATCCAACCATCATTGATATGCCCTTAAGAAATGACATGCCCTTAAAATCAATTACACCACACAACATTCAGAGAAATATATTTAAAATATAAATTAAATTGCATCATTCCTTTCAAAACCATACAATTGGTGTCCAGTTACAGTCAGCCCCTGCCAGAACCATCATTCTTGCAGAATTGCATCCTTGTATTTCTTTAAAAAAATATTTACTGGATTGATTTATAATGTTATATTTAATTTCTACTGTACAGCGAAGTGACTCATTTATACATATATATGGTGAGGAGGGGGGGTCTGGGAGTTTGAGATTAACAGACACAAACATATATAGGACAGAAAAACAAGGTCCCACTGTATAGCATAGAGAACTATATTCAGTATCTTGTGATAATTCGTAATGAAAAAGAATATGAAAAGATTCCTTTTACTTCTTTAATCAAGGGTCTATGAGGGGTAAGCTCTGTCTATTCTGCATATCTTTGCTTTGAACTGGGTATGCTGTAGTTTCATTATGTCATATCTCTCTTTTCATTTCTCTTCATGGGAACTTAAAGCTTCACAGATGTGAGGAATCACATTTTTAATTGGAGAAAAAAATTCTGTTATCTCTGTAAAAGGAATAATGCTGGTATCTTTTTTTTATTATTATTATATGGTCTCCTTCAGGAAGTGCATTTATGCCTAGACTGGGCTTATTTTGCATTCATGTCTCAACTTCTCCTTGACAATTTTTTTTTATCTCTATGTACTGCTTTCTGACTAATTTACTCAAACATTTTTTAGTTTACTACATCTTTTCACATGTGTTCAATCCATGTTTCATGTATACACTTAATTGTTTAATTCCTACAACTGCTTTGGCCCTTTCCAGAAATTTTAGTTGGTTATCTAAAGTATATGTCTACTCCTTACTGACAGTGTCTTATAGTTTTGAATGTATAAGACTATATTTATTTTAAACTCATTTTTGGTAACATTTTTACAATAGTTCTATTTAGTTCTTGGGAGTGTGACTCTGCTGTGGGATACGCTTGCTGTTTGAGCCTCAGATGTTGGTTAATTTCAGATTGTGAGGACATATACAAAGGAGTGTCTCTGGTATAAAGACACATTGCTTCAAAAGTATAGCTTCTGCTGTGAATTGTAGGGTTTAGTAGGGCCCTAATGGACTTTCTATGAAAACTTTTAAGCTTAGGAATTTGAAGACATGCAGATGATATAAAATTTAGCCCAATGCTATGAGAGGCACAGTTCCAATGCTATATTCTCAGGGCAATATTTTGTCCCACTCTAGGTACAGGTTGAAACTGAGAGAATTCCTATTATCTCTCTGGGCTGATGATATTTTTTTTCCAATATAACATTGTATTAGGCAGAATTTTAAACCTAAGGGGTTAGTGTGAGGGGCCTTTGTCAAAATATTGAAATTTTCAGGTCCAAAATCTTATTGCTTGTCCTTTTTTGGACATAAAATTCTACCTCTGGGTCACCATGTTCAGGATACCCTCCAAAGACAGCCAGTGTCAGCTCTAGTTTGCTGTTTCCTCACATTTTGGGCTCTTGGAGATTTTCCTTTCTTTCTTTTTAAGTTCTCAGCCATGATTTCCTTTTTAAGTTTTAGTAGGCTATCCAGTATTTAGTAATGGAAGTTGTTGCATGGCACATGTAGAATTTCAAAAGTTTGAGTTCATTTGTTCATAGGAGCTGACTGTGGCTAAGATCATGAACTGCTTATTGCCAAATTCAGACTGAAATTGAAGAAACTGAGGAAAACCACTAGACCATTCAGGTATGACCTAAGTCAAATCCCTTATGAATATACAGTGGAAGTGAGAAATAGATTTAAGGGGCTATTTTGATAGACAGAGTGCCTGATGAACTATGGATGGAGGTTAGTGACATTGTACAGAAAACATGGAGCAAGACCATCCCCAAGAAAAGAAATGCAAAAAAAGCAAAATGGCTGTCTGAGGAGGCCTTACAAATAGCTGTGAAAAGAAGGGAAGTGAAAAGCAAAGGAGAAAAGGAAAGATATAAACATCTGAATGCAGAGTTCCAAAGAATAGCAAGAAGAGATAAGAAAGCCTTCTTTAGCGATCAGTGCAAAGAAATAGAGGAAAACAACAGAATGGGAAAGACTAGAGATCTCTTCAAGAAAATCAGAGATACCAAGGGAACATTTCATGCAAAGATAGGCTTGATAAAGGACAGAAATGATATGGATCTAACAGAAGCAGAAGCTATTAAGAAGAGGTGGCAAGAATACACAGAAGAACTACACGAAAAAGATCTTCATTGACCCAGATAATCACTATGGTGTGATCACTGACCTAGAGCCACACATCCTGGAATGTGAAGTCAAGTGGGCCTTAGGAAGCATCACTATGAACAAAGCTAGTGGAGGTGATGGAATTCCAGCTGAACTATTTCAAATCCTGAAAGATGATGCTGTGAAAGTGCTGCACTCAATATGCCAAAAAATTTGGAAAACTCAGCAGTGGCCACAGGACTGGAAAAGGTCAGTTTTCATTCCAATCCCAAAGAAAGGTAATGCCAAAGAATGCTCAAACTACCACACAATTGCACTCATCTCACAAACTAGTAAAGTAATGCTTAAAATTCTCCAAGCCAGGCTTCAGCAATATGTGAACCGTGAACTTCCAGATGTACAAGCTGGTTTTAGAAAAGGCAGAGAAACCAGAGATCGAATTGCAAACATTTGCTGGATCCTCAAAAAAGCAAAAGAGTTCCAGAAAAGCATCTATTTCTGCTTTATTGACTATGCCAAAGCTTTGACTGTGAGGATCACAATAAACTGTGGAAAATTCTGAAAGAGATAGGAATACTAGACCAGCTGACCTGCCTCTTGAGAAACCTATTTGCAGGTCAGGAAGCAACAGTTAGAACTGGACATGGAACAACAGACTGGTTCCAAATAGGAAAAGGAGTACGTCAAGGCTGTATATTGTCACCCTGCTTATTTAACTTCTATGCAGAGTACATCATGAGAAACGCTGAGCTGGAAAAAGCACAAGCTGGAATCAAGATTGCCAGGGAGAAATATCAATAACCTCAGATACGCAGATAACACCACCCTTATGGCAGAAAGTGAAGAGGAACTAAAGAGCCTCTTGATGAAAGTGAAAGAGGAGAATGGAAAAGTTGGCTTAAAGCTCAACATTCAGAAAACTAAGATCATGGTATCTGGTTCCATCACTTCATGGCAAATAGATGGGGAAACAGTGGGAACATGAGAGACTTTATTTTTGGGGGGCTCCAAAATCACTGCAGATGGTGATTGCATCCATGAAATTAAAGATGCTTGCTCCTTGGAAGGAAAGTTATGACCAATCTAGATAGCATATTCAAAAGCAGAGGCATTACTTTGTTAACAAAGGTCCATTTAGTCAAGGCTATGGTTTTTCCTGTGGTCATGTATGGATGTGAGAGTTGGACTATAAAGAAACCTGAGCACCGAAGAATTGATGCTTTTGAACTGTGGTGTGGAGAAGACTCTTGAGAGTCCCTTGGACTACAAGGAGATCCAACCAGTCCATCTTAAAGGAAATCAGTCCTGAATATTCATTGGAAGGACTGATGTTGAAGCTGAAACTCCAATATTTTGACCACCTGATGTGGAGAGCTGACTCATTTGAAAAGACCCTTATGTTGGAAAAGATTGAAGGCAGGCAGAGAAGGGGACAACAGAGGATGAGATGGTTAGATGGCATCACTGACTCAATGGACATGGGTTTGGGTGGACTCCGGGAGTTGGTGATGGACAGGGAGGCCTGCTATGCTGTGGTTCATGGGGTCGCAAATATCAGACACCACTGAGTGACTGAACTGAACTTATTCTTTCATTTTCCACGTTTATTCCACTCACTATAAAGTATCATTTCACTCATTTTATATAACCTGTCCAATCTCAGAAGGCAGTTGAGTTTGTGTTTACTATTATGTAACTCTGTCTTTACCATTCTCCATATCAAAAAAAATTCCTTATTGGGTTTTATCTTTTCTTCCTTTCTTATTAAAATTTAAGTAAAAGATGATCTTTACCCTATTCAAATGCAGCTAATGTTTTCAGCTTTACTTATGTTTTAATAACTTTATACTCATTCAATAAATAAACTATAATTTATAATTTTAGTACGGTGTATGAATTGGACTTTTTACAGCTATTATTTGTATTTTAGTTAAAATATAGTGTGAGGTCAAAATTTAATAAGTTTAGTGTCTGAAGTATTTCACATATTACAGCTCAGAAATCTTCTACAGAAGGACTATTCTGTTCTTTAGTTTGAAGCTTCTTGAGGACAAGAAGTTAGTTTTCATTAGAGCAATTAGTGAGATATTTACAAATTACTGACACTCAAAAGTGATTTACATGTAAACTAGCCATTTTGTACAGAAATATAATATGCTGGTCTCGAACTGCCTCCTACATCAGGTTCCAGGTCTACAGACTGTCTCACCATGAGAATTATTGGTTCAGTTTGTTGCCATCTCTCACTTCATTCTCCCTTTACTTATTACGTTGTATTATTTTCCAAGTTTCCATATCAGAGAAACTTTTGTTCTCTTTCCTTAGAAACTAAAAAACGTATTTGAAAAGTATGAATCAAAAATTACATATGAAAAACTATACTCAAATATGTATTTAGCACTTATTTCAAGAATGAGATATATTTGCAGTTTATCTGTTCACATAAGAATATTCACACGTACAATTTCATTTGCTTCTGACAACCACATGTGAGCTGAGTTGCCCATGAATATTCCCATTGTAGAGCATGAGAAAACTGATGCTTATGGGCCTCGGGTAACTTGGGATCTCTGCTAGGATTTTTAAGAGGCAGAGTTAATTTATACTTAAAGCCTAGATATCTAACTCTAGTTTCAATAGTCCTCTCACTTTTTTTCCAATGGTGTCTCCTGTAGAAGCCATTAAGATTTACACTCTGTGGGCAAGACAAAGAAATACCATACTCCCTTTATTAAATGGAATTTAGTTGTGAGACATTGGCTAGACTAAGATTTAAATAACAATATATGTCAAATAACAGGATATTATGACCATCAAATCGGCAATACCAACAATTGAGTGCTTGCTAATGGAGTTAAGTGAAATCAGGGGATCATGAGAAAATGTCTCCCAGTAGAGGTGTGAAGGCCAGTCATTGAAAGATAAATAAATTTTGAGTATACAAGTAGGATGGAGGACAGTGTGATAAGAAGTAGGATGGGTGAGGCAAATGTGCAAAAGTGGGAAAAGTTCAGAAAAAATGAGCCTGTGCAACTGAAAATGTGCTAGCAAATAATACCTGCGACATGCCGTCAGGTGGCTGCGTGTTTGCCCACACGATTCCTGTGATCTAAATGCTACTATGGATGGACATCACCACAGGACAGCTTATCTTGTACAATCAATTCATTGAAGCCAACAAATTTGAAGTAACAGAAATAAAGGTAGGACTATGATGGGGTGCAAAAAAAGACTGTTAAATTAGAGGTTGTGTTTTCATACTGCATCTTATCTGGGAGACTGTTGGTTTCTTTATGCACTGAGAGAACCAGTGACTTAGTAAGCACATTTGATACTTAGTAGGAAGAAAAGCGGAAGACCACTTTTCTTTCACAATCCCAAATGTGCAGACCAGATTATCATGCCAGACATCTCTCAGTGTTCTTGTGCACAATTAGCAGGTGATCACTTCCATTTGGTGGCAGGGGGAGGGCACCAAAGTCAAAAGAAATACACTTCTGCAAATATATTTGGAGTCATAATTAAACCCCTATAGCCACAATAGGCCGTGCCTATTTCACATCACATGAACGTGATGAACACAAAGAAATGGCAAATGTCAACATAAGAGTCAAAACTCACACTTACAGCTTTTTGCTATTCTCAGATGACATCTGAAAAGGAGCAGTTTGATGGAGAATTTTTCCATTAGCATCGCTGATCAGCATGTGCTATCAATTCTCTATTGACTTCAATTATTAGCACTTGCTCTGAATTTTCCATTAACTTTAATGATTGGCATTGGCTAAGAAATTTTAGTGCTTTCTATGACCAATATTTGCTACAAACCCTCCTCCTAATTCATTGGTCACTCTTAGCTATGATTGTGCTTTAGGTTCTATTTGCTATTATTTTCCCCTTACTTTTAATGGTTAGCTAAAGATCTAAATTCTTGCCAAAGAACAGTATTCAGCACTTGCTACGAAGTCTTCGTTTTTTTGGTTACAAGTTTTTAAACCTAAGCCAAAGGAGTTAGAATATATAAAACAAAGGAATTCTAAATGAAAGACACATGTGTAGTGGAAGACATTTAAAAACTGAAGAGTTCAGAGTCTTACAGCATTTTTGATAATCAAAATTTCAGCTCTTGACTAATCTGAAATGCTTTATTTCTTAGACATCAGCTATCAAGCAATGATTATGATCAATGAATTGGGAGAAAGACAATTTTAAGTTATTTTATTTCCTGTTCATTCCCTGGGGATGGAAACTGAATTGGGGTGGGAGTGAAAGATGAACCATCTTTTCTGAGACTGGTTAGGCTTTTGCGCTTCTACCAGTAATAAACTAAATACCACAAATGGTGATTTCCTCAATAGGTAGCTTTCCTAGATTTTTTGTTTAAGCAAAAGAAAATGCCAGAATAGATGAAAAAAAAATCTATTCTGGTAGCAGTAAGAGATCATTCTAAACATATGTCCTATTCTAAAAGAACTCCAAGGGAAAGTATCAAGATTGTAATTACTATTTGAAACTCCTAACTCCATCAACCCTAACCCAGATAATATTCTCTACCACCACAGAGCCCTCCTCTATTTCTGTTCCATCTTTAGTATGCACACCCAGCTATGGAAAGGCCAGATCTTTGGGGTGGGCTGTGGTTTCTTCTCCTCTCTATGCTATGACATTTTAGTTTGTTTGTTTCTTTGCTTTGATGGTGGCATGTTATCTAAGAGTTACAGAGGGTATCAACCAACTAATTTTGGGAGGAGTTACAATAAGGAGAGGTTTGTTTTGCTTTTTGGTCCCTGGGAGGTTTTGAGAGAACTTAACTCTGATAACCAATAGTGAATTCATTTATTTTTTATGTTTGTAGGTAAAGTAACTTCTTTTTTTTTTTTTTTCCTGTCCATCTAACTCTGACTCTTGGAGAAGAGTAGAAGTGTGAGGGTTGAGGGGTTTGGAGAAATTTCACTAAAAGTATATTGAAGCTAGGTTTAGATATTTATAACTCACCGAGATGTGAACTGGGGTAGGAAGGGGCTCAGGATTGGGGTTATTTCTGATTTTGTGATTATATTGAGAATAAACCTTATTATTTGCAAAATGTAGAAAATATTTTCACTCTATCATTTAGATTTGCATTTGTAAAGACATTTGTACTCTTGAAAAGTTAAGCTTTCTTATCCTTAATAATCTCTCCTCCAACCCAACACCCCAATCTGGACTTCATCAACTTTTCTTTTCCTGATTGGGAATTTCAGTTTTAGAGTCTATGCTGAGCTGAGAGTCACCTTGCAAATGACATTTTCCTAATTTTTAGACAAATGTAATAGATTTTTAGAAAATCATGAGTCAGTATAGCATGTGGTTTTATCATTTAATAATGTATTCCATTATAAAACATTCTAAGTAAAACTTTCTAAACTTTGAACTTGATCTTCCACTCTGTCCTACTCTACTTTTTAATAGTATGCTTACCAATCAGTCATCTTCCTCATAAACCAGTTCTGAGACAATCCAGAAAGATACTCACAGTCATGATATAATAGCACCTTTGTCATGGAACTTAGGCTCCCACCTCTTTAATGCACATTTCATAAGCATTTGGGGGGCACTAAGTTGTTAGGTTTTATGTTTTCTGTTTTAAAAGAACCAGAAGGTGAAGAAGATTACCTTTGGCAGTTCTGCTCCATGCCATCACTTTGTTGTCATTCTTGGAATGTCTCAGAAGGTTTTATTAGGTAAAGGCCTCTATAAATTCCAGGTGCTAACCATATGTTCATCATTGTGCCCACAAACAGAAAACAGTTTTATTTTCAAATCTGACTTCCTTGTGTAAGTACATCAAATCCTGCAGACTTGTTAGTACATCACTGTGAAAATCTTTACATAGTGTGAACTTTCTTTGTGAGCTGTTTCAAGCCAAAGAAACAGAACAACTTATTTGTATTCTCCCATTGTTCTACTGTATCTGAGAAGAGTGTGGAAATATAGTGGAATATTGTGGAAATATAGGAAGGAATTTGCTATTTACCCTTCTTAATTTACCCAATTTACCTGAGGCAAGTGGAGTTGGGGAGGAAATAGAATTTCTACCTTGTTAGTTTTACCCTCATTTAAGACTTGTTATGATTCTCTTTTGGGAACTATCAATAACTAGTTCCATTCCAGAAGCTGCCACTCTATAGTTCCATCAAGATTGCTACTTGGTCCATCTACCATCTGAGATGCCAAGTCTGGTAACAGTAGAGAGACAGTCAGATGACCCTGGACGCCCTGATCTAATCTTAACTGTAGTTTTCATTCACCTCCTTCGTTGGGTCTTTTGGAAAAAGAATGAAACAGAAGAGATCAAAAACAAACCAACAAAAATTAGAGTGATCCTCAAAGATAAAACACACACTGAAACATCTAAGTGAAATAGGAGGAACCAAATCTCCTCTTAGTTGTATTTAGTGATAGTTTATAGTATCCGAGCACTTCTGTTCAGTTTTGTGCTCAAATAAATCAAAAGAATAGTTCAATTATCTTTAAGTGAGTGACAAGTTGTTTGCAGAAGAGAAGCACAAAGTTATTTTGTTTTCAGAGTCAATGTAAATTGAATTATTTATGTAATTGGTTGTGGCACAACAGAGAGAAACTAACACGTAGTTTTGTTGTTGTTTAGTCACTAAGTCCTGTCTGACTCTTTGTGACTCCATGGATCTACAGGTCCATGGGGCTGCAAAGAGGAACAGGGATCAAACCTAAGTCTCCTGCATTGGGAGGTAGATTCTTTACTGCTGAGCCACCAGGGAAGCCCTAGTAAGTACAATATTCCTTTACTTGGAATAGTTTTTTTTTTTTTAATTTGAACTATGAAAATTTACTTATTTGGATTAAAGCTTTTAAGTTTCATTACAAGGCAAGAAAGCCTATGTGTATAGCAAGTCTATCTTAGACTTCAAATATTTTATATTATGGTAGTAGCAAATCATACACTTGTATTGGAGGCACAGATTTATTTAAGCTGGAAATCAGCTGCCTTTAAAATATAACTATGAACTGAATTTTGACAGCTGTGTTTATTAACAGCATGATCTTGATACATATATTAGTTTATAATAGTCCTTTACCTATGCACAAACATTGGTTATATGAACTAGTGGAGAAAATTTGTGAATTACGAGACAAATCTTTGGAAGTGAGGGATAATTCTGAAATATGCATATTGTATAGTATTACTTATGAAATAAATACTTCAGTTCAGTTCAGTTGCTCAGTTGTGTTCGACTCTTTGCGACCCCATGAATCGCAGCATGCCAGGCCTCCCTGTCCATCACCATCTCCTGGAGTTCACTCAGACTCACTCACTGACTCACAGAGTCAGTGATACCATCCAGCCATCTCATCCTCTGTCGTCCCCTCTTCCTCCTGCCCTCAATCCCTTCCAGCATCAGAGTCTTTTCCAATGAGTCAGCTCTTCGCATGAGGTGGCCAAAGTACTGGAGTTTCAGTTTTAGCATCATTCCTTCCAAAGAACACCCAGGACTGATCTCCTTTAGAATGGACTGGTTGGATCTCCTTGCAGTCCAAGGGACTCTCAAGAGTCTTCTCCAACACCACAGTTCAAAAGCACCAATTCTTCAGCACTCAGCTTTCTTCACAGTCCAACTCTCACATCCATACATGACCACAGGAAAAACCATAGCCTTGACTAGACAGACCTTTGTTGGCAAAGTAATGTCTCTGCTTTTGAATATGCTATCTAGGTTGGTCATAACTTTCCTTCCAAGGAGTAAGCGTCTTTTAATTTCATGGCTGCAGTCACCATCTGCAGTGATTTTGGAGTCTAAAAAAAGAAAGCCTGACACTGTTTCCACTGTTTCCCCATCTATTTGCCATGAAGTGATGGGACCAGATGCCATGATCTTCGTTTTCTGAATGTGGAGCTTTAAGCCAACACTTTAACTCTCTTCTTTCACTTTCATCAAGGGGCTTTTTAGTTTCTCTTCACTTTCTGCCATAAGGGTGGTGTCATCTGCATATCTGGATAAAAATATAAAGCCTACCTCCACCTTTTTTATCCCCTGTACATGTCCTTCTTGTTTCACTATCTGGGTCCAGGAAGAATGCATGTCATCCCTTAACACAATTATGAAACTCCTATTCCCACAAAAACCTGGTTTCTGTCTTTTAAGCTGTTCTTTTTACTCAATTCTTGTCCTTAACATTTAATAGACTATTGCCAAATGAGATAGGATTCATGTCAATTAAATAAATAATTAAATCAACTAAATACTTAATAAGGACTAGTTATATGGGTGTTTCCTTTAGCATGCATGTGTTAACATTTTACAAGTAGAAATTTATAGTGCTGCTATATAAGCTTTATTTTAAATTTTCTGATAATGAAGCCAATAATTTTATTCCAAATAAAATAATTAATTCAGTTACCTGCCTAAGAAATATTTTAAAAGGTTATTCTCTTTACCTGTATAGATTAAACCTCAAGTTAGATATTTGTAAAGTTAACCACTCCTAGTGAACTACATGTTTTTACCATTTAATAGACTCAGATTTCCTTGTGAGATTAGAAAATTAAACATAAAGCAGATAATAATAAATTCAAAACTCCAAGGCCTCTTTTCTAATGCAGTCAATGTTCATATTTTTTTCCTCTCTTTCTCTAGTATTTCTGGATAATAGCCTGGAGTTTAGCATTTACTGAATGTCATGTGTGTGCAATCTCTGCTTATTTTGTTTCTTTAGTCATGGAAACCTACTGAGGGCATGTGCTGGGTATCATGCCTCTTTCATATACCTACATGCACCCAGCACAGTGGATAACTTCACTTGACAAATTCAGGAATGAAGCAATGTAAATACTTTTTTCATCAATTCCTTGGTTAACAGTAATCTCTATAGGGGAAAAAAAATATTTGCTTGGCCATTTATTATTTTTCCTAGAAAACAATTCTCCTTTATAAAAGAATGCTGTTTTATTAACTATTACTGGTTTCCTAACTATTCTCTCTTCCCTGTTTTAAGTGTCAGTTTTAAAAAAATATAGCTTTCTGTCTCTGCTACAACTTTTGTTCAGTCTTAAATTTGTGCTAATTAAGGCAGATTTCCTTCAACTCACTTTCACAACTACATTCTTGTTAATGACATGCACTCTCGGTAACTCAGTGCTGAACAGAGTCCACTGTAATTGGGAAGGAAATTATTTCCATTGGTGTCCCTTGGACCCAGAGCTAGAAATGACATTTCGTTATACGTGGTGACATGGCCTCTCCTCTAAAGGAGAAATAAAAAAGTATTTCCTACAAATAGGCAACAGGCACCTGACCTGTTGGATCAGGTTACATTGGGTTATGTTGTGTTACATGATGTGACATGCCCTGAAGTGACCTGAGGCAATGTCATTTTGTGTTACCCTGGTAGAACACTGCTGCTCTTTATTAAACAACCATGGGAAGGCTCATCAGCAGTGGTCATGAAGCATTTTCATGGCACCTTTGCAAAGAAGTAGAGAATTAGCCATGCTCTGATCTGTTCCTCCTAGGAATCATTTAAGGAAATCAAAGGGCACAAGAATCACCAGAGTCACACAAGCTACCATTGCTTTAAAAAGTGGAATTAAAATGCTCAGTTACATAAGAGAGGCATGTGTTTACGTGACAAAGGTTCACACATGGCTAAGGAACAACTTAAACTCTCAAAAATGTTCCATTATAAATGATTCCAGGAGTCTTAAAATAATCACATAATTTTCAGATTGGTTTGCCTACTTTTTACATAAGGTTTGTTCCTAATTACTCTTCTGGTGATTAAAAGTTGTCCTTTAAAACTAAATATTATGTAAATTAGAAGTCTCAATTAAAAGGTGTCATAAAAGTACCTCTTTAGTCTTATCCTTGAGTTTATTTTTTTCATCAAGACAGTGGATCTCAGTAAGAAACTGTCTTAAATTATTACATTATGTGATAGTATATAGAAGGAAACCATTGTGTGTGGTCACTTTTTATAATGATTTTTACTGGTATTTTCCTATTAATATATCTTACATATAAATTCAATTTTAATGATCTGCATAAAGAATGGAACAATATTACATAGGTACATCTGTCTAGTGATTTTAGAGTAATTACTGGTGCATGGAACAGAATATAACCTTTTGGTTATATTCTGCAGTAAAAGGAATAGGTTAGAGAGGTTTTTATGCAAATTAGAAATGCTCTGTGTTGGAAGCCTAATTGTACTTTTTATTGTTAGACAAGTCAATACTGCTTTAATACACATTTTATAAGCTTCTTGCTGAAATTGTATATGAAAGGGATTGGTTTCCATAGATGAAAGGCATAATCTTAACAATGAGGGCACATAAGCAGAGTGGTTGAAGTACTGATAAAGGATTTGTTAGCTCCAACACAGAATAAGTCTTATTAGCCTCATTAGTCACCACTGTTTGACCCACTACTATTAACTGTGCGAGTCACACACATTGCAAACTAAGACAGAGCATCACTGTGTTTGGCCATTTAGAATAAACATAATCTAACATGAAGAGCGTTTCAACTGCAAAAATTGAAGGACTGTATCTGGTCCTTTGGTTTCCTCTTCACTTCAAGGGAATTATTTGAATACTGGGAATCTTAACTTTCAAAAACATTTGATATTTATATCATCAAGATTCAAAAATGTAATGTTCAGCTTCTTTTTGTTATCAACACAACTTATGTGTAAGAGGAAATGCAAACACAAGGGATTATTGGTTATAACATTATGAAAATATAAAAGAATAAAAGAACAAACAAGTTGTAGGGAATTCAAATCAGGTACTTTTATCTTTCATGTCATTTTCATTTACAATTGATTGTGTCTTTCCATTCAATAATGGGATAGGTTAAGAATGGTGGTTGTTACACAGAATAAAACATTGCTAGGAAGAAAATTCTAGAAATCATAAAAGAAGAGGAACAAAACACCAGTGCCAATGCCTTGGTTTGTATAACAGGTAGGGTTCCAGCAGTGTTGGGATGAATAATGTAGCTGCACTAAGTCCTATTTTCAGGACCTGCTTTTTTTAAACCTCATGATTCTTTTTTTTTGGCAACCTATATTTAAATTTGTCTGCCTAAATTAAAAATTTCTGTTGTTCTCAATTAAGAATCCTGACTAAATCATATATACCTTAGTTTGCATTGAGAACAAATACTTATTAAAGATATATATTTTAATTCAATAAATTATCATCTGAATTAAAGGCAATCAAACAGAAAGCTGCAAACCAACATAGAAACTTCTTAAAAATGTATGTAATCATGTAATTGGGAAAGAAATTAGCTCATTCATGAACTACTAATACTTATGATATTCTAAAAGCTGCTCTGGGCAACTGGTATTAAGGAAGGAAGTTTTGAATCCCAGATTTATTTTGAAAATAGAGCAAATAGAACATGCTCATGGATTTGATGCAAATGTAAGAATATACAGGGTGTCAATAATTTGTTTTGGCAATTAAAATTTTTGGTATGCCTAGTTACTGAAAAATTGAAGGCTAAAGGGAGAACAGATTTATGGACAACAAAGATCAAGAATTTGGCTTTGAATTTGGTTTGAGATACCAATGAGATATCTAACTAGAAATGCTGATGAGTATGCTGAATGCTTAAGCCTGCATCAGCCTGTAAGAGTCTGTGATAGGGAGAATCATGGCCCCTCAAAGATGTTCACATCCTACCCCACTAGAACCTGCAAATATGTTAGTTTACACAGCGAGGGGTTTAAGATGGCTAGTCAGTTGACCATAAAATAAGTAGATTATACTGGATTATTACAGTTGGTCCAAAGTAACCACAAGGGTCTGTAAATGTGGAAGTGGGAAGCAGAAGTGCCATTGTCAGAGTGATGTGTGTATGTGCTCAGTCATTCAGTCATGTCCTATTCTTTGCAACCCAGTGGACTGTAACCCACCAAGCTCCTCTGTCCACGGGATTTTCCAGACAAGAATACTGGAGTGGGTTGCCATTTCCTTCTCCAAGGGATCTTCCCGACCCCGAGATTGAACCCTTGTCTCCTGTATTGGCAGGAGGATTCTTTACCACTGGCCACCTGGGAAGCCCTTGTCCTCTGGATCTCAAGGATAAGTTTGCCCTGTTTTAATTTACTAAATCTGTGTGGTTCAGATATCAGAATGGCATTGGATTTCTCAGCATTAACAAGAGATAAGACAAATAACAAGCACAACAATAGCAATACCTTCTTCCTGAGACTACAGATAGGAGAACCAAGCCTCCATGAGGCTATTTCAGTGAAAATAAAAAGGATCTTATGCATTTCAGAACTTTTGAGTAAATTGAGAGGAGGCATGGGAGAAAGTTGGAAATGACAAGTCAATGATACACTTAGCTTTGTACGGTGCATGGACCAGCATGACAACTAGGTACGATGTCCGAGTGCTTTATTTTCCAAACTGGGATATTTTGAGAAAGAGAAAGAAGGTATTATTAATACTTATAGGCCTCCATCATAATTGGTTGAGAGCAAACTGAACGTATGGTCGCACTACACAGAGTTGGTTTCTTACAGTATGTAACGATCCCTCAGCCACTGGATAGTCAGCATGAAATAAGCAGCTGTGTTGCTTTCGAAAGCGTACCTAATTGATGAACATCTGGTGGCAGGTAGCCAGGCCATTAAAAATCAATTATACTCAATGACTTGCATCTGAGCCATACTGCACCAATCTCCTCGCACTCATCAGATCCACATGTTCCTGAATAAACACACGCACACTCAAGCTAGTGCCTTTGAACTTTGCGTGGTTGGAAGTGAATTTCATCAGTGGCTTTCCTCTGACCCATAGCAGAGAGAAGAATTTCTGTTGATCTACCCCTGACTGTTGACAGGTCAAGAGACCAGGCAGCAGTTTGAATAAAGCTCTAAATTCAAGGGTACCTAGAGCATTCACTGCTCTGTGAAACTCGTCAGGGTAGCATAATATATAACATTAATAGCATAGGCTGGGTAACAAAATAAGGAGGGAATGATGATCAGGGACTAGATTTAGGGTATGATAAGGAAATAAGTTACTAATTATGGAGAATGTGGAAAAGCTTCCTTTACAAATCTCAGCTGAGAAGTTGGATTTATGTTTCTAGATTCTCTGCAGCAATTAGTGAACAATTTTCCTGCTCTTTTGAGATGCACAGTCCAAAGAGCTGTACTGTTAAGGAAAGTGGGTTGAGAGAAGAAGATGGACCTGTTGCCTAAACTACCACCCCCAATGAAAACCAAAATCTCCTGATCAGAAGTATCCTTGAATTGTAACTTGAATGGCAACAGAGATGTCTGTAATAAATCCTAGACTTTTGTCAGGTCATGAGAGTGATTGTGAAGAAGTCATTTAAATGGAAGATAAATTTTATTTTAAAATTAACTTTCCATTAATAATCAAAGAACTACTTCTAAATACACAAAGCTCTGGAAACACAAAAGCATGCTTGTTACGGGGTCAGGAGGCAAGCATCATTCTTTACCCGTTCAACAACTAACATACTAGTCACAAAGAAGGGTTTTAGGAAAAAACAGAAGTGAGATTTAGAAGGAATCTGGACAAAAATGTGAACAATTCCATTGTGAAATATATAAACAATTAGATCTCTTCTATGAACATGGTTTAAGGAAACTTTCCTGTAGGTCAGTGTATAGTTTTAAACACAAAATACATAAAATAAGAGAGCTCATTATCTTGACTTTATGCTTCAAACACGTTTTTCCCTCCATTTTAAACTGTGATAATGACTGTCTATTTGCAATGAGAGTTCTTAAATTTGTAAAGAAGCTTAGAGATCATTTAGTTCAACCCTCTTATTTATAGTTAACATAATTGAGGCCTTGAAGGGTGACCCCAGGTCAGCCTTACCTCAGGTCATGCACCTTATAAATGGAGATTGGAGACTCAAAGCCAGATCTTCTGGCTCCAAGTCCACTGCTGTATTTTTTCAACTGTTTTTAAAATGTAAGGCTTATATTTCATATTGACATGTTTATGAAGAGCTAAGCCTGATTATGGCATAATATAACTTAAAGCCATATTGAATCTTTGGAACTGAAATATAAGCAAACTAACACTTGTTAAGCTAGTTAACTATTCTTCCTCCTAATGGGCTTAATAATCCATCATTTGACCTTTGTAATTTCTTCTCATGCACACTAATACAAATATGACATATACAGCCTTATGGCTATGTACATACTGCAATATTCATAAATATATATATCTTAATTTTACATTGTAAAATATAGAGTATCTAGGAAAATGAGATCAGAATTTGTCAGTAATCAATACATATATGAGAATTGTATAAGCTACTGTTCTTAAAATTAATAATTTTCATTTATGCTAAATAGCTAGATATTTTAACATAACGTTTAGTGGTTGAATTTTCAGCTCTGTATTTGAAGCTATCTACTTATTCATCAAAAGGCAGTTTCAGTTTCACTCCAGTCCTAGAAATAATCATTCAAGCACTTTATTGTATGGTGTGACTTTTTCTGACAACATCTGTTGCTCTGAAACAGTCAAGTACCCAGAGCGACAAAGAGGGTGTTTGCTACTATTTTACCCATGCTGAAAAGATGGGCCAGAGAGAGCTGTACAACCCATAACAATGTGAAAATCTTTATATGAAGTTGTTCACCAGAGACTTGTCAATAGGCTGAGCCATATTGGATCTGGCAGTCTTTCTACTGGGACAGTATTTGCCTTGAAGTACTATCTTTTCTCTTTTTCAATGTCAGCCTGAAGGCTCTTAGACAACATATGTTCATTTCATGTCTTAGAGATATTGCTTCTGGTATTGCAAATACATTACCACATTGAACGTTTTTGTAAAACAGATGGTACATATTAAGGTCTCTGTTTCTTGTTCTATTTCTATAACAATGGCACTGCATTCTTCACGTTGACAAAAGTATCATCAACATCACGCAGTGCAGCCCTAGATTATGTCAGGATGGTAAATGAACCCTTCAAACAGAGAGATCAATGATGAAGGTGAACCAAATTCTTTTGAGAACTCCAAACTGAAATTGGTCCTCTCTTAAAATTACTCTCTTAAGACTTGAGTTAGGAAATATCCAGTTCTTTTTAAAAGCCCTCTATCAAATGATTTTCAAGTAAAACAACAGAATATGTACAGAATCGTCAACTTTCAGAAATGAAATTTTGAAGTAGACTCCACCAACCTCTGGGTCAGGCCAATCTCTGTCAGTACAGTGATATCTTAATAATTAAACTGTTGATGTATGCTTTTTAGAAAAGTCATTTAACACTAACTAGAATCACTCTTGAAAAGCCAGGCAATCATTAGGATTGAAAATCAGGTTTGGGTTTATGTAAATAAGTTTGTGGTCTTAGCTGTGGTTCTCATAATATTTATTTAGAACATTCTATAATGTTCACTAAGGGGAAGAACTGTTGAAAGCAGTTATGGATTCAGCAAATCCCTATCATACACGTGTTTTTATCTACAAAAATGACTCCTAATCTCTGCTTCTGGATAGAAAGACCTTAAAATAAGTATATTCACTTTTATAAAGTTCTATTTTTAAATTTTGTCTACTACCTTTTATAGGTTTTAGTTGAAAGACTTAACCACACACAACAAAAGAACAATGATATATAAAATCCCTATTCTATGACAGGCACTTTACTAAATACTAGGATATAACAGAGTTGGGGGAAGGAATTCCTATCCCTATGGAGCTTACATTCTAGGAGACATGGAAGATAAACTTTAAAATTTATTATGTTATTAGAACTAAACATTGCAAGCTACAAAGAAGAGGAACAACTGCTTTTCTTTAACAGGTAAGATAAAAATAACTTGACCTGCTTTTTAAATATAAACATTTGAAGCATAACTCACAAGGAATAGAAGAGTAATAGAAGATCACGTGTGCATCACCAAACTTACACTGTTCTGGACCATGGCTACGTAATGAAAGGGGTTTTCAATTTATTTCAGCCAATCATGATTTCTTTTTTTTTCCCACAAAAGTAAAGCATTCTCAAAAAAGAGATTTTACTGGAAGAGTTGAGGTTTCAATGCCCTTTAAAATCACATACAATTTTAAGGTTCTGTGAATATGATTGTCATCAGCAAACAATCTTTCAGTATCTTACATGTGTAAAATATTCTGGTAGACCAAGGCAAACGAATGAGTTAAGATTTTATTTAAAAGGCTGAAATTTAATAAAGCAGGGCACATATGAAAGGCTGAATGATAGAACAAGATAGAGAGTGCTGCTGCTGCTAAGTCACTTCAGTCGTGTCTGACTCTGTGTGACCCCATAGATGGCAGCCCACCGGGCTCCCCCGTGCTAGGATAACTTAAATGATGTAAAAATCTAAAGGCTTGGGGCTGGTGCACTGTGACCACCCAGAGGGTCGTCATCCAGAGGGATGGTATGGGGAGGGAGGAGGGAGGAGGGAGGAGGGTTCAGGATGGGGAACACATGTATACCTATGGCGGATTCATTTCGATATTTGGCAAAACCAATACAATATTGTAAAGTTTAAAAATAAAAAAAAAAAAAGAAGCACTGAGCAAATAAAAGGCAAAAAAAAAAAAATCTAAAGGTCTGTGAAATCAGGAAAGGAAATAATTATTATCAAAGATGTATTCAAGAAGACTTCATAGAATTAAGTGAGAATTAAGATTAATCTTAAAGAGTTATATATCACATGGCTAATAGCTTACTGTCTTTCAGTTTTACGGTAATGTCTTGTTTGGAGGCATGTTACATGAAACAGCATTACAGTAATACGTAAGGCAGTCACAAAGTATACATTTGCTTATTAAAGTACCTACATGAAGAGCAAGGAAAGAAGATTTAAATAGAGAATGCAGGTTTTCTCTGGCAAAGACAACTTATTTTCCCTTTACCATGACATGAACCACTATAATTAACTTCCCACGAGGTCCTGATGTATATGATACCATAACAGGTGTTCAGTCTTGGTCACTGTTGATAAGTTGTATACTTCATGCACTCCACAACAAAGCCATCCTTGTTGCAGGGACAGACATTGCTGGGCCCACGTGTAACTTTTATTTCACCTGAGCTTTGAGTCAACTCACTTCAAAACCAGAAGTGACAGATATCCAAAGAGAGTCACTGGGATTCTTCTGGGAAGAATTCAAGCTTTGAGGTCATTTTGAGTGCTTCATTCATTAATCTCTATTCCAAACTTTCTTGACACCAATACTTTAGTTTTCTTCCTTTCTATATATTATCAAGTTAGATTATTAGATGCTGCTGAATAATTTTTATCGCTCTTGACCTTTGAGGTCAAGTATAATAGAAATCACAAATTTTTGCCCACTGAGATGACTCAGATGTTACATTTCAATAACAACCCACTTCTACCTGGTATGACATATCATGAAGTTCCAACTATAGTCTAAGCTTGAGATTTTTTTTTAATTTTCAGCTTGCCAGTGAGTAGAAATTATAAGGCCATATATGTGGTTTCAAAGGAGGAGTAATACCTTAGGAATAGGCACATTATAGCAACATCTTTTTATGTTTCGTTCACCAGAATTACATCACATACTTATTCCAAAAGTATTCTTGGGAAGGGAAAGAGAATTTTCCAATTTTTAATTTTCCAGGCCATGTCAAGTTCAAATTTTAGTCACAATATTATAATGGAAGTTGGTTCAAGTTGGTTCAAACTGTCTTCCACAAGGGACATATAAAAATAAGTATTTCAGAGGAACTTGGAGATTTATTTCTCAGGTTCTTCATGAAGATTCAAATTGTTTGGATCCCACTTTTCCCTCATACATGCTTTTTATACAATAAAAGTGACAAAGGTCAAAATCCAATGACTATTATTATTCAGTAGGCCAAGGAAAAATTTTCAACTTGTGTTTTTTTTAATAATTTCAGCCTCACTATTCCCAGTAAAATAGTTTCTACATGAAGCCAAATTATGTGCTCTGCTTTTATTCTATGACTTGATAAAATATTTTTGAAATTATAGTCTGTTACTAACAAAAGACTAAGTATTCTAATTTGGGGTTAAAAGAGAGAGGAAAGCTACCAATTTCAATACTACATGGATTGTTATGATCTTTTAATAGATATCTGGTCTAATTGCTAATATTTGATTAACATAAGTGTATTAGAACACAGATGCAAAAAAATATACAACTAAAAGTGAGAGAGACGAGTCTAGAAACATGTCTCCACTACATTTTGAGTGAGTGAATGAGTGAAAGTCTCTTAGTCATGTCTGACTCTTTGCGACCCCATGGACTATATAGTCCATGGAATTCTCCAGGCCAGAATACTGGAGTGGGTAGCCTTTACCCTTCTCCAAGGGATCTTCTCAACCCAGGGATTGAACCCAAGTCTCCCGCGTTGCAGGCAGATTCTTTACCAGCTGAGCCACAAGGGAAGCCCAAGAAACCTGGAATGGGTAGCCTATCCCTTCTCCAGGAGATCTTCTCTACCCAGGAATCATACCCAGGTCTCCTGTATTGCAGGTGGATTCTTTACCAACTGAGCTATCAGGGAAGCCCCCACTACATATTAGGAGTTTGCCTTTGGACGAGTCTTTGAACCAGTCAGTTCATTTTCCTTATCTATAAAAGTGGGAATAACAATACCTATTCTCAGACAGATTGAGAGGACTGAATAAGATACTGAATGTATAAGACTTAGAATGCACAAAACATATTGATAAAAATGCAATGCAATCACAATTAACATTATGATTAGTAACTAAGTTAACATAACTGTTTAAGACGATCTCCAAATTAGGCCAATTAGATCTGCTTTTCCTATGTGTGATACAAATAGAATATAAATTACTTATATTCAACTTTACATAACTTATACAACTTCAGGAATTTCCTTTAACATTTCTTGTGGTACAGATCAGTTGTCAATGAATTATCTCAGTTTTCTTTTCTTTGAAAATATCTCTCTTTCACCTTTATTCCGAAAGGATAATTTTGTTGGATATAGAAGTGTGGGGTGACAGGTTTTACCGTCTGTATTTTAATGACACGTCCCAGTGTTTTTTGGGTTCCATAGTTTCTGCTAAATCAGGCAACATACAAATAGTGTTTCCTTTGTAAGTAAAAGTCAATATAGTCTTTTCTGCTCTTAAGTTTTTTCTTTCTGTTTTCACAAATTTGACTATAATGTACCTTCAAGAGGTTGTTCTTGTAATTATTCCTGAATGGATTTGCAGAGGCTCTTAAATATCAGCGTTTATGTTTTTACCAAATTTGCCAAGTTCCCAGCCCTTATTTATTATTATTATTTTTTTCAGTCTTCTGTTAAAGCCTTTATTGAGTTTTTATTTTCAGATACAGAATTTTTATTATTTCTCATTTTCTCATTTACTGGGAATATATTTTCCTTTATGCTCTTTAGCATAATTATAATCATTGTTTTAAACCCTAGTTCAAATTTCAATATGCAGATATTTAAGAATTGGTGTCCTTATTGTTTCTTTCTTAAAAGGAATTCACATTTTCCTTATCTATCCACCAACTTTGGATACTATATTGGACCTACTGCCATATGTTTTGTAGTCTTTGGATTCTGTTATAGTCTTCCTAAGGGTGGTGATATATTTTTTTCAAATGGGCCATTAACTTGCTGGAACTCAACCAAAAAAATCTGTCTCCTGAGTAAAAGATCAAATGAAAGTTTAGTTGTTTTATATTGAGTTAGAGTATATCTTGGGCATTCATGATTTACAGCTCAGCTAGATACCTGAACAAAGTTGAAATACCAACTATGGGACTTCTGCTCTTTTTCTCTTCCTTCTTGGATTTCTCCCTCAGTATCCAGAGGGTGGTTGTCCAGAAATCTGTTGTTTGTCTTTTCAGATAATAAGAACTGTAAATTTTCTAATAGCTTTTCCTTTGGCTAAAAGTTAAAGAAAATGGGTAAGAATGTTATTCCTGTCATTGGAGTGTCCAGTTCCACTTATACTCTGCCCGCTTTTAATAATCCCTCAGGGCCTTTCAATCACTGTCTTTTGCATTTTGACCATTATTTATAGTTGCTTTCTATGGGAAGATTAAGTCAATTAACTGCTTAATTGAATGACACTTGAAATGGAATTCCTGCAGCATGATTTTTGAAGCTACCTAAATCCTTCCATAGAAATAGAACAAGTAGAATGGCAAAATTAAGTAACAACAGACAATATTTACAAAACACTTGGTGATAAATCATCTACATGATGTAAAATAAGAGCAGATGGGGACAAAACATCAGTATCGGTAAGCACAACATGGCATTAATAGCTCTGTGGGAGGAAGAAAAGAAAAGCCAACAGTGAACCCCAAAGTATCCAACAGGCATTTATCAGAATAGGGGGCAGGTCAATCTGAAGAAGCAGCTGTAATTGAGAGAAGTCTAAACACTTAATGTCGTGAGAAAATACGACACATAGCAAGGTGAGAAGGCTGAAGCAGTCTTGGCGATAGGAATACTTAAAAACTAAAGAGACACAAAAACCTAAACTCTTTTCCTGCACAGAGACACATACAAAAAATAAACTGCTGAGACTAGAATGTAAGTTAAGCAAGCTGGCAAGAAAGAGAGCAGAATAGAGAAAAGGCCCAGATAAAAGCTGTAAGGACAGAAAGGGAAGTAAACCTCACAAAGTGTTTTGATCTTTTGCAAAAACAACCAAATCAGGATTGGAAAAGACTCTGATGCTGGGAGGGATTGGGGGTAGGACGAGAAGGGGACGACAGAGGATGAGATGGCTGGATGGCATCACTGACTCGATGGACGTGAGTCTGAGTGAACTCCGGGAGTTGGTGATGGACAGGGAGGCCTGGTGTGCTGCGATTCATGGGCTCACAGAGTCGGACACGACTGAGTGACTGAACTGAACTGAACTGAAGTTCATGAAAATAGGATAACTATCCTGACCACTTGTTCCGAAAAGTTTAAGTAAACTAAACTTACGTAAAAATGTACAATGTAAAAGGAATCCTATACAACATTGTAAGAAGTAAGAAAATAATATTCTCATGGATAACAAAAGCATGCCCAAAAAAGTTCACACAAAACATAAAAATTGTAACCAAATATTTAAAAATAGGCAAAATGAAAATAAATAGAAAATGTGGGAAAAAATGAGAATTAGAAACAGAATGCAAGAGAAAAATAATCTGTAAAAAATGAAATGAAATTAAAAATCATTTCACAAAGGAACAAAGTTATACCATATGAAGAAACAGAAGAGTGAATAAACAGCAGCCATCTTAAGAGAAATAGAATGTGATAAGGAACAAATTTTAAAACCAAAGAAATCACATGCGGTACTTTGGCTATGGTGCTAAGTAGAGGTGAGTGAATCCACTTTGTGAGGAAAAATATATTTAGCTGAACAAACTTCTCAAAAATAACTATTTAACAGAATTTAAATAGACTAAAGATATAAAACACATCAAAAAGTATTTTTAAAAAATTGCTTGGACTTTGGTTAAAATAGCAGTAATTTCTGCCCCTTCTGTCTTCAAATAATACCACTCCCCCATCTCACCCCATACCCCGCCCCACACACATACGCACATTCCCTCACATTTCGTTGTTGAGATCTGTAGCTTTGCCAGAGGATATATATTGCTGCAAAATCAGCTGCTTTACTGTCAGAAAGATAGTCAATTTCCACTACATGATTAAAATTTCTAGCTTTGTCAGCCAAACCTGGCATTTCTAGAACACAACAAATTCCCACAGAAAATAAATGGGAAAACTTACAGTTGGGGTGAGTGGCAAACCAGCCAGAAATTTAAGAGATATCCCAGGAGAATATGGAAGAACCAGTTAAGTCCTACACACATCCCTGGCTGACTAGAAAACTCTGAACATATATATACAAGAGGACTCAAAGGAAAATAGTGGAAATTAAAAGGCAAAGAGATCTGAGGAGTAGATGAGCATTGAATGTACTCTTCAACTCATACACACATCCATCACAGCCTATGAACTTGAAAAATTTTTATACAACCTCTGCTTACATCATTGACTACCTCATAAGCCATGTAGTCACAGGACAAAGCAAAAGAATCCACACTTTAAAAAATCAAAATAAAAGAACTGAGCATGTATCAGCAATCACAAACAACAGGAGAAAGATGTCTACAAATAAGTGTAGTTACATTTCGAAAATAAATCATAACCACCTCCCCTGCAAAAAGCCAAACAACAAAAAGAAGTTAAGAAAAAAATCAATTTGAAGTTAGTAGCATATATCATCCAAACTGTTTAGATTTCAACCAAAAATCAGGAGAAATTCAAAGAAACAGAAACTTGTTATCCATATACTCTTCATTAGAAACTCTAATGATTTTAAACTCTGTACTTAGCAAACAAAGACTTCAAGGAAGCCATGTGTGTGTGTGGAACATTCTATAGGTGAATGATTCTTTTATTTTTGTGTTACTTATAAATAAGTTGTGTGATTTCAAATATTTGGAGATTTCCCAAATTTTTGTTATTGATTTCTATTTAATTCTCATTTATTTGGAGATTTTTTAAAAATAATATTTCATCCCTTGTAAGTTAATATTTAACATGGCTTATTTCATGCTCTGGCATAAGGTGATGAAAGTGTTCATAAATTATTGTGATTATTCAATAATTATCTAAATTTACTAAAAATGATGAAGCTGCACACAAAGTGGGTGAACTTTACAATATATAAATTACTTTCCACCCCAATTAAGATGTTTAAAAAGCTACAAAAGGAATAGCAAATTTCAAGAGAAAGTCACTGATACACAATGTAAGGAAAAAAGATGCAATATATGTACAACAGGTATCCTCAAAGAAGAAAACTGAAGCCATGGAAGAGAACTACTGAAATTTGCAACTCAAGGACTGCTCCTGAAACATACATATATATACATGTGTATATATATATATATATATATGTCACATATTGAAGTGCCTACCAAGGAGAATTCACTCAGAAAAACTGACAACAAAACACATTTTGCAGATCCAAATATGTATCATTGTTTGAAATAAGGCCAACAAAAAACCCAATCTATTAACTGATCAAATTAAGGGCAAAGGAGAGGAAACACAAATATTAAAAATGAGTGGAAAATAATTGAAGAATTTTTTAAGATAAAGAATATATTTGCACATCCCTTCAAATATACTTTAAAACCAAAATGAAACAAATTTTTTAAAAAGACATACACTGCTTACCTAGTTGACTCAGTGGAGACAGAAAGTCTGAACAGGCCAATCATCATCAAGGAAACAGAGAAAATCATTTAAGACCTTGTTTCTCCTCTTCCAGTACACACAATAAATCACCACGATCAGTATTTCCACCAGGTACACTACCATACATTTATATACCATGTAATCTACATGTTACTTAAGCTATTCCAAAGAATAGAAAAGGAAGGAAACTTCCAACTTTTTTTTTTCCTATTAAATATAACTATATAATTTGGGTAGACTACATTTCAACTGGGGCTTCCCAGGTGGCTCAGTGGTAAAGAACCCACTTGCCAGTTCAGGAGGCACAAGAGAGGTAGGTTTGATTCCTGAATTGGGAAGATCCCCTGGAGGAAGAAATGGCAACCCACTTTCTTGCCTGGGAAACCACATGGAGCCAGTCCATGTGGTCATACATTGTCGGACACAACTGAGCACACAGTATCAATTAAAAAACAAATTCTGTCTTTAACAACTTCACGGAGGTATAATTTTCATACCATAAAACCCACCTTCCCTGGTTGGTGAACTAAGATACCCCATGCCACAGAGCAAATAAGCCCCGCATGCCACCACAGGCACTGAGCCTACAGGCTCCAAAGCTGGTGTGCCACGTCTACAGCGTTCCTGCCCCACCACGGCAAAGAAAAGATCTTGCGTGACATAGCAAAGATCCCACTCGCCACAACTTAGACCTGATGAGGCCAAAGAAGTTAAAAAAAAAAAAAAACAACTTCGTTTTAAATGTAAAAGTTAATAATTTTTAGTGAATTGCCAAGTTGTGCTCATATCACCACAATCTGCTTTTAACATTTCCATCACTCCAGTAAGATCCCCTCACCCATTTGCAGCTAATCTTCATTCTCACCTCTAGCCCTAGGCAACCACTAATTTACTTTCCGACTCTAGAGAGTTGACTTTATTAGACATTTCATATAAATTAATTCATACAATAAGTTGCCTTTCCTGTCTGGCTTCTTTTATTTAGCATACAGTTTTTCAGGTTCCCCCATGTTGCAGCATATATCAGTACTTCTTTCCTTTCTTTCAAATTAATTATGAAAAGGAAGTTATAATAGTGACTTCAATACATGACACAAAAAATAACCAAAAATTAAAACACAGGTCTACTTCACTTCTAAATATCAAAGTAAAATTCTCTACTAAAATATCTGCAAACAGAATCCCACCATCTTACTAACAGAGTTAAGACAAGCACCCTTTTGATTATCTTCATGGACACAGGAAAACATTTGAAAAAATTTAACACCAACAAAACTGGAATTGACGGATATTTTCTTAACATGATAAAACATACATGGTTTAACTCAGAAGTCAGTCCCTAAATGTGGAAATAATAGAGGTTTTCAAAGTAAAGCCTGGAACAGATAAAGATTACCACTATATTCACTAGCATTGTTTTAAAGATACCAGCCAAAGCACTCAGAATCTTACAGATTGAAACTGGTATGACATGATCATTTTTTTCAGATGACATGACCAAATATATGCAAAACCTGAAAAGAATCAATAGCAAAAACACTGAAAACAGTAAGAAAATTCAATACATTTCAAGTGCATTGTATTCTATTGCTCCTGTAACAAATTACCAAAATATAATAGCTTTAAAACAACAACAATATATTAACTTACAGTTCTGGGTCTCACTAGGCGTTGGCAAGATGACATACTTTCTGAAGGTTCTAGGGAAAAATCCGTATCCTGGCCTTTCCCAGCTTCTAGAAGCCATTATTACTCCTTCTCTTGTGGCCCCTTCCATCTGCAAAGCTAGAAACAGCAACTCAAATCTTTCCCAGATCACACTGCACTAACAATTTTCTCTCCTGCCTTCCACGCCCGCTCTTACCTGATGCTGGTAATTACATTGGCCACACCTGTTTAACTAGGATAATCTCACTAAATTAAGGTCAGTTGGTTAGCAACACCTACTTCTATCTGCAACCTTAATTTCTCTTTCCATTTAATCTAACATACTCACGGATTCCAAGGATTATAATGTAGACACTTTTTTGTGCGTGTGTGAGAGGCGCACAACTTACTTACCCCTTTTATAACTTTTAGGAGGTTATAAAATGAACATACAGAAGTCAAATGTATTTGTGTATAAAAGCTGCAAAATTAAGAAGAAAGGGAGAAGGAGGAGGATGAGTATAAAGATAAGTACAAGGATGTGGGGAGAGGGGGTATGGAAGGAAAGGCTCCATTTATCATGTGTGTGTGTTTAGTCATGTCTGACTCTGCAACACGAGGGACTGTAGCCCACCAGACTTCTCTGTCCACAGGATGTTCCAGGCAAAAATACTGGCGTGGGTTGCCATTTCCTCCTCCAGGGGATCTTCCTGACCCAGGGATCAATCCCTCATCTTTGTGCCTCTTGCATTGGCAGGTGGATTTTTTACCACTGAGCCACCTGGGAAGCCCATTTGTCACAGCAAAGAGAAAAATTTCAGAAACATAGATTTAACAAGAAATATACAAAACATTTATCAGCAAAAGAAAATGAAAGTCACTCAGTCATGTCGGACTCTTTGTGACCCCAAGGAATTCTCCAGGCCAGAATATTGGAGTGGGTAGTCTTTTCCCTTCTCCAGGGGATCTTCCCAACCCAGGGATTGAACCCAAGTCTCCTGCACTGCAGGCAGATTTTTTACCAGCTGAACCACAAGGGAAGCACAAGAATACTGGAGTGGGTAGCCTATCCCTCTCCAGCGGATCTTCCTGACCCAGGAATTGAACCAGAGTCTCCTGCATTGCAGCTGGAATCTTTACCAACTAAGCTATGAGGGAAGCCCATCAGCAAAAGAAAATACTCATAAAAAGCTCAAAAGTAGACTTAGAATAAATGGGAAAATATATCATGGATTCAAATAGTAATATTCAATGTAAAGGTAGCATCTCTTAAGTTAATTTATATATTTAGAGAGAGAACTCAAACCTGAGATGGAAGCCATAGTCTTTCATTATCTAATCTCTAAACCGACATATCATCACTTTTGCCATACGCTATTGTATAGTAGTAAGCCACTAAATCCATCCTTCATCAAGGGTGGGAGAATTAAGCTTCACCTTTTACAAGAGCCGAGGACAGTATCAAAGAATTTGATTTAATTTTGAAGCTACCACATAAATGCAATAAATAGAAAATCCAGATTTAAAAACTGCATGTGTGAATTTAATATATATACTATATAAATATATATAATCTAAAACAATTTTATTTCTCAAATTGGCATAAAGGACATGAAATTTTAATAAGTAGTATTAGGGTAATTAGCTGTGAAAAGAAGAGGAGCGAAAGGCAAAGGAGAAAAGGAAAGATATACCCATGTGAATGCAGAGTTCTAAAGAATAACAAGGAGAGGTGAGAAAGCCTTCCTCAGCAATCAATGCAAAGAAATAGAGGAAAACAATAGAACGGAAAAGAATAGAGATCTCTTCAAGAAAATTAGAGATATCAAGGGAACATTTCATGCAAAGATGGGCTCAATGAAGGACAGAAATGGTATGGACCTAACAGAAGCAGAAGATATTAAGAAGTGGCAAGAATACACAGAAGAACTGTACAAAAAAGATCGTCACGACCCAGATAATCATGAAGGTATGATCACTCACACTCACCTAGAGCTGGACATCCTGGAATGTGAAGTCAGGTGGGCCTTAGGAAGCATCACTACAAACAAAGCTAGTGGAGGTGATGGAATTCCAGTTGAACTATTTCAAATCCTAAAAGATGATGCTGTGAAAGTGCTGCACTCAATATGCCAGCAAATTTGGAAAACTCAGCAGTGGCCACAGGACTGGAAAAGGTCAGTTTTCATTCCAATCCCAAAGAAAGGCAATGCCAAAGAATGCTCAACCTACCACACAATTGCACTCATCTCACACGCTAGTAAAGTAATGCTCAAAATTCTCCAAGCCAGGCTTCAGCAATATGTGAACCGTGAACTTCCTGATGTTCAAGCTGGTTTTAGAAAAGGCAGAGGAACCAGAGATCAAATTGCCAACATCCACTGGATCATGGAAAAAGCAAGAGAGCTGACTCATTTGAAAAGACCCTGATGTTGGGAAAGATTGAGGGTAGGAGGAGAAGGGGACGACAGAGGATGAGATGGTTGGATGGCATCAGTGACTCAATGGACATGGGTTTCAGTGGACTCCGGGAGTTGGTGATGGACAGGGAGGCCTGGCAGGTTGGAATTCATGGGGTCACAAAGAGTCGGACACGACTGAGCGACTGAACTGAACTAGGGTAATTGAATAGCCATGTAGAAAAAAATTGTAATAAGTTCATTTCTCCCATCACAAGGATGATTTCTAAATGTATCCGAAATTTAAATATAAAAGTAAATACTAAAAGAAAACTGGTTCACTAAAAGAACACATAGGTAAATTATTTTCTAATGTGAGAACAGGAATCATCTTACTAAATATAACCCAAAATACAGAAAAAAAGATTTTATATAGAGACCCATACATAATATAGTTTACCTGTTACATATATACAAGCATACATACATGTGCATATTATAAACTTTCACATGGCAAAAGGTATCACAAGCTAAAGAAAGAAAAATGAAAACTGGAGAAACTAGGGAAAATATTTGTAATATATATCCTGGTCAGAGGGTTAATATTTTTAAAATACATTTAGCTTTTACAGAGAGAGAAGAAGAACTCTATATAAAATGTGCTAGTGAATGAATAGGTTCTAAGAAAAGCAATACAATACCACTTAATTGTATTAAAAGAAACTTAACCTCATACAATTTAAAAGAAATGTAAATTAAAGCTACAGTGGGACCCCAATCCTTTTAGCTATTATATTGGCATGAATCTAAAAGTTAGTATTCATTTATATTGGTGAGGTTATGATGAGAAATATGTATTTGAATACATTATCAGTGTGTCTTTGGTAGCTGTCAATCCTTCTTCTAGGAGTCTATCCCATACATAGGCACACTGACAAAAATATGAAAATATATATGCACAAGGTTACTAATAATATATAAACAACTCCAATGTTTCTTAATAGGAAACTGAATTATTTATTTTAACTCCACACAATAATTATACTCTATAATCTATTAAGAAGAGATATATTGAACATCAGCAATTAAACAAGGTGGTGGTACAATACACATTTATTTTATCTAAGTAAATGAGCATATAAATATGCATTTAAGCATAAAAAATGGATAAATCATTAAATTTGGTCACCTAAAGTAGGAGGAAGAGAGTAGAGTAAAAGGGATAATGTTAAAAGATTATCTTCTCTGAATGTACTTGTTTTGTTAACTTTGTAACTCTCTAAATATGTTACATTAGTATAAAATTTAATTGAAAAACAATTTTTAAAAATTGAAAAGGAAATAAAAAAATGAACCTAAATGCATATTGAGTTGCTGGCATAACCACACTAACAGTAACTGTAAGTGATTTTAAAACACAGCAATTTGATTGTACATCCCTAGTAGGATATACAGAACTGTAACCAATTCTTACTGTTTTCAGTAATGATATTATTGGTCACAGCATTTCTATAGTCATTCTGAGATTGTTGTGTGCATATTATAAGATAATACTTTAATTCTATTATTCCTAATCTCATTGAGAACCAAGCTCTTCAAGATATGAGAAAGTAGGTATAGATAAAAGATCAAAGAAACTTTAAATTCCTGAAGTTCTGAATTTGAATTGAAAAATCAATGTGAAGTCATGATATATTTTACCTTAAAAATAAGAAGCAGCAGTACATTGAATCAGAGGCCATTAAACTAAGGAATGTGAATTAAAGTAGAGATGGGCAAATCACTGAGGCTAGTGGCTTGGAGACAGGAATCAATAAACTTTATATTTAGACAGGACATTTGGCTTTGGTTATTACCCAATGCACTTGATAGAAAGTAAATAGACTGGAAACCTTCTCAATAATAGAATTATATTATTTAAGAAACTCTAAGACTGAACAGACTGTAATTCCTAGTCTAAAGTAATTCTTAGGCCACCCAACTTGCTCCATTAGCAAGTTTCTTGCTAAGGCCATGTCACCTCCAAGAAAGATTTACTCCCCGATACCCAACTTATCGTGAGGTAAGCTGAGGTACGTTACCTCACCTTAGGAATTCCTCACCCAAGGAATTCAATGAACGAGTCTCTTAAAAGCAGACATAAAGGCTGTGAGATTAGATAAGGGACTCATTAATTTGCTAGATTATGGAGTCTTTATTAAACATCCAAAGGGACATAGGGACCCTTTTAATTAAAATTTGTAAACACTAAATAGTAAATCTCCAACTCAATGTCTATGACTTAATATAATGGTGATTTAGTCACTAAGTCATGTCCGACTCTTGCAACCCCATGGACTATAGCCTGCCAGGCTCCTCTGTCCATGAGATACTTACTCCAGGCGAGAATACTGGAGTGAGTTGCTATTTCCTTCTCCAGGGGATCCTCCTGACCCAGGAATTGAACCCATGTCTCCTGCATTGCAGGCAGATTCTTTACCAACTGAGTTACAAGGGAAGCCCCATTGCTTGATATAATAGTAATATAGAATAAATTACTATTCCTTTGAAGCGACTTAGCAGCAGCAGCAGCAGCATAGGATAAACAATTACTTGCCCATGAAGGGAAGCATGTAGTGAAGATCAGAATATCAGTAAATCAAACATTAAAGCAATCATCAACCATACCTTAGAATTGATATGGTTCCATCTGGATTGCTGGTTCAGGAACACACAGGAAAACCTAAAGTGTAATATGAACAATTATGTAGAAAACAGGCTGTATACAGAGATATTTTTAGTATTTGAAAAAATTAAGGCACATATTTCAGGAACCAAAAACAGAGCCCACATTCCCATATACTGGTAAATTCTTTTTCACTTTAGTTAGTATTTAGCTTCAAGACAAATTATACTTTAGGACAATGTTTATTCAAATAGTTGAATGTTTATGCTTTAGTTTTTTTGTCTCTGGAATTACCTTCAGGATTCCAGGTAACTTATTTTTATGTCTTTAAAATGCAAACCAAGATACACATTAATATTGCTAATGAAATTTGGGAATCTTATATTTCTGTAGTTAAAGCTCCACAAAGCCAAAATCTTCAGTTCAAAACTACCTCCCATCAAAATCTAGATTATGTCTCTTGACATGAATCAATTACCCTGTAACTCTCTTGATTACATAAAACCTTGTTTACCTAAATGTTTTGCTGTCCCAGAACATTTCTGATAAACAGTGTTATACGATCTGATATGCACAAGTGTACCTTAAGTTACATGCATTGTGAATCTGAATCATCTCCTGCACACCTGTCACCTTGCTATTACTTGACTGTGGTATTGCAGTCAACATTCATTGGAAATGCAAACGGTTGCAGTGTAAAAGACTTGATTGTGCAGCTAGGCTTTTATTTGTTATTCTTTCACCTGTGAATGTAGGAAAGGTTTTATTTGGAGTCATACTTTCTATACATTGGAACCAATCTGACCCTGGGATCCTCAAGAAGCTCCATATTTGATCAACTGTATGAAAAGACCTGTTCTGTATTTTTTGTCCTCTTAGCCATGAAGGAGGTGAACGTGTGTGCATGTGTGTGCGGTAATTATGCTGTCGTTGTCATTACTCCTATAGGACAGTTGGTCAGTAAGAAAGTTATATAATTGAATTGTCACTAGGAAAAAAATTTTTAAGATATTCACCCCCTCAAAAAATATGTAAGAATTATAATTAATGGAAGAACAGAATCTGAGTAACCCATATGCCAAATCTTCACTTCAAAGGGATATTATAGTCAATACAATGCTTGCAAGATATTGCTATTTCATTATTTACGGCACTAGAGATTTTTAAAAAGGGATTCATAATAGTCTGGGGAGATTTAACCAGATGCTTCTTCAACAACTGAGAACAGAATATATAAATGTACACTCCTTCCTACAAATATTATTTTTTAAAGACTCTTCCCCATCTCTGTATGTTTCTTTCACTAAGGGAGCTATCATGACAATGAGATGTATTTCTTAACAAGAGAAATAAAATAGACATTAGAAACCTAGGTCATGAAGGAGTCCTGTTTATCAACATTAATGAATTAAAATATATTAGGAAAATAAAAAATGCTTCTAATATAAAAATTTAATTAAATGTCTTTTAAAGAAACATGCATACTAATTCATATATCCATCAATTCAGAAAACATTTAGTGATTATGTAGCAGGTATTTACTTTTCTCAGAGTTCCATTAGGAGATATATAAAATATATAATTTTATATTTATATGCATGTGCATGTTAAGTTGCTTCAGTCACGTCCAAATATTTGTGACCCTATCAGACTGGAGCCTGCCAGGCTTCTTTGTCCATGAGATTCTCCAGGTAAGAATACTGGATAGGGTTGCCATGCCCCCCTCTAGGGGATCTTCCTGACTCAGGGACTGAACTTGCATCTTCTGCTGCATTGCAGGTGAATTCTTTACTGCTGAGCCACCGGGGAAGTCCTATATACATACATACATATATATAATTTATTTCAAAGAATTAGTTTATGTGATTGTGGGGGCCTGACTAGGCAAATCCAATGTGTCTATAGGGTTGGCTGCCAGAAAGGGCATGCTGAAGACTCTCAAATAGGAGCTGACACTCCAGTCTACAGGGGAAACTTCTTTAGGTTTGTTATTAAGATCCTTCAACTGACTGGATCAGGTTCACTCATATTATCCAGGATAGTCTTAATGTAAAATTAACTGACTGCAGATGTTAATCTTATCTACAAAACACCTTCATGGCAACAAGCAGATTAGTATTTGATTTATCTGGATACTTGCAGTCTAGCCAAGCTGACACATAAAACTGACCATCTCAATACTGGATATATAAAAATGAATAAACATGGTCTGTGATCTCAGGGTTTACTAAAAGGAAAATATATTTCCTTTCAACATTTATGTGAGATATAGAACATACTTTAGAGTAATACAGGAACTTCTAAAATTTGCATAAATTTTATGCTACAATGAAACATAAAAGTGATATGATGTGAAAAATCCAGCCTATTCATGGCATGGGAACCAGCAGAGATCAGAGCAAAAAGCACTAAACAAGGACTTACTACTCAGTCTTCCCCCCCAAATGTGATTAGCTTCTTGTATAATCTTGAGAATTGACTTAACCTCTCTTACCCTCAATTTACCTATTAATACAAAAACAAGTTAATTATCAAGAGTCTCCAATAGCTAACTCAAATGCCTTCTGTGGACAGGTGGAAAACATAAGCAAGTGACACAGATTGGATATATGAATTGAAAAGTGAAAGTGTTCGTCACTCAGTTGTGTCCAACTCTTTATTAGCCCATGGACTGTAGCTGCCAGGCTCCTCTGTCCATGCCTCTAGGCAAGAATACTGGAGTGAGCAGCCATTCTTTTCTCCAGGGGATCTTACCCATCCAGGGATGGAATCCTAAACTGCAGGTGGATTCTATACCATCTGAGCCACCAGGGAAATAGATTGTATTTAAACAAATTTTCTAGCAAATCACATTAAAGAATCAAGTCACGAGTCTATTATACCTGTATCTTCCGTTCTCTCAAGTTCTCTAACTTTATTTTATAAAATATAGATTTTTAAAAATCATGCTGACATTTAGAAACATGGTTAAATACCTACATCCACACCAAACCTTTTATAACAAATGGCAGGTAGGTTTGGAAAGAGGAGTCTCTGTTTTGTTTCAGCATGAATATTATTTTTGTAATTAAAAAAGTACTTTTTAATTTATAATTAAAATGTAAAAGTGAGAGGAAAAAAGGTTACCTCATTGAGTACTTGAAGATAGACTTTAAACATGATAGTTTGTTATAGTTATTAAATATTACACATCATGATGAACATATGTGTTAATGACCTAACACCTTTTCAGGAAAATTAAATCAAGATATTTCTAACAAAGGAAATCTTAGTTGCACTTCTTAAGTGTCCAAATGGGGTGGAATTGACATTCACATGTGTGGAGAGGCTCACACTGAGGCCTCTTCTGACCTGCATATGTGAGAAAAGCCATCTGAAATAAGAGACCCATTGATTTTTAACCACAGATATCTGGGAGTCCTTAAGCAGCTACAAATCTCACCTCTGATCCTTATTGAAATTAAATTTTTGTGTTCTCCTTTCACACAACTCTTTTCCCAAAACTAATTTGCATAATTTGGTATGCTTTGAAATGATTGACATGGATTGTTAATTGGGATAGATACTACACCCTTATAGTAGTTAAGTCTCGAAGGCAAAGGTTAGAATCCAGTAACTGGCAGTGTGAGTCGAATTATTACTAGTTTAATAATCTGTAAACTATGCAAGAAAATGTAATTGTTCTATATTACAAGGGTAGCAGTCCTTCCACTACACAGTTTATTCAAATGTATAATCTAAATAATTGAGTACCTCTGCATACAATAGAGCATTTCCTCATATGCAAACACCACTTAATAGACAGTTAAATCCAAACAGATGGATAAAATATGCCAGAACATAATTGGTTTGCTTTTGATTATTTCATTGATACCAATTTACTTAAAGAGCAAGTCTGGACAAGGTCAGATTTATTGTCACAGAATATCCAGTTAGAGAGGAGTCAAGGGCTTCAGCAATCCTCCAACCTGCACATGTGAAAGTCGGATAGAAATGAAATTCTGACCAAATGTCTGGCTTTGTCTTCCCATAGCACTGACTACTACAAACATTTGATAAAAGTGCAGTCTATCTTCTTGCTAGATATCAACCTACTGTAAATTCTTCTGAAGAGGTGGAAAACATCAGTTTAAAAAGAGAAGTGAAATAATCATTAACGACTCTTCTTAAAAAGTAAAAAGCAGCTATATTTCAAAGTCATAGTTAAATTACAATATTCATGTACTCTTGAATGTTTTCCTTAACTGTCCTAAATAAAATTTGAAATTTGAGGAAGCATAGAGGTGAATAAAATATTCATACACATATAGAGGTAGGGAAGCAAATGGCATCATCTCCATTTTACAAATAAGGAAATTATATTTAAGGTGATTGATTAGTTCAAAGCTGCAGAATTAACAAACAGTGAAGCCTGAATTTTTTTTTTAACTTAATTAACTGAAGTATAGTTGATTTACCATTTGTGTTAGTTTTAGGTGTACAGCAAAGTGATTCAGTTATACCTATGCAGGTGCGTGCATGCACACACACACACACACACACACACACGCACATATATGGGTTTCCTATATAGCACGCAGACTTTTTACCATCTGAGCCACCAAGAAGCCATAAACACACACACACACATGTTCTTTTTCAGAATCTTTTCCATTATAGGTTAATACTCACTACAGTTCCCTGTGCTATACAAAAGGTCCTTGCTGTTTATCGACTTTATATATAGTAGTATGTATCTGTTAAGGAAAAGCCTGGATTTGGATCTATTCTGTCTCACTGTGAAGTCTGTGCTGTTTCAAAAGCAATACTTCCAGCACTTAATCCACAGGTTTGTTAAAAGTATCTTGAAGTATCTCTACCAGTAGCATCTTATAGATGAAGATTTTAATTATTATTCATTTTATTTTTGGTTAAGTAACTAGCTCAGGAGGTTAAATATAACTATTTGTTAATGGCTTATATCTGTCCTTAAAAATATGTTCTACTCTCTGTTGTAAAATCCTCTATATCTGATTGTGCTTAATTCCATCTTGTAGCCAGTTAGCACAAAGCTGAAAAATTGAAGGATTTAAAAGTCACTAAATGGTTCCTTGGATTTATGTTTTTAGCGGTTGTTGCATTTAAGCAATAACAAAAGTATATGGAGATAAAACATAATAATTAAAATAACTTTTAAAGTAATTCAAAGATCTCTTCTTTCCTCCCCCTCAACATGAATTTTTCTAACATTACATAATACAAACACAAATCTTCATATACATGTTTATATCAAGCAAGGACTTCTGTCCACTCCAAAGATAGAATCACTAAAGATCCATGAACTGCAAACCATGCTGATTGGAAAATGTGTGTTAACAGCATCTAGCTATTCCTAATAACTGTTCATTTCACTGAAAAAGCTGTAAAAGGAAATTCTTCACTTGTATGTATTCTAAAGTGTTTTTTACTTAGTATTTTAAAAATCATACTACTTATCTTTGCAAACTTTCTTTTAAAATAAGTATGTCTTTATTATATAAACAAATATGTATATAATGTGCTTATATTTATCTATTGAGAAAAGTAATATATGTTGACTGTGTGAAATTTTAAACATGAAAAAATGTAAAAAAGAAAACAATACCTCATATATCAGAATTTATCATCCAATGCCTAATTTTAGCTGCAAATTCCTTTATTTGTTTAGAAATGTTTAGTGAACATTTTCTCAGAATCGTAAAGATTATTCTACAGCATCATTTCAATGGAGATATATAGTATTTTTATTATTTGGCTCAAATATAACAAGTCTAGCCAATTTTTTACTTGAGATATACAGAATTTTAATTGCTATATTTATACAATTAATAATTGTATATAAATTGTATAAAAATTGTATAAATAATTGTATAAATTGTATAAAAATAATTATATTTATAATTACCTCCTTTGGATTATTTTCTACAAGTAAAACTTTGGATTCAAATTTGTATTCGCATTTTTACAACCCTGCGTTCACATCATCAAATTATCCTCCAACAAGATTATATGAATTCACTCAAGTACATAAAAACTTAACTAAACTCTTGCCTACCTAGACTCTTCCATTTTTATTTTAGTGCTGATTTGCAACATGTCTTGTCTATGGTGCCAAAGTATTTACTAACAAGGCATTTAAAGACACAGGCGTGCTGAGGAAAGATGTATTTGCATACTTAATAGCCACACAATTCTAAAGACTCATTTCCTCCCTTTTGATATACAGAAAATAAAAATATTTCTAAGCCTACTTTTTGAATCAGCCTCTAACTGTATCACTGGGTTTACCAGAAAAACAAACTACAGGAAATTGTTTCTTTATGGTATTTCTATATCGTGCAATGTTTTGGGCTTTACGTGTATATGTTAGAGATTTGGGTGCTTGCTTGTGTATGTATGAGTCTGCAGAAATGTTTGTGGATGCAATGACAAGGTTAAGATCAAATGAATGGAAAATTTTCAGTTTTACTTTTTTTAACGACCAAATACAGTAAGTTACTCATATGTATACTATTTTATTGGTGAACTTATTACTGACAATTTTGCATCATGATAATTTTTATCTTTTCAAGGAGTTAGGTCTAACAACAACAAAACTGATTTTTTTTTTCCCCAGTGTTGTTTCTAAAGTTTCTTATGAGCAATTTGAAGGGCTTTTTTGGTGACAATGTTCAAGGGGGTTTATTACCATTAATCTTTTTTGAGGGTGTGTATAATTCATCTCACCAGCCATCAGAATTCCCAGAGGGTAAATTACTCTGGAGATCTCTGTGCCCTCACACTGTATCAAATTGACCTGCTTCTTGTTTGCCATTTTTGTGTACTACATTGCTTATTTAACAAGAAACAGAATGATTGTAATTCTGAGAAGGTCCTTTGATAGTAGTTTTGACACTCTGCCTGAATAATGACCCTCATTATGGTGCCTGTGACAGCCTCTGAAAGTCCTGATTTATGAATATATCACAGGTTCAGCATTAGAGCTCCCCCACTCACTTACTACTGATATAGACGGAGATATGGACAGAGTCCTTTGGAATAGACAGAGGCTGAGATAATTGCATGATTATGACCATTCAAATCATCTCTTCCCCTGATTTAACAAAGCTCTGCTATTTCATTTTGATTGTCTCTGAAGTTATTAGGAACCTTTGACAAAATGTTTATTAGAAGAATGTGTTTCAGAGTAACTGTGCTGGTGACAGAGGTGGAAGTTATTCCTACTTTTCTTTCCTCAGCCTCAGCTAAATTCCTATTGCAAATACTCATTAATGGTTGATGTGATAATAGACTGTTAGAAGCAAGATTAGCTAAGAGCAAAAAGTCTGTGTCCTTGATAAAACAAATTACAAGACACTCTGTAAACACTTTTTTTGTGCAGAATGTTGTTGATTTATTGTTTTCTCTATAGTGATTATTTAAATAAATGTAGCTCATTTAGTTCATTTGCCAAACTGTATAATTTTGTTCTTTGTGAAGGGGTTATATGTAAAAGCCTCAAGGAATCACATCCCCATTAATCTTTTTACAAGTGCAATAAATAAATAAAGAGACATGGTTTAATTTTGCCAGTTAGAAGATATTTAAATAGCAATGGTGGTAAACTGATTCCTATTTCTACTGTTTGAAAAAGGCATGTAAATGCACTTTTTCTTGTTCCTAGTTTAAATAAATACAAGAAAAACATAACAAAGGTGTTTTATCAAGGCCATAAGAAACAAAGTTCTTTTCAATTATCTACAGTCCTATACACTGACCCTTTTAAAAAAGTAATGCTCACTTCATGCTTTTCCACTTATATTTTGAAAATATCTTCAGTGTTTATAATGTATTATAAGGAAATTTTCATTTATTTCAGAAAAAAACATGAAACATGGTACCATACAATATAAAAAATAAATTCATGATTGTTTTCCTACATATTCTTTACTCACCAGGAATAAAGTGATATAATCTTCTTGTGGTTTCATTAAGAATAGAGGAAAGCTGAAGTCTTTCTAGGTATTCACAGCTGATTCCTTTGAGACTATCATCGTCAGATGACCCTTGAGATTAAAAATACATAGCTACTAAGGGCAGTGGTTGAAAGTTAATTTTAAATGAAGTCTGGTAATGACCTGGAGTAAATTTAATAAGAACCCTTCATTTCATAGCAAAAGCAGTCACTTAAAACATAATAAGATGATTCTGAAATTTTTAAACAAAGTGATCAGATTGAATTCCTTTTAGCAAGCTGAAGATTTTCAAAAGCTCTTTTACATCCACAAAGCCTTTATTCTTAATTCATTAACATATTTTTAGAAAGTCTATTTCTAAAGGGGAAAATGTTTGCCACCTCTGCAGTGGAGGTGTCATTAATGAAATGGATCTTCGAAAAACTTCCATCACCTGTTTCATTGTACAGATTTTGTAAAATTTCCAAAGGTGATTTCTCCTTCTTTTGCTTTCCAGCTAAAATAGGCCTCACACAGAAGTACGAGATGGTACAAAAGTATTTTAGAGCATAACAAAACCTTCTAGACCTTAATAACTATACATGACTGATCTGTCTTCTCTAGCAAGGTTAACCGTTTCTCCCAAGGAGTTAAGTGGCATATAAACTATTGTTCACACCATTTGTGTTAACAGGATAGGATGACCTCAGATAGTGTAGTGGCCATACATGGTACCTGCACAATGCATTCATCAACAAAGAGAAAAGGACCACAGGGGCAGATTTGAGTGTACGTGTATCAAGGATTCTATAAGGATAAATGCCTAACCTCACTCCATAGCAAAAAGTAATTACAGAGCCATTGTTTCTATATTGTTCATATTTTTTATGGTTCTTTAGAAATATGTGCTATTTAGTTATTGAGTTGACATCTGTACTGTATTATATTTTATACAAACCACCCAGACTACAGTGGAAAGCAATCAAATAAATGTGAGATCATTTTGCTCTTATAGGAAGTCAACAACAGATATAAAATACAGATAAAGGAATAGTTTAAATTCAGTAGTTAACTTTTAGACTTAAATTATCTAATTAACAACAGACGAAAAAGGCAAATTTTAAAACTTTATTCTTTTAAAAATTACATGCTCCATTTAGAGTGTATCTTTCTTTCATACATATTCACAGAGGCTTCTATTTGTATTTTTATAATGCATCAATTCTTTTTCCATGTATGCCTCCCTTCCTACTCTTAAATATTCTCACCTTATTCTATGCAACTTGGTTTAATTCACAGAGGTTAAACATAACAGTACAGATAAAATCCCAACAATTTACAAACATACAGGAGAGTCATGTTTTAAAGAGTAATTTCTTTTTTCCTGAGATAATGTTCCTCAAGTGCAAGCAAGATGCTGGTTTATAGAATTTGCTTTACACAAGAACATTTCTGTTAAGTAAAAGCAAAGGTGAACATTGGGGTACATGTGTCTCTTTCCCTTCTGGTTTCCTCAGGATGGGGAACACATGTATACCTGTGGTGGATTCATTTCGATATTTGGCAAAACTAATACAATTTTGTAAAGTTTAAAAATAAAATTAAAAAAAATAAAAGTACTAGGAAAAAAATAAATAAAAGCAAAGGACAACTAGTTCATGTTTTCCAAGAATAAAAGGTGAAGGTTTTTTCTTTAATATGTCTGAAAGTATCTATTTGGGGATTTTCCTAAGCTATTTATGTAATTTTATTTGAACTTAATGATTTATATACTCCTTTCCCAGCCCAAACAGAATCCTAACAGTGTTGTGTTTGTATGATTATTAGATTTTGTTTGCCCAAGGATACTACTATACATTTTTTATTTTTTAGGCCCACACCTTTTTAAGCTGTTTCATATTGAAAGTTGGAATATTGTAAAAATTTTGTCAAAGATGTACTGTAGTGCTATTTGAAGTACCTGTAATGGAACACTTTTATTATCACTGCACTCTTCTTGTGGGAACTTTATAGGAATGAAAATAAACTGTATACATCATGATAAGAAGATGAAACATTAGATGTTAAATGATTTGCTGCATGCTCAAATTGTTAGTATTGTTGAGTCAATTACTTCGGTTTTCTGAAAAAAAAAATAAAGTTTTAAATATCTTAAAAAAAAAAAAGAAAGTGAAAGTTTCTCAGTCGTGTCTGACTCTTTGTGACGCCTTGGCCTACACAGTCCATGGAATTCTCCAGGCCAGGATACTGGAGTGGATAGCCGTTCCCTTCTCCAGGGGATCTTCCCAACCCAGGGATCGAACCCACACCTCCCACATTGCAGGTGGATTCTTTACCAGCTGAGCCACCAGGGAACTAAGAGAGAAATAGCAAAACATTTGTTCACACACACACACAGACACACACAGACACACACGTCGTTAAGATTTTGAGACAAATGCTAGTGATCATTCCAGCAAACACCACTGAGTAGCACACATATGAAAAGACTCTGACATGAAAGACAATATCAGGGCAAGTCAAGCACACATATGTGCATGTTCAGGCAGGAGTGCTGCTTAGCTTCACAGTCACAAGTTACTGCTAATTATCAAAAGATTGTGAAATTTGGCTTCTTAATTAAATCTATATCTTCCCCTCAAAGGAATCAGGTATTATCTATTCAGTCTTTATTCCCCCAGGTGAAGAGACAGTATCAGGAGTTGATAACTATGCAAGAAAATGGAGAACAACTTTCTGACCTACAGCTGCCTTTCAGGGACCCTAGAAATTTTCAGTGTGTTCAACTTATAGTAACCACTCTAGAATTTGGAGTTTACTGACAACAAGATATACAGTTTGCATTACATTAAACACTATTGATTGTTCTACTAAAACAGTATTCTGGTAAAAGCTGGATGTTCCAAAGTAAATGTGTATCATCTAAGTGTTGTCTCACAAATTCTGTGGCAACTGGTATTCTTATCTGGATGAGAGTCAAATGACAGAATTGTGATATGTCCTGGTGGATTATTGTTTAAATAGTAATTTTTATTATGAAATGGGTAGAAAGTTTAGGTAAGGATGAGATAGGGAATCTCTGAAATGAGACAGAATATAGTCTCCAAGAAAGTTTAGGTAAATTATAGGGTTTGTATCATTTGGAGACATTTTTACTTGTGTTTCTATTTCATGATACTTAAAAATGACTTGGGGATTTACATACATTTAATGGATTAGATAGATACGATGAAGATATGATGAACTCCATTAACAGCTTTCTGCAAAATAAGCCTTCACCAGTCTTTCTTATAGCAATTTACTCTTTTATTCAGTGCAGTATGACTCATTTTAATATTTTATTTAGCTGTTTTTATATGCAAGCACAGTGTTAAAATGAGAAGATACACACACACATCTGCTTTTGAAAAGGTAAAAGTCTGTTGTGTGTGTGTGTGTGTGTGTGCTCAGTCATGTCTGATTCTTTGCGTCTCCATGGATTGTAGCCTGCCAGGTTCCTCTGCCCATGGTTTTCCAGATAAGAATACTGGAGCAGGTTGCCATTTCTTACGCCAGGGGATCTTCCTGACCCAGGGACTGAACTCGTGACTGTCAGGCAGATTATTTACCACTGAGACACCTGGGAAGCCCCATACCATATGGCTGCTGCTGCTGCTGCTAAGTCGCATCAGTCGTGTCCGACTCTGTGCGACCCCATAGATGGCAGCCCACCAGGCTCCCCGGTCCCTGGGATTCTCCAGGCAAGAACACTGGAGTGGGTTGCCATTTCCTTCTCCAATGTATGAAAGTGAAAAAGTGAAAGTGAAAAGTGAAAGTGAAAAGTGAAAGTGAAGTCACTCAGTCGTGTCCGACTCCTAGCAACCCCATGGACTGCAGCGCACCAGGCTCCTCTGCCCATGGGATTTTCCAGGCAAGAGTACTGGAGTGGGGTGCCATTGCCTTCTCACATACCATATGGCAGTTGTCCCTTAATCAATGGATTACATAGCAGATGATTAATAAGATTCGGTTGACTGAATGATTGCAGTGAATGACTGAAGCAGGGTGATCACATATTGGGGCCCATCAATTAATGACCACATTCATTCTTGAGCAAGGCCTTTTGTTATGTCCTGGACTCTCTTTTCTTTAGCTTCAGTGCCATGCTGTTTAACAATTGGTCTTGTCAAACTGGTCTAAAGAAAGGATACACACTTAAAGCTATGAGATAAGGTCTGAGGATTGCATGGTATATATTGCATGGTAACTGTAGTTGATAACAGTAAGAAAAAAAAAGAGAGATAACTATATGAGTTGATGGACATGTTAACTAGGATGAGGAGTCCTTTCATAAGGTATACATAGATCATCATGATGTACACTTCAAAAATCATACAACTTTACCCATCATACCTCCATTAAGCTAGAAAAAAAGAACATTTTCAAGTGGCTATTTTAATGTAAAACAACTAATATGATAAAAAAAAAAAAAGAAATAGGGGTTTACCATGTAAATAGAGATTTAAAAAATGTGCTGAAGTCACTACTAATGTCTTAGGGAGGAACCTGGAGAGTTGGTCTGTCTTAGAGACCAGGAAGGGAAAAGGTTAAAGAGAAGCTGTAGTAAACTTCACAGGAACAAGGAGTTGGCTTCAGGTGACTGAATAACTGTTTAGAAACCACCGTGATAGCCAAGCTCAGTGACAGTTCTCCTTTCTTAACCCAGGAGGCCATAAGGCCAGGGAGATACACTACTTTCCAAGGGACACAGCTGTGAAGACTGTGGTGATTTCTACGGGGAAATATGTTTTTGATAATGAAGAAACTGAAAGATTTAAAGAATATTTTGATGATACAAAAGAAAAATTTCAGCACTAAAATATGGTTTAGTGGAGACAGAAGAAAGTTTATGGAGGAGTTGCAGTGAGGTGCACATAGGCCCCTGAGTTAAATTGAAGTTGGATAAGGGTGGGGATCTGAAGCCTGATACCTGACTTGAGATGTGGCAGAAAAAGTCTTAGGATATAGGACATAGGAGAAAGGAGTCGGCAGGCAGTCCTATAGATCTTCTATTTAAAGAGAAAAATCAGAAATTCTATAATTGATGAAATGCATAAAGCTAAGTGACTGGTTCAAATTGATAGTTTGGTTGCTAAAACTTTACAGAGCTGAGTATTACTCCTTCATTACACATCCCAGGTTTTTCTGAAGTGTGGAGTGAATGAAGGGGATGTATGGAGAATGAAATAAAGAAAAATAGTTTAACTGAATCTTAAAAAGATATTTCAAATGTGAAATTAATAGATAGCTAAAGGTCATATGAATTTGATTAAATATTCCATCTAGATTTTAGCTAAAAAGAAATTTCAAATATAAATAAAGTTTGTGGGGTTTTTTTTCCCTCTGTAATCACTACACCTTATGATTTGAGACCCTAGCTAAATTTTTCTCATGACTTTTGTATCAATTCAGGAAAATGAAAACCTGTCTCCTTGTAACAACATCTTCTCTTGCAACGCCATTAATGAAACACATTGGTGACTCATCATTTCACATTCTCAGCTTTCATTTATGTTAATAGAAAATTAACCTTCCTTCCCTGAAAGAAGGTTTGGTTGCCAGAAATCACGAGCTAAACATGGAATTTATTTTCTACCATCAGGAAGTGAGTTCTCTGCTCCTGCTCTTATCCGGACCTTGGATAATAGCTCCGTTACCCTTAGTGCTAACTTTGCTAGTGGCGGTGAAACTGCCCCTAGGGCTGCTGTAGGGTCAGCCTGCTGATGGCCTGTCTTTTTCTCCCAGGTGTTATTGATGCAGAATAATCCTCAGTTCCCTGTGATTAAAGAGTCAGAGTTGAGATTGCAGCATTTTCCTACTTTGTCTCTGGAACCCCCATAAACTGCATTAGAAAAAAACCCACAGCAATTATTTTAAAAGGGGGGGATCTTTTGAATGCATTTTTTTCCTTTTCCTCTAACAATAGAGTATAAATGTATTTTTAAAAAGATTCTTTAGAGATGCTGTATGTTGCACAATGAGGTACATTCTTATATGATTCTTTCTTGGTAGAACTTTGTCCCCTGTACACATTATTGTTATTGACAGCAGTTCTAAAGCCTTTAAAATAAGAAGAAATTAAACAGTGAATCAATAAAGATTAGCTATTTACTGTAGATTACTAGCTTATCATTCCCATAATTACAATAATGGTTGCTGATGGAAATTCTATTTATGTGAATCATTTTATTCTTATTATTTACTATTATTAATGTTACCATTATTATCTTCTTACCCTTCAGTTCACAAGATGTATCTTCTCAGTGAATTTTAATTCCAGCAACTTGCTATTATACTGTACATAATCCTATCAAAGACTGTCCTTCATGCAACATTTTCAGTGATATATTATCATAGAGACCGTTAATGAATGAGCTTCATATCTTACTAATACTATTTTAGATACTATTTTTTATTAATTTTCCAAGCTGTAATTCTTCATAGACTACCTGTGCCTGTCTTATATTAAAGTTATGTTTTCCATTTTTTACATGGAGATTTCAAAGGAAAGCATTAACTTTGTGTCTTTAAAAATACATTTTACTTCATGGATTCTCAATGATTACATTATCATAATGCCCATGCTTTGTTCTCTTATACTTGTAACAAGTTAATTTTCACAATTTCCTTTACTTTGGATTCCAATTTTATGTTAGCAATCAAAATTAAAACAGTAACACTATGATCTTTCTGACATGTAACTGAGACAAGATATAACTTGAAAAACAAGCCAACTGCACTCTGTCCTTTGACAAAGATCCAGACACTATAGTCAAATAAAGGAAATGATTATGTCAACTTTTGTACATACTACCTCTAAGCATTATTACTTGAAAGTAAATACAGCCATCGTACAGAAGGTACTGTGTTCCTTGGAAATAATTTATTTCATTGAAATACCTTATTTATTTTATTTTAAAGAGATTAAGAAAGTGAGCAACAAGAAAGCTATTTGTTTAGCTTTGAATCAAGTCTTTTTCCCTTGCCATATGATTCTGATCACAGGCTGTTGCAATACAAAATAATTTGTGCTAAAATTTTTACTGTTTTCCTCACACTGGGAATTTGGTAGAATGGTATGGATTTCTTTTTATATGTTGCTACAGGAAAGGTCAAACAGAGAGAATGTAGATTAAATAAGCTTAGATTGTAGCTACATTCCTTTGTAATTACATTAAAACATTCTAACAGTATAAAATTAGTGGCCAATATTAAAATGTCCTTAAAACTATGCTATATGTAAATAAGCTTAGATCTCTTTGAAGGAAGATTAAATATATATGTGATATTCTGTAGTTGAGATTAATAGCTAGGGAGAAATGCATTATTATGGTAATATAAACTTATAATATATTTAGTATATAGCTATAGCATTCAAGATAAACAAAACAGATCCCTGTTGCTAGTTTGGGTTGATATGCTTCATTAATCTTTTCAGTGCATCTGTTTGTTTTTCTATACCTCTCCAAATTTATACAAACATAGCAAATACATATATACTAGGATAATTAGACAAGTGGCAATTGGAAGCAACTGGAAAAAAGAAGGAAAAGAGGAAGGAAGGAGATGCAAAGGAAAAAAATGTAGATTATACATAAACACTGAAATTAAACCCCATCTGCATCTGGAGGATCATCTGGGAGGAGGGCATGGCATCTCACTCCAGTATTCATGTCTGGAGAATCCTAAGGACAGAGGAGCCTGGTGGGCTGCAGTCCTTTGGGTAACAAAGAATTGGACATGACTGAAGCGACTTAGCAGGCATACATGCTGCTTGTCTAAAAGGAAAAACCAAAGTGCTAGAAAAGTTACCATTATAAGACTATATTCCTAGCATATATAATCCACTCAAGACAATCTTTTGTCTAATATGGTGATGGTTTTGATATTGTGTCAGTGGGTACAGAAATATTTGATACTTCTACTTCCACAAGTGTAGTGGTACTAAGTAAAAAAAAAGGCTAACATTTAGTGACAGTTATTATATTCCAATAGTGTTTTCATCATTTTACCTTAGAAGTGACCTTATAAGATAAATACTGTGTGGGAGTTTGAATAGTGATCATTTCACCCCAGAATCAAAGTGAGCCAAAATAATAAACTGACCTCTTCCCATGTATTATATCCTATAACAAACGGAGGCAAATGCTGTCAAAAGCTCTGTTTGGTATATAGCTCCTCTACATGTTAACAACAGAAAAAATAGACCCTGTAAGTCTCTGGAAGCAGTTTAATGAATCCTTGAAATCTGAATTCAAATTTCAGGTTCTTGAAGTTCCATTTGTAAGAAAAATTCTAAAACTTTACTGGAAAGTTCATGATGCAAGTATGCTTTTGTATTTTTTGTAATCTTTTTCTGAAGACCTGTATAGACTGTATAGACTTATAATTTTTCTAAAGTGTACAAACAAACTATAAAGTTACATAATAACGTTTAGCAATATCATATAAAAGATCATTAAAATTGTAAAGAACATAATGCCTCATCCTTGACAAACAGTGTTTGGAAAACAGGTTAACAGTATCTTTACTAATCACAGCTACATAAACATGTAGATTTATATTTTGCACGTACCACTGGTGATAATGTTCATATATTACAGTTTCATGAGGTATCTTATATTTCAAGAGTCTAAGACAATACTGAGCACAGAACAGGCCATCACAAAATATTTCTTGAAAAAATAAGTAAAAAATTAAAATGATAATGGGACAATTAAGCTGAACTTTTAAAAACTGGCCTTTTCAAAATACATTATTATAATTGAAAAAAACTCCATTAACAGAAATTACAATTTTTAAAAATTCAGGGAAACCTCAACTTCTATATAAGTTAGAAACCTGGCATGAAGAAGTAGGTATTAAGGGAAAAACCACAGGTGCTGTTGTCCCTTCTTGGGCTAGTAACCTTGAGAGCCTTTAGTAATTAGAAGATGTTATTGAAAAGGATGGTGAGCAGTGCCAAGAGAGAGCCTGTTGGAGAGCCTGGCTCCACGGAGAGGGTCATCCTAGAGAAGCTAGGAGATTTGATGAAGGGACACAGCCAGTCACAGCCATCAGCAGGCAGGGAGTTGGGGCAGTGTATCCCAATCTCACTCTCCTTTTCTCCATACTCTTGAGCATGTTATTCATTGGCTGAGCACAGGTAAAAGCCACAGAGCGAGAGAATCCACACAAGTGGTATACACAAGTCAGCCAGCAAAGCCCAGGGTTGGAAGGAGAAAGGTGGAGAGTAAACTCAGAACCAAACAACGGACATCCAGCACAACATACAACACTCAGATTCCATTTTTCCACATCTCCTCTCCTTAAATTTTCAGATCTTGAATATATAATAAAATTATAAAGAACTCTGTTCACATTTCCTTTGCTTGGATTACTACTTGAAAACTTTCACCAATAAGATTAATGTATATGATACAGCAATATGCTGGCTTTACTCTATACCACCAATTGTTTTCTCAGAGAAATAACCAATATTTCCTGCAACCAACATAAATAACCATGATTATTTTGATACTTTTGTTAGTATTAGTTAGAAATAACCAATATTTCCTGCAACCAACATAAATAACCATGATTATTTTGATACTTTTGTTAGTATTATTCTTTTTAATTTTTAAAATAATGAATACATAATGGTTTGAATGTTAACTCTGACCTCTAGGAGTTCACATACTGCTGTTTCTATTTCCTTATCAATAAGGGAGGAATGTCCTAACATTCAAATAACCAAAGCAAATGGTGCCTTCTTATTGCTTTAACAACTAAAATTTATTGATCCAGCACATGCAGCTATCTGCTAATCTCTTAAATGGATTTATACTTCTTTTCTTACTAACGAGTGAATATTTTCTTTCATGTTTGTTTGTTGTTGTTGAAAACATTTTGTTCATATTACCTATCAATTATAATAAAGACACATTATCTTCTTATTGTGTGTTCTTCTTATATACACAGATACAATTAAGTGTTACACTTAATGAAAATATGTCCTGATATATCTCCCTCAATTTATTCTGACTACTGAAATTTTAAATTCAGATTTAGTAAGATATATTAAATTTTTGAGGTAGTCTTCTTTGGTTTTTCAAAACTCAGTACAAATACATATCTTAATCCCTTTGGACTGCTATGACAAAAATACTACAAACTGGGGGGGTTAAGTTACAAATATATTCACAATTTCGGAGGTTAAAAAGTCCAAGTTAAGGCACCAGCAGATTCAGTGTCTGGTAAGGGCCTGTTTCCTGTGTCAACAGCAGTGTTCTTGCTGTGTTCTCCCATGGTAGAAGGGGCATGGAGTACTCTAGGATCTCTTTTACAAAAGCACAGATCCCATTTAGGAGGGTTCCACCCTCAGATCTAATCACCTCCCAAAGGTTCCATCTCCCAATATCATCACATTAAGGATTATTAGGTTTTAAAATATGTATTTGGGGAGACACAGACTTTCAGACTATAGTGGCAGGTAAATAATTATAGCTTATTGCCAAATAGAGTCTTCTCTTGTATTGTTGGAAAAGGGTGTTTGCTATGACCAGTGTGTTCTCTTGGCAAAACTCTATTAGCCTTTGCCTTACTTCATTCTGTACTCCAAGGCCAAATTTGCCTGTTACTCCAGGTATTTCTTGAATTTCTACTTTTGTATCCAGTCCCCTATAATGAAAAGGACATTTTTGGGGGGTGTTAGTTCTAGATCGTCTTGTAGGTCTTCATAGAACCATTCAACTTCAGCTTCTTCAGCATTACTGGTCGGGGCATAGACTTGGACTACTGTGATATTGAATGGTTTGCCTTGGACACAAACAGAGATCATTCTGTCATTTTTGAGATTGCATCCAAGTACTGTACTTTGGAGTCTTTTGTTGACTATGATGGCTACTCCATTTCTTCTAAAGAATTCTTGCCCACAGTAGTAGATACAATGGTCATCTGAGAACTAAAGAGCCTCTTGATGAAAGTGAAAGAGGAGAGTGAAAACGTTGGCTTAAAACTCAACATTCGGAAAACTAAGATCATGGTATTGGGTCCCATCACTTCATAGCAAGTAGAAGGGTAACAATGGAAGCAGTGACAGACTATTTTTTTTTGGCTCCAAAATCATTGCAGATGGTGACTGCAGCCATGAAATTAAAAGACACTTGCTCCTTGGAAGAAACATTATGACCAACCTAGACAGCATATTCAAAAACAAGAGACATTACTTTGCTAAAAAAGGTCCATTCAGTCAAAGCTATGGTTTTTCCAGTAGTCATGTATGGATGTGAGAGTTGGACTGTAAAGAAAGCTGAGCACCAAAGAACTGATTCTTTTGAACTGTGATGATGGAGAAGACTCTTGAGAGTCCCTTGGATTGGAAGGAGATCCAACCAGTCCATCCTAAAGGAGATCAGTCCTGAGTGTTCATTGGAAGGACTGATGCTGAAGCTGAAACTCCTACAATTTGGCCACCTGATGTGAAGAACTGACTCATTTGAAAAAGACCCTGATGCTAGGAAAGATTGAAGGAAGGAGGAGAAGGGGACGACAGAGGATGAGACGGTTGGATGGCATCACCGACTCAACGGACATGAGTTTAAGTAAACTCGGAGTTGATGATGCTGCAGCCATGGGGTCACAAAGAGCTGGACACAACTGAGCAGTTGCAGAACTGAAATAATTTCAGCAGAAGTGAAATAATTATACACTCTGCTTATAAACGATAAGAATGTCAAATTTAATGGCTTCCTTTTCTAAAAAGCTTTTTTCTGGCAGATGGCTGTTCTGTTATTTTGATTTCTAAACTCTCAGATCACTTTGGTTTTACCTTTTCTATGATGTTTGTCATATATTTTCTATAATTTTAATTTTTTGTCTTTATGTACAGTTGATACTATTAGTTTATTGGTTCCCAAAAGTCAAGGGGTTGTTTTTAAATCCCATTTTGAAAAAAAACAACAGGACTATGAAGTAAGCAGTAAATCATCTACAGTGATTATTTGAATAGTTATTCATAAAATTCTATAGGTTCACATTTCAGCTCCTCAAAATAATATAAAGCACAATATATGTACATAAACCCTCTTTCAACTCTTGACTATAGAATTACTTACCTGTTGTAAGCCTCAAAATTAATACAAACTAACAAAAATAGTTTTTTTTTTAAAAAAAAACTAATGAAAATAGTTTATGTGAACATTACATAGTTTATATAAGTGAAAAAGAGTTAATGTTTAACGGATATATATGCTGTATTCTGCAAAATATATCGTATTGTGAGCCATAACAAATATGTGTGTGTGTTAGTCTCTCAGTTGTGTCCGACTCTTTGCGACCTCATGAACTGTAGCCTGCCAGGCTCCTCTGTCCAAGGGATTCTCCAGGCAAGAACACTGGAGTGGATTGCCATTCCCTTCTCCAGGGGATCTTCCCGACTCAGGGATCGAACACAGGTCTCCTGCATTGCAGGCAGATTCTTTACCATCTGAGCTACAGGGAAGATCTTAACAAATATAGCATCACTTAATATTTTTAAAAAATTTCAAGTAAGGTTACATCAAAATAAAATAACTACCAATTATTATGCACTCACCATATACTGGGTTTAGAGTTAGGTGCTCTAGACATATATAGTCCACCAATAAGAAACTGATTAGGCCTGAGCAGAATCAGGGCTCGGCAGAACAAAGAGGAAGATTTTCAAATAATAAAGTCAGTACATTTAGATAACAAGGAATATACCAATTGTAACAACACCTAGAGTTCAGATAAGATGTCTGATACTTTCTCAAAAAAAGTAAGTGGGAAATTTCTAGTGGGGGATATTATGGAATTTTCTAAATTCCACAGTTTATTTTCTTGCTTGTAGTAGAATTAAAAAGAAAGAAATATTAACTATAAACACATGAAAAATGTTAATTAAATATTATAATTAAATGGAAATATTCCACATAAACATATGGAAAATTGTGCTCTAGGAAGCAATAGAGATGAATGATTTTGTTTTGTGTGTGTGTATATATAAATATATATGTGTGTGTGTGTGTGTGTATATATATATATATATATACCCATATGCTTTATATATATAAACTTGCAGATCATTTTAAGAAAATTCAAGTTAACACAAGTTTTGCTTGACCTAGAAAAAGGAATTTACTAAAATAATGTATTCTGAAAACTGAACTGTTGACGATTTCCCACATCAAATGCCTATCATAAATACAATTATTTTTCACAGCTCACTCATTTTCATTTAGAGTGCTATTGTTAAGTTTTCCTGATTGTTTTGCTTAAGAAATCAGAAAGGCTGCTTTAGGCTAACTGGAGGTTATATGTTCACAATAAATCTAGACATGAAAATCAATAGAAACATTTAAACCTGTGATGCTGGAGAAGTGCCTCTCAAAAAAGATCAAATGCTAAGAATCGAATCTCATAGACACTATTGCACATTATCACTACAAGTGAAGGCTTGTTGACAACTATTCTGTTTATGAAGCATCTGCAATACAATTTGAAAAACATGACACTGTTTAAAGGATCTTCAGGCTTATTAGTGAGGTCTCGTCGACTGTGGGAGGATGCCAGTACTGCAGACGTGTTTCCTTAGCCACTAAGGGCACTGCCTGGGTTAGTCTTTGAACTCACCATATGTGCCGAGAGGATCAGCAGTGAAGAAGGTGAATGACAGAAAGAAGCGCTTTCCATATTAGGGAGGAAATGAGGCATCTGAACAGAAAGGAGTGGGAATACATAGATCGGGATCCATGAGAAATGAGAAAAATTCACAGATGTATCGAAAAGAAACCCCTGTACTTTCTTCATCTTCTCAGATGTCTCTTTTCCTGTTAAAGGAGTTCACAAATCTTTCAAAGTTTTCCTCCCATCTGAGAGGCCAACCATTTTTTTAAGCAAGTTCCTGTTATTCTGAAACTTTTATTTCCTTTCAGTGAGTTTTTCTCTTGGCTCCCCCAGATATATTTTCTGCTTGTTTTCAATTTGTATGGATCGTACAGCACAGTGTAAATGGGAGCAGCAGCTATGTCAGCTTTACCACTAAGCTTTATTCTAAAGGAATCTGTGCCTTATGGGAAATTATGAGGTTGGGAACTACCTTCTGCACCTATGAGAAATAGTAAATCTTCATGCTTTATAAACTAGCATTTACACAGGTATGCACACATACATTCACACATACCTTTCAATCTGAAACTTTCTACTCTGCCAGCAATTCTCAGTGAAAGATGATTCTGGTAAGGAGAACAGTAAGCAAAACTAAGCATTTAAGGATGCACATAATGTGAGAGTTGTGAAGGGTATGTTTGTGTGTGTGTGTCTGTTGTAAGAAAATTGGAAAACTCAAATTAACAAGCATAAATATGCCAAAGAGCAATAACAAAGTATTCTACATTACTGAGCAGGAAAAAATAAGATAAAATATCAATTTTCTCAAAATGAATTCATAGGTTTAATTCACTCCAAATTCTTACTGCAGAATTATTCAGAAATGCATGACAATAAAATAGAGTATTAAGAAAAAGAAGAGCTCTTTAAAATGGTAAAGTCTGTTATAATTTAATAACAGTTAAAAGTGATGATGGCATTAAAAACACAATAAGAAAGTAAAGAAAGTTCACTGTTTGCTTGAATTCTAAATAAGAAAAAACAAAGAGACAAAAATAACAGTAGGATAATATGACAGAGCCAAATGCCACGTTATTTAAGACACTACTAGACCTTCAAGTAAAATTTAGGATAATATAAAATTATAAAATAATAGGACAAGAATAATTTTAAAACAAAAATTAATCCAACATTTTCAATGGTGGTAACTTTCCATAGCATATACATTCTTCCCTGTCATTAGGAAGATTTGGGACTCTCAGTGATATTTTACAGAAGATAAAATTGAAGTTCAGATATACTGATATGCTACTATTCCTTCTATAATGCCACACTATCCATCAATATAAATTCATTATATCTTAATCAGTCCTAGTCCATAAACTAAAACACATTTCAGTCTTGGACTACTCTTTTTTTCCTCAAAAATTTTATTGGGTTCAGGAGGATTTTTAAAAGTTGATATACCATTGGAAGGACATTAAAGATTTTATATAAAGATAAACAATTAGAGCACTTTACAATATACAATTTTAAGTTTTATTTGTCAATTAAAATTGAAATTAGTACAAACAGTGACACAAAAATTTAGTACCATTTTAAAGGTATATAAAGCTAAGGACATCTCCCAGTTCAATTTGAGATCTTCAACTAGAGGCTACGCAGAATTAATACTAGACCACTGCTCCTCCACATTCAAAACCTGTGCTCTTTCCAGAACTCCATATATCCCACCTCCCTAATATTAACTAAAGATGAGGATGCAAAGAATGTTAAGAGACTCAAAGCAGGCCTTATTGGAACCTGATTGGGGTGTCCAGCTGGTCATTAAAATCCAAATATAGGTTAAGATTTACTTGATCCAGGATAATGGCAAAAAATGAAAAATGATTCTGTTATCACAGTTTTTTCTCATGTTTTCCTTTTAGCTCCATTTCTTCACACACGTGTAAAATAAATAAACAAACATCAGCCATTTAAAAAATATCAAAAACACAATGTTTTCAGAGATGAATTCATAGGAATTGGAATTTAATAGTGAGATATTCATTTATTCATCCCTAAGGGTGCCTCCCTTCAGTTTGACTGAGGAAAATAGGTTCAGTTTTCCTTATATAATATAAATAACACTGGAGGAAGATTGCATCTGTCATAGATGAAAATACCATATTTATGTCTTCTTATAATCCATTCATTGCTTTATGGACCCAAAGTCCTCCAGGGAGTGTCACAAATCCACATAATGTTCCTGAGTGTTACGTTTTGCATTTGGATCTATGATTTAGCTGACAGATGTGAATAAACACTTAGAGTCCAGGAACTCTCTGATAAGTGCACATGTGGAGACCAAAGAGTATAAATTCCTTTAAGGTCACATTAGCTCTTCCTTGAAATCCCCTTCTATGATTACTTCTTTGCTGATGATAAAATAATTTTCCACCAATGAATCAACATATATTTTCAAAATTTGCTATGCTGTGTTTTATTATTTTTCCATCAAAATTTTAATAAATCAATTAAAATGAGAATGTTTCAATTTTTATAAAGAAACAAAACCCTTGAATCCTACAATTTTGATATATATTCTCTAAGAACAATGAAAATCCCACTATTTTTCTAATTGTTTTGGAGAACAACTCTAGACATTGTACACCAACATTGTTTCAAATTTTAAGCGATTAAGCACTGATGCTGAAGCTGGAACTCCAATACTTTGGCCACTTGATGCGAAGAACCGACTCATTGGAAAAGATTTGATGCTGGAAAAGATTGAAGGCAGGAGAAGAAGGCGACAGCAGAGGATGAGATGGTTGGATGGCATCACTGACGTGATGGACATGAGTTTGAGTAGACTCCAGGAGTTGGTGATTGACAGGGAAGCCTGGCATGCTGCAGTTCATGGGGTCACAAAGAGTCAGACAAGACTGACCAACTGAACTGACTGAAACAAAGTTGAAATACCTCACTGGATAACTAAACAAACAATTTAGTGATAAAAAGATACTCTGCATATATATTTCTATTTAATATTATTCAATGCTTTTTACAATCTCTGATCCATCAACAGCAAACTCTCTCACAGCCCACAGGTTCTTTAAGGAACTTGACTACTCCCTTTTTTTGGCTTTAATTGAAACCTCATCTTTCCTCAAGGCTAATGCCTTTTTGCAGAGTTCTGGAAACTGTGACTCCTCTTTCTCTCATGCCCAGCATGTTACAAAGACAGGATGTTGTTGACATTTCCCCATTTTCACACCTTTCCTTTGAAGTAAATGACATAATTCATATACCATCCTATATATATATTTTCTACCACTCAATTCTACTAAATTTTAGTCACTTTTCCACATTCATCCAGTATTCTGAAGTCCATCTTACTATTTGCAGCCAACAAGATCCGTTCTATTATACTATGGAGGACATCTCAGTTCAGTTCAGTTCAATTCAGTTGCTCAGTTGTGTCCAACTCCTTGTGACCCCATAGACTGCAGCATGCCAGGCCTCCCTGTCCATCACCAACTCCTGGAGTTTACTCAAACTCATGTCCATTGAGTCGGTGATGCCATCCAACCATGTTTTTCCTCTGTTGTCCCCTTCTCCTCCTGCCCTCAGTCTTTCCTGGCATCAAGGTCTTCTCAAATGAGTCAGTTCTTCACAGCAGGTGGCCAAAGTATTGGAGCTTCAGGTTCAACATCAGTCCTTCCAATGAACACTCAGGACTGATCTCCCTTAGGATGGACTGGTTGGATCTCCTTGCAGTCCAAGGGACTCTCAAGAGTCTTCTCTAACAACAAAGTTCAAAAGCATCAATTCTTCAGTGGACAACATCTCACATCCATGTAAAAAATATTTTTAATACTCTGGCCTCATACTTTCCTGACTTTTCTTCACTCAAACTCTCTCGTCTGCCTCCAAGGATCTTGTCATCATCTGGAATTTCTCTGTCACTGAGTAAACCAGTATTTATTCAGAAGTATGATAGCTGTATTATATTTAGCAAGAGTTATTTCAGAATTTTTGAGAACAGTATATATCAATGAGGGGCTTCCCAGGTGGCACTAGTGGCAAAGAATCCACCTGCCAGTGCAAGAGATGCAGCTTCAATCCCTGGGTCAGGAAGATCCCCTGGAGTAGGAAACGGCAACCCACTCCAGTATTCTTGCCTGGAGAATCCTATGAACAGAGAAGCCTGGCGGGCTATAGCCCATGGGGTTGCAAAGAATCAGATACCACTGAGTGACTGAACACACACAGACACATGTATTGATGAGAGGCAGTCAAGGGTACATTAGTGTATTATCCTATTTTCTGAAATTTCCCAGCAGCTTAAAAAAATTAAAAAAAAAAAAAAAAAAACCTTTCTGTTTTGAAAAAAAAATTGAGCCTTCCATTAAGTTACAAGAATAGCACAGCATTTCACTTCATATCTTTCCTGCAGTTTGGAGTATATTCTTGGAAGCTTAGTGTTGAGCTTTGTTCTTTTCCCAGTGAATCTGTGAGCTCCTAATGTCTACATTAAAAAACTCTTCTGGTGAATCAGCCAGAATCTGCTTCCTTCATTTGAAATGAAGCACTCTGACTTAAATCAAGTCAACTTGTTTCTAAAACTTTCTCTCTTTGGAGAATTCTCTGTGGCCTAGGAGCAGAAAAAGAGAAAGCAGATGATTAGGGTGATTTACATAAATTCAGTGTGTTAATGATGCATTCTTATCTAAGTAGTAAGGCAAAGCTAAGAAAATCCACCTGACAAAATATCCTAGCAACAATTTTATTTTTTTAACTAATAAAATAACGCTAACCTAACAATAAATGCAATTAAGGAAGAAAATATGCTCACCTTTAATCTTATCACCATAACAGAGTATTTCATTGGTTATTGTCTTTCCTTCTGATCTTTAACCTTATATACATTTGTATTAAAATGATCATAGCACATAGAGTTTTATTTTACATACCAGCCAGGGACCAAGGAAAAAAATAGATGAGAAATTTAGGGATGACAATTGAGAAATTTAGAGATAGCTCAACAAAGGGACAATTTATAAAGATATAGGCTAGGTGTAGTGGAACCAAAGAGGTGAATACAGTACCCATGAGGTAGTAACCAGGGTGCTGTTCCCAACCCAAGGACTGAAGAGACAAGAATTGATAATGGTTACTCAACCCAGAGAGAGAAAGTGCTCTGTGTAGAGATCTGGGTGATTGGAGTCCTTACTTTGGGCTCAGTGACCCATACAGCCTGAAATGATCCTGCAAAGAGGGAATTTGTAGAACATATATCAATGCCTTGCTCTCCTCCTGCCTCTGATCTCCTACCTGTGTTTCTCATGACTGTGACCAGATGAAAAGGAAACCTGCTGATAAAGTCCAAGCAGGTCAGCCTCCTGTGGCACAGAGCAGAATCTGAAAGGTAAAAGTAATACATCCAGCACCACATGATGGTATAATATTTTATAAGGATAACATATCATTTCTTGCTTAATTACTCTTCTATTACAGTCTTTATGCTTTTCCTGTTAAAAAGAAGTGAGCAATATTTTTATAAATATCTTAATACATATTACATTTTTTCTTTTGAATAATTCATAAGAAATGACACCAAAAATTGTATGACTAGTTCTCAAGAAAAGAACATTTTAAAATGAGGAATATATGTTTTGTCCTAATTTGTCCTTATCATTTTTAAAGTAGTTAAGCTGTTTAGTTCAGTTCAGTTCAGTCGCTCAGTCATGTACAACTCTTTGCGAACCCATGAACCGCAGCACGCCAGGCCTCCCTGCCCATCACCAACTCCCAAAGTCCACCCAAACCCATGTTCATTGAGTCGGTAATGCCATCTAGCCATCTCATCCTCTGTCATCCCCTTCTCCTCCTGCCCTCAACCTTTCCCAGTATCAGGTCTTTTCCAATGAGTCAGCTCTTCACATCATGTGGCCAAAGTATTGGAGTTTCAGCTTCAACATCAGTTCTTCCAATGAACACCCAAGACTGATCTCCTTTAGGATGGACTGGTTGGATCTCCTTCCAGTCCAAGGGACTCTCAAGAGTCTTCTCCAACACCACAGTTCAAAAGCATCAATTCTTCGGTGCTCAGCTTTCTTCATAGTCCAACTTTCACATTTATACATGACCAATGGAAAAACCATAGCCTTGACTAGATGGACTTTTGTTGGCAAAGTAATGTCTCTGCTTTTGAATATGCTGTCTAGGTTGGTCATAACTTTCCTTCCAAGGAGTAAGCGTCTTTTAATTTCATGGCTGCAGTCACCATCTACAGTGACTTTGGAGCCCCCCAAAATAAATTCTGTTGCTGCTTCCATTGTTTCCCCATCTATTTGCCATGAAGTGATGGGACCAGATGCCATGATCTTCGTTTTCTGAATGTTGAGCTTTAAGCCAACTTTTTCACTCTCCTCTTTCATTTTCATCAAGAGGCTCTTTAGTTCTTCACTTTCTGCCATAAGGGTGGTGTCATCTGCATATCTGAGGTTATTGATATTTCTCCTAGCAATCTTGATTCCAGCTTGTGCTTCATCCAGCCCAGAATTTCTCATGATGTACACTGCATATAAGTTACATAAGCAGCATGACAATATACAGCCCTGACATACTCCTTTTTCTATTTGGAACCAGTCTGTTGTTCCATGTCCAGTTCCAACTGCTGCTTCCTGACCTGCATACAGGTTTCTCAAGAGGCAGGTCAGGTGGTCTGGTATTCCCATCTCTTTCAGAATTTTTCACAGTTTATTGTGATCCACACAGTCAAAGGCTTTGGTATAGTCAATAAAGCAGAAATGGATGGTTTTCTGGAACTGTCTTGCTTTTTCAATGATCCAGCAAATGTTGGCAATTTGATCTCCGGTTTTTCTGCCTTTTCTAAAACCAGCTTGAAGATCTGGAAATGTTAAATTTGTATATGGGAAAATGTTTTCAGTGTTCTTAGAATATATTTGTCACATAGGAATCACACATAATCAGGATAGTAGAAAGAGAAGGTCATTTTCTTTTGGAGATAAAGAAGTTAAGGCTCAGGAAGGTTTGTTCACAAGTCACATGGCCAGTTCTAATAGATTAAACTGTGGGCAGAAGCTACTCAAGTCTCATATACAGGCTAAGCTGCTTCCCTTGTGACAAAGCTTTACCTGTTTAAATTCCACTCAACTTCATCACCTCCAGAGCATATACAAAGCAGGAAAAGAGAACAGCAGCAACTTTCTACCTAACAGCCATGACCAGAAGTTACATACATCACATCTATTAATACTCACAGTCCATTGGCCAGATCTTAAACACAAGCTTTTACCTATTTTCTAGGATGGCTGATAAATGTAGTCTCTACCTGACCACTCATGTTCTACCAGTAATGGTTCTATACATAAAGCAGAAAGAATATTGAGGGCACTGATAGCTACATCCATAGTGATGCCCTCTGGTCATCCATATATCCATTATTGTTGTTTAGTTGCATCTGACTCTTGGCGACCCCATGGACTGTAGCCCACCAGGCTCTTCTGTCCATGGAATTCTCCAGGCAAGAATACTGAGAGAGGGGTGCCATTTCCTTCTCCAGGGGATCTTCCTGACCCAGGGATTGAAACCACATCCCCTGCATCTCCTTGCGTTGGCAGGTGGATTCTTTACCAGTGAGTCACCAGGGATATCAAGGACACTAGCAGTTACGTCTATGGTGACACCCTCTGGCCATCCATACAGCCATACACATTTTTATTGCTTACATAAAACACATTTTCACTCTTCCCTGAGGGAAAGAGTGCAGAGACAGAGCCAACAAAAACGTCACACATCTGAGTGAAGTACAGTACTTTTCAGCACAGAATGTGGTCCTGTGACTTATAAACTAAAAGACATTGCCTTCCACATACTCCCTCAATATACAATGCTCGGATTGGAACAGTAAACTGCAATAAAAACCCAAATTCAAAAGAAAGAACAAGGGGCAACCAATCATCAAATCCTGCTGATTGTGAATTTTGAAGACCTCATGCTGTGTCATTCCCTGATTAGCCCTACTCTTTGCCATGGTTTCTGGAAATAACTCCTTTGTCCAGTGTTCTCTGTAGTCCTTCCTTTACCTTTTTGTAATTGTTTCTCTGTGACCGCAAATGGAACTGGGACTGAAGAGTATCTCCTTGCAGCCTTATGCTGCTGGTGTAGACCTTAGGAAACAGAGGTTGTTTGAGAGGTTCGGTAGCCACAGGCTCTTGAAGTGCAGCCTTGTGGTTACCCAGCAATTCCTTCCATCACTTTGATTCCAGCCAGCTCCATTTGAAGTAACCCAAGTGAAAGAATCTTCACTGGGTATAGCTTTTTATGACTTCAGACTTCCATTTATATAGTAGTTCCTGGGCTCAGGCTGCTGCCCCTCCCCACCTCAATTTAATGGCAATTACCTTAGCAGCATGGATAGGAGATAATATTATTAAACTGACCTTGGAAGCTGGTTGCTCCAATTTTCTGAGAACATTTAATATGGCATCTTCTAGAAAGGCTCTCGGCAGCCACCTTCTTTTCTGCTGTTTGTGGTTCACATATATTTGGTTTTACTAATCTTGTAAGGTCCCAATTACTGAACTCATAATCAATATAGATTGACTTTTTTGGGGGGTAATGTAAGGCATTTGTCTCACTTATAATCTGAGTGTTTTAACGCTGATTTGTCATACAATACACATTAATACTTCTTTTTAACCAATTTGATATACCCCCCCTTTTCAACAAATTCACTCTTTGACAATCAAATTACCCCAAAAGCTAGCAGGTGAAAAGACTGAACAAAAATTACATTTCCAATCAGTCTGTTCTCTCAATGTGAGATGGCCTTTCTATTCCTAAGCCAGATAAAATCTTGACTTTGAAAGATCATTATTGAGAACTCTTCAGTGACTGCTGACACTGGTTTTATGACCAAAAAAATAAAAAGAAAAAACACCTTCCTCTGAAAAAATATATCTTGATATTTTAGGATCTGTGCTTATTTTGATTAATAGAACAGAGTACTCCATTAGACGGGTTTTGTTTCTTTCAGTTTTTTGCTTGCAAACTGGCTCATAATTAGCTAAATCTCTCTCTCTCCTAGTTACTAGAAGTAGAAAGAATCTACTAAAGTATACCAACATTTTTATTTTTTCTCACCACTTACCCTAGAGTTGAAGTTCCAGGAAAGATGTGCATATCTCTAAAATTATCACAGGTAACAGTTTTATACTAAATGTTTTTTCCTTAGTATAGCAAGAGTCACTAGCTTGCCAGACTACAATATAGGACCCATGGCCTTCCACTGCCTGACTACAAAGCCTATACCACATATATTGGATTTTATCATGACAATATCCCACTATCAGATACCAACATTTACATTTACATTTTGATTCTGACTACGTTACTATAACAAAGAGACAACAAGATACAATATTTAAATGACACAGATTTAAAACATATGATTTAAATCACATAGATTTTAAAACATATCATTTAAATAACACAGGAAGAACAAATTTTCTTTCATTTCACTGTACAGAAGAAAATGATCCAGGCCCCTTGTAGCTGGTAAAGGGTAGAGAATCTGCCTGCAGTGCAGGAGACCCGAGTTTGATCCCTGGGTTGGGAAGATCCCCTGGAGATGGAAATGGCAACCCACTCCAGTATCCTTGCCTGGAAAATCTCATGGACAGAGGAGCCTGGTGGGTGGGCTGCAGTCTATGGGGTCACAAAGAGTTGGGCACGACGGAGCAACTAACACTTACACTTACTTATATAGGTGGATCCTGCCATTCTTAATGCATAGTTTTAATCTCTAGATCCAAGGTAGTTTGTCTGCTTATACCCATTTTCCCAGCTAGCAGAAAAGGGAGAGAAAAGGAAGTGGAAAATAAACACTTTCCCTTTGCAAGACGTGATTTCAGTTGGATATTTCACTTTGGTTTACATGATTTTGGTCGGAAGTAGTTAGACTATCATACTTAACTAAAAGGAAAGCAGCAAAATGTACAGTTGAACACTGAACAATGCAGGGTTAGAGACTCTGACCCTCTAAGTAGTTGAAACTTATCTTCTAGTCAGTCCTTCATATCCACAGTTCTGTGCCCATGGATCACAGTGGATCATGTAGTACTGTATGTAGTACTTACCAGCAAAAAAATCTATTTGTAAGTGGACCTGTGCAGTTCAAATTCATGTTGTTCAAGGGTCAACTGTGGTTTGGCCAAGCAGCCATTTATTCTACTAAAACTCGAGTATTTTTTTAGTAAGAAAAAGAGAAAGAGAAAAATGAGAAGCTTCTGTACACTAGAGTCATCCCTCAGTGTCCATGGGAGACTGGTTCCATGACCCCCAGGAATACCAAAATCCTTGGTTGCTCAAGTCCCTTATATAAAATGATGGAGTATTTGCATATAACCTACACAATTTTCCCATATACTATAAATCATTCTCTGTATTACTTAAAATATCCAATATAATGTAAATACTATGTAAATCATTGTAAATACAATGTAAATGTAAGATAAGTCATTGCCGGCAAGCAGCAAATTTGTTTTATTTTTTGGAACTTTCTGGAATTTTTAAAAATATTTTTGGTCTGTGGTTGGTTGAATCATTGATGTGGAACTATGGATACAGAAAGTCAACGGTCCTGTACTGTGGGGCTTTTCCCACTAAACTGACATTAAGAAATAACAATCCCACTTTTTAGAAATTTAAACTAAGGGAGAATTTAAATAAGATTCATTTCTGGGATACAGGGTATGAAAAGATATATTTTTTGTAAATTCTTCATTAAGTCAAAACAGCTGAGAACCAAAATACTAAATTACAGACCTAGAAGACGTCATCTTGCCTTAAACTTGTACCAATGCTAAAAGACCATGGCAAAATGTTAGCCTGATTTAGGCTTCTGAAATCATTGAAGAAGATCTTTAGTTTTTTGGCAATATTTTCCACCCTCTAATTTTGAGAAAGGACAGCCATGAAATCCCATAACCTATTCTCAAACTCCCATTTCTGCATAATATGGTATCGTGTGGTGGTAGAGACGGTGGGCATACAGTCTGGACTGAAATCTAAGGATTGCAAGCCCTTCTGTTTACCAACTTAGAAATCCAAGAAAAACACTCAATCTTTCTAAACCTCAGGTTCCTAATCTATAAAAGAAAGATCATATTAAGTGTATAGTTAAGTGTATGTATGCTCAGTCATGTCAGACTCTTTGCAATCCCATGGGCTGAACCCCGTCAGGCTCCTCTGTCCATGGAGTCCTCCAGGCAAGAATACTGTAGTAGGGTGCCATTTCCTACTCCAGGGCATCTTCTCAACCAAGGGATTGAACTCTTATCTCTTGCACCTCCTGCATTGGCAGGTGGATTCTTTACCACTAGCACCACCTGGGAAGCCATCAGTTTTGAACCCACTTATTATGGGTATCCAGAGAAGGCCATGGCACGCACTCCAATACTCTTGCCTGGAGAATCCCAGGGACGGGGGAGCCTGGTGGGCTGCCATCTGTGGGGTCGCACAGAGTTGGACACGACTGAAGCAACTTAGCAGCAGCAGCAGCAGCATTAGGAGTATCTGGGGCATCCCAGGTGCACACTGGTAAAGATTCCAATTCCATCTGCAGAGATGCAAGAGACAAGAGTTCAATCCCTGGGTCAGCAAGATACCTATGAGTAGGAAATGGCACCCCACTCCAGTATTCTTGCCTAGAGAATTTCATGGACAGAGGAGTCTGGTGGGCTACAGTCCATGGGGTTGCAAGAATCTGGCATCACTGAGCACAGCACAATAGGAGTATTTAGAGGACTGAACAGCTCAAAAATGTGTAAAGCATTAACAGCAGTAGCTGGCACTTGGTCAATTATCAATGAGTAACAGTTACTACTATCTCCTTGTATCATTTTTCAGGTTGGATCAGATCAGAACAGATCAGTTGCTCAGTCGTGTCTGACTCTTTGCGACCCCATGAATTGCAGCACGCCAAGCCTCCCAGTCCATCACCATCTCCCGGAGTTCACTCAGACTCACATCCATCGAGTCAGCGATGCCATCCAGCCATCTCATCCTCTGTCGTCCGCTTCTCCTCCTGCCCCCAATCCCTCCCAGCATCAGACTCTTTTCCAATGAGTCAACTCTTCGCATGAGGTGGCCAAAGTACTGGAGTTTCAGCTTTAGCATCATTCCTTCCAAAGAAATCCCAGGGCTGATCGCCTTCAGAATGGACTGGTTGGATCTCCTTGCAGTCCAACGGACTCTCAAGAGTCTTCTCCAACACCACAGTTCAAGAGCATCAAGTCTTCAGCGCTCAGCTTTCTTCCAGTCCAACTCTCACATCCGTACATGACCACAGGAAAAACCAAAGCCTTGACTAGATGAAACTTTGTTGGCAAAGTAATGTCTCTGTTTTTGAATATGCTGTCTAGGTTGGTCATAACTTTCCTTCCAAGGAGTAAGCGTCTTTTAATTTCATGGCTGCAATCACCATCTGCAGTGATTTTGGAACCCAGAAAAATAAAGTCTGACCCTGTTTCCACTGTTTCCCCATCGATTTCCCATGAAGTGGTGGGACCGGATGCCATGATCTTCGTTTTCTGAATGTTGAGCTTTAAGCCAACTTTTTCACTCTCCACTTTCACATTCATCAAGAGGCTTTTGAGTTCCTCTTCACTTTCTGCCATAAGGGTGGTGTCATCTGCATATCTGAGGTTATTGATACTTCTCCCAGCAATCTGGATTCCAGTTTGTGTTTCTTCCAGTCCAGCATTTCTCATGATGTACTCTGTATATGAGTTAAATAAACAGGGTCACAATATACAGCCTTGACAAACTCCTTTCCTATTTGGAACCAGTCTGTTGTTCCATGTCCAGTTCTAACTGTTGCTTCCTGACCTGCATACAAATTTCTCAAGAGGCAGATCAGGTGGTCTGGTATTCCCATCTATTTCAGAATTTTCCACAGTTTATTATGATCCACACAGTCAAAGGCTTTGGCATAGTCAATAAAGCAGAAATAGATGTTTTTCTGGAACTCTCTTGCTTTTTCTATGATCCAGCAAATGTTGGCAATTTGATCTCTGGTTCCTCTGCCTTTTCTAAAACCAGCTTGAACATCAGGAAGTTCACGGTTCACACATTGCTGAAGCCTGGCTTGGAGAATTTTGAGCATTACTTTATTAGCATGTGAGATGAGTGCAATTGTGTGGTAGTTTGAGCATTCTTTGGCATTGCCTTTCTTTGGGATCAGAATGAAAACTGATCTTTTCCAGTCCTGTGGCCACTGCTGAGTTTTCCAAATTTGCTGGCATATTGAGTGCAGCACTTTCACAGCATCATCTTTCAGGATTTGAAATAGTTCAACTGGAATTCCATCACCTCCACTAGCTTTGTTCGTAGTGATGCTTTCTAAGGCCCACTTGACTTCACGTTCCAGGATGTCTGGCTCTAGGTCAGTGATCACACCATTGTGATTATCTGGGCCGTGAAGATCTTTTTTGTACAGTTCTTCTGTGTATTCTTGCCACCTCTTCTTAATAGCTTCTGCTTCTGTTAGGTCCATACCATTTCTGTCCTTTATCAAGCTCATCTTTACATGAAATGTTCCTTTGGTATCTCTGATTTTCTTGAAGAGATCCCTAGTCTTTCCCATTCTGTTGTTTTCCTCTATTTCTTTGCATTGATCGCTGAAGAAGGCTTTCTTATCTCTTCTTGCTATTCTTTGGAACTCTGCATTCAGATGCTTATATCTTTCCTTTTCTCCTTTGCTTTTCGCTTCTCTTCTTTTCACAGCTATTTGTAAGGCCTCCCCAGACAGGCATTTTGCTTTTTTGCATTTCTTTTCCATGGGGGTGGTTTTGATCCCTGTCTCCTGTACAATGTCACGAACCTCATTCCATAGTTCATCAGGCACTCTATCTATCAGATCTAGGCCCTTAAATCTATTTCTCACTTCCACTGTATAATGATAAGGGATTTAATTTAGGTCATACCTGAATGGTCTAGTGGTTTTCCCTACTTTCTTCAATTTAAGTCTGAATTTGGCAATAAGGAGTTCATGGTCTGAGCCACAGTCAGGTTGGAAGATGCCCCTAAAAGAAATAATACTGTGACTTAAAAAAATCAGCTAACATATTAATTGGAATTGAAAGTATGTTATACTAATACAAATTAATTGTAAAAATAAGACAACATTTTAAGGTACCTTGGGTATCAATTCAGTATTAGTTCAGTCACTCAGTCATGTCCGAATCTTTGAGACCCCATGAACCGCAGCATGCCAGGCCTCCCTGTCCATCACCAACTCCCAGAGTCCACCCAAACCCATGTCCCATTGAGTTAGTGATGCTATCTAAACATCTCATCCTCTGTCATCCCCTTTTCCTCCTGCCTTCAAGCTTTCCCAACATCAGGGTCTTTTCAAATGAGTCAGCTCTTCTCATCAGGTAGCCAAAATATTAAAGTTTCAGCTTCAACACCAGTCCTTCCAATGAACACCCAGGACGGATTTCCTTTTGGATGGACTGGTTGGATCTCCTTGTAGTCCAAGGGACTCTCAAGAGTCTTCTCCAACACCCCAGTTCAAAAGCATCAGTTCTTCAGCACTCAGCTTTCTTTATAGTCCAACTCTCACATCCATACATGACTACTGGAAAAACCATAGCCATGACTAGATGGACCTTTGTTGGCAAAGTAATGTCTCTGCTTTTTAATATGCTGTCTAGGTTGGTCATACCTTTCCTTCCAAGGAGTAAGTGTCTTTTAATTTCATGCCTGCAATCACCATCTGCAGTGATTTTGAAGCCCAAGAAATAAAGTCAGCCACTGTTTCCACTGTTTCCCCATCTATTTGCCATGAAGTGATGGGACCAGATGCCATGATCTTCATTTTCTGAATGTTGAGCTTTAAGCCAACTTTTTCATTCTCCTCTTTCACTTTCATCAAGAGGCTCTTTAGTTCTTCTTCACTTTCTGCAATAAGGGTGGTGTCATCTGCATATCTGAGGTTATTGATATTTCTCCGAGCAATCTTAATTCCAGCTTGTGCTTCATCCAGCCCAGCATTTTTCATGATATACTCTGCATATAAATTAAATAAGCAGGGTGACAATATACAGCCCTGACACCCTCTTTTTCCTATTTGGAACCAGTCTGTTGTTCCATGTTCAGTTCTAACTGTTGCTTCCTGACCTGCATACAGGTTTTTCAAGAGGCAGGTCAGGTGTTCTGGTATTCCCATCTTTTTCAGAATTTTAAAGCCCAACAAATCTTTTAAAGTACCACTTTAATGGGAGGTTTTTACATAAAACATAAAGCTATACTAATTACAAAATAATTTTCTAAATTTTTTTAAATATTCAAAATAAATTTCTACTGCTACTGCTACTGCTGCTAAGTTGCTTCAGTCGTGTCCAACTCTGTGCGACTCCATATATGGCAGCTCACCAGGCTCCCCCGTCCCTGGGATTCTCCAGGCAAGAACACTGGAGTGGGTTGCCATTTCCTTCTCCAATGTGTGAAAGTGAAAAGTGAAAGGGAAGTCGCTCAGTCGTGTCTGACTCTTAGTGATCCCATGGACTACAGTCTACCAGGCTCCTCTGTCCATGGGATTTTCCAGGCAAGAGTACTGGAGTGGGATGCTATTGAATTCAAAATAATTTTCTACTAATTACAAAATAATTTGCTTTAAAATAATTCTTTAAGCACTTTAACAGTCTCTAAAATTACACTCAACTTCAACTTCCAGTGTTCTTGTTCTTGAAAACTATTACAAATGAAAGTAATAACCTAGAATGTTCTTTTTTCCTGATTATAAAGATAACGTAATTGAAAAATCAAGAAATATAAAAAAGTATAAAAAAAGAAAAATTATCTGAAGTTCTTCCATTGAAAAATAATAACTACTTTAATGAATATCTTTCTAGATATTTGATGAATATCTTTCCAAATATTTCTTTGTTAATTACTATAAACAAAAAACAATAAGACTGCTCTGGTAATGCTAGGCAATCCTATCCTAATTAACTAACAATTATAAAATCTGGACAAAGTTATTAAGACTAACTATTTGAAGGCACAGGGAATTATAAGTCATGTAGAATCTTGAGACTAGTTTACTTTCAAAGATTGCTACTGTATCAGGTGAGAACTGTGAGTCTGTGGTCTTCTTGCCTTGAGTACTTCACAAGCTGCCCCACATCTAAGTAGGTGAAGAATCATGGTCTTAAGCAGCTCGTTGTGGCAAATGATAAAGTACAAGCAGCAGACCAGCTGGGTATTTAAGCAAAAAATCCTGTAAGCAAAATAGCCAATATACAAGGACTAAGATTTTAAAATATAAACACAAATTCTGCTCAGTATCCTGGCTGTCTATAAACTACATATGAGCATGGGAACCTTCAGGGCCAGGGGGTGGGGTGGGGGGGTGGAAAGTAGGTATAAACTACAAGGAGATCTAACCTTTGAAAAAGAAATCAGCTCTTAGTGGGATTTGCAAGTACGCTCCCCTTTGCATTCCCCATAATACTTGCAGCCTCAGAAGGCCAAAAGCTTTACTGGCTTGAGGTATCCAAGGATAAAATTCAGGGATAAGAAAGATACTGGGAAATTTACACCTACCACACAATCCAGCATCTCACTCAAAAGAGACAGAAACGTCCACACAAAGACTGGTAAACATATGTACACTGAAGCTTTCTTCATAAAAACCCCAAACTGGAATAAACTCAAATGTCTAACAACTGCAAAACAAGTTTTATATATCTTTAAAAATGAAATTCGTTCAGTAACAAAAAACAAAATGTAAATATAAAGAACATGGGTAAAATTCTATAATGCTATGCTAAGTGAAAAAGTAACACACACACACACACACACACACACACACACACACACACAAAGACTCCATATTTACATTTACAAGAAATCCTAGTAAAGGCAAAACTTCAGGGACAGAATGAAGACCAGTGGGTGCCTGGAGCTGGGAGTGGGAGGAGGATATCAGTTTCAAAGTGACAAGAGGGGTTTTTTTGGGTGATGGAAATATTTCATATCTTGGTGATTTTACCACCCTATTGAGCCTTCCCAGGTGGCGAAGTGGTAAAGAATCTGCCTGCCAATACAGGAGATGGAGGAGACCCTGGTTCAAACCCCTGGGTCAGGAAGATCCCCTGGAATAGAAAATGGCAACCCATTCCAGTATTCTTGCCTGGAAAATTCCATGAACAGAGGAGACTGGGGGGCTACAGTCCATGGGGTCTCAAAGAGTTGGACACAACTGAGCACGTGAGTGTGCGCACATGCATACACACACACACACACACATTAAACTGTATGTTTAAGATGGATACCTTATTATTGCATGAAAATGATTTCTCAGTAATGCAGTTAAAATAATAACACTTAAATCTTATATTTTATCTCCCAATCCCCCCAGATTGCTTCTAATACAATAAACTGATCAAAGTGCTTCTGAAAAACAGAATGAGCTCTCAGCTTCTCCCTAGTTGTTGAGCATCCAAGGATTTTAACTCCCTGAAGAAAGAGACTGAAGCTAATCATTGCTTTAGATGCAAGAAACAAATTTTGATATATTTTTTTTTCATCTGGGTCAAAGTATTTTTAATATTCATTATGTTTTTACCTTTGACTCATGAATCAGTTAGAAACATATAATTTAATTTCCAAATATTTCGAAGTTTTTCAGGTACTTTGTCAGAGACTTCTAATTTACTTCCATTTTGTCACTGAAATACTTTTTTATGATTTCCAATTCTTTTTTTCTTTCAGATTAGTCTTTAAGTTCAGCAATATGATATACTTTATGAATGGTACATATGAGCCTAAAAAGAGTATGTATTCTGCTGTTATTGGTTGGAATGTTCTATAAATCTCAATTATCTCAAGTGAGTTAATAGAGTCATTCAAGTCTTCTAAATCCTAATGGATTTACTTCTTGTTTCCCTTCTTTCATTTGTTCAACTAAATTCTACTGGGCAAGTCTCCTGATTATAGCAATTAACCATACTGTATGTTAATTCTTTGTACTAGACTGATTTTCCCACTATACATGGACTCACAGCAGACAAAAATAATGGCTTTTAATCTTCATAACTAGAGCACTAGTCTACTGCCTGACATATAAGAAGTTGTCTACAAGTGTTTGATGAGTGCATAGGTTACTAAATCAATGAATCAAACAACCTATAATCAAAATCCTTGTCATTAGTAGAGTATAAATTACAAATGTATAGAACTTAGAGTGCTATAGATTGCGTTGTATCCCTCACTCCCAATTCATATATTGAAGCCCTAACCTTCAATATAATTGTATTTGGATATAGTGCTTTCAGGAGGTCATTAAAGTTAAATGTCATTGTAAGGGTGGGGTTCTAATTCAATAGGATCGGTGGCCTTATAAGAAGAGGAGGGATGAGAGTTTCCACTCTCTGTCCATGCAGTTGAACTGAAGAAAGGCAATGTAAACACACAGAGCTATGATGGCACATAGAAGTCAAGAAGAAAGGCTTACCAGAACCCTGCAAGGCTGGCCCCCTAGTCTTGAACCTCCAGAACTGTGAGAAATCACTTTTTGTTGTTTAAATCACTCAGCCTATGGTATTCTATTATGACAGCCTGAGGAGACTAAGGTTACATTAGAGATATCTTGAGTAAATCTTGTTCAGTTAATATACACTAACAAATTTTTTACAGCTTTCTAATATATAGTCTTCAGAAACTGTTTCAAGAATCAAGATTTATAAAGCAAACATAAAATCTTTATAAAATAAAATAGTTTATTAAAATGCTTTGTTAAAAATAATAAGCAAATTAAAGGCTAACTGCAAGAAAATTAAATGATATTATAGACAAGAAATGAAACAGTATAGGATAATTAAGACAAGTAATTTCCAAGGAAACTAAGTTTACCAAGTATAACATCAATTTCTCTGCACTACCCTATCACTAAAAGGCTCCAAACAAGCTCAGAAATAATTCTATTTGTATTTATAGAATATACAAGTGAGAATAACTATTGAGAAATATGATCAAGACTGTCCTAGATAAACACTCTAAACCCAGGTTAAATATACTGTAATCCCCCAGTAATATTTTGTTTGAAGTATGATTGATATCTTCATTATCATTTAATAAGCTAGAGACTGAATACATACCCCAATCCACTCTCTGAACAAGTATGCAATGAAAGTAATATTGTAAATATTATAGTAAATACCTTTACTAAAGTTAGGATTCAGGAGCTGAGTGAGCAGAAACTACCAGTAACCTTGTAATTAAAAGGAGAAAAACATAAATCCTTTCTGTAGACTCATGCAGTTTCCCAGTGCCTCCAAAAAAACACAAAACTTTAAAACATTGTAGGGAAAAAAAGGATGTCAGAAAGTGAAGACTTGCAGACTTTCCCATTACTTGTCTGTAGATTTGGTTCAAACTCAACACAGTCAATTCACTGGAGAGGGACAGAGAGAAAGAAAAAGAAGGATCCTAAATGGTCAGTTTCAATGAGCTTGTTTTCATGGAAGGGCAGATGAACAGTGTATTGTTATGTCTGGTGTTCATCAAATACCAAAAAAAAATCTCTATTTTGAGAAAAGAATATTTTATATTAAAATTGTACAGAGCCAAATCATCAGTGGTTTTAACTCCTCAGTTTTTACACAAACATTGTAATATGGATTATAAGACCTTACTCGAACCTCTACATAGGGTTAAATAAAATAATTGAAAACAGGAAAATGCTCAGCTACAGTACCTGGCATGGTTAAAAATGTAACTGTTACACTAGATAAGCTGGAAAGGTTGGGGTATGGCCAGCCCCCATCTGCCTTCCATGTAGACACAGACCTGATCAGGAAGTTGCTATATATACCACAGCCTTCATGACTACCTTCCAGTCTGGAGAGAGGTGACCACAACTTTGGGAGCCATGTGTCATGTGTCATGCTTTGCAGTGATTATTCCTTTGCCAGTGTCAACCTATCTCTGATTTGAGATGAGCAGAAAAGAAAACCAACAAAGTCAGTAAATCAATAGAAAGTACAGTTAGGACATGAGGAGTGAGAGAGGAATCTTGGCAAAAGTTTGAAACAGTCTATCTTGATAAAGTGAGAATTCTTCCCTCCTGTCACTTAACTGATAGCATAACTTGTCATCTCTTTTATTACAAGCAATTGGGTATTTTTGAGCATACACTATTGCAATGTTCAGTAACTGGTAATACTGTAAATATACCTACAAAGAAGTATAAGGCATGGCTATTGACCTTAAAGAACTATAAGTCTTACAAGAAAAAATAAGCTCACTGATAACTTGATGAAGCAGTAATGTGCTAAATCTCTCAAGAGTGGCACAAGGAAAGTGCTAAAGGGACACTATTCCTCGAGGTCTAAGGCCCCAGGGGTGTAATTCAGCTAATCAGGAAAGCAGAAATTTTAACTTTGTTCCACTCCACATGACAGGACCAGAAGTCTACTCCCATTAAGATCTATCGCATTCGCTATACGAGCAAAAAAAAAAAAAAAAAAAAAGACATTCTCTGACAACACAGACTCCTATTTGGCTTGGTTAACCTGCTCTCACTTCCCTTAGGAAGGTAATTGAAGTCAAGAAAGTTGCACATAGCGATTTAGAGGTTTGCAACTAGGAAATTCTTAGATTTTGGGGGCATATGTAGCCTTTCATGTACAAAGTTCTCATTTTAACCTACCTCAGGCTAGCCGGCTTTACTGATTTACAGTTAATTAGGATTGAGATTTTCATTGAAAATTCGAATACTTATATGCTTTTTTGTATGCATTTCAGATCCTGTTGGCTGAAGCAAATAATTGTAACAGCACTCAAGAAATGAATGAATACCACAGGGAAGAACTTCAACCACCCCTATCCTTGACAACCTGTAAGTAAATCCTGCTGTGTTCCCTGTTCACAGAAATATCTTGCTGACATCACTTGTGATAGCTGAAAGATTTCTTTTCCTATCAGCCAACAAAATCCCAAAACCATTTCCTCACTTTTTAACCATGTCTTGAAATCCCTTAAGAAAGTTCTGCTGTTTGCTGTTGGACTTTTATACTAGACTTAAATTCTTTGTACCAACCAGAGGCTAAGTTATTATATATGTGTACAAGTTCCACTGTGATAAATGAGCATTATTTGGGCATAAGATTACGAGAGGAAATCTGTATTAACCATGGTAAAGAAGGCAGAATATACTGTTCTCAGAATGATTTAATAAAATTATACCATTGTGCATGCAAAGCATTTGATAAAAACAGAATTCTATTTTTAAAGATTCTTCATTCTTATTTTAAGGAAGGAAGAACCTAAAAGATTCATTTGCATCATTTAAACATGTCAGTGAATAGTTGCCAGTGAGGCAAGACTTTCTTCATTACTAATGGTCAAAAACAACAAAATAAAATCAAGTCTAACCTTCCCACAACTGACAATTTGTCTGTAAACCTTTCCAGGATACAAAAGAAGAGACAGCTTTAGAGAAATAGTTAAGTAGCCAGGCCCAGAGATGAGTCTTATAAGCTATCAAATATTTTCTGTCTCTTCCTTTGCGATTTGCTGCTACATGCTGTTTATGAAAATACTTTATCTACTAAAATGCCTTCAATGAAAATAATTCTATTTTACTATTAGAAACTACATGAATTCACCTGTTATTTCAATCATCAAATCAGTCAAGAAAATGCTTAAGCTAACATCTATAATCAGTGCATTTATTATTTTTAATTTTAATTTTTGATTTCCATATTCTTACTATTAAGATTCATTAGGAAAAGATGCAGCCTGAAAGCTACCTGAAAGGTAAGTTAAACTAGATGTTTTGCCTTTCAAAAGCTGATATCAATGAGGCTTCTTAGAAAGTAATCTTCCTGATTTTCAATACCATCTTTTATCTTCTTTTGGAAATTCATTAATTTGGAAGTTTATTAGCATGCTACCATAAATACTGGGCCAATTGAGGAATTACAATTTAATATGCTTTAACATTACCATGTTTCATAGATATCACTAAACCTGTTAACTTTTGTTTCATCTTCTGAAAAAAACCTCAATTGTATTTATACTTTTCTTCTATTCATTTAACTCTTAATTTCTCAGTGAGACATGGCCTCTACAGATGTATCAAAATGGGTACCTAAATATCACTGAACATTAACTTAATATAGAGAATTTTCCACTTGAAAGGTTGCCTTTTCTCACCAACTTGACATTTCACCTCTTAAGATTTATAGTTCTTGACTAAAACTGGAAGTAACTGTTTTGTTAACTCCAAGAGAAAAATCGTGCTCTATGATTATGTGAGAAGTCAAGAATCTCTATTTTCAGTTTCTGACTTAAAAAGATATTTGAAGACTAAAGATCCATGATTGGTTCAGCTTCTCCTAACTGCTGATACTTTAACTGTATGACTGCCTGTTACCTGTAGACAGTCAAAACACACCTCCCAGCACACATATTCACGTATATGCAGGCGTGTGCATGCACATGTGCACAAACACACACACACACACACACTATTTTAAATAAAAAGCCTGAGTCCTGTGATCAGTCATTTCCAAAGATTAAGTTGTACAACTCTGGGCAGTAGGTTAAAAAAGAGAAGATGGTAAATGAAATCATTGTATTTTTTATGAGTTTTATTTTTAAACCCAGGATTAAGCCAAACATTAAAATAGGCTACACATGGTGCCTTCTAACCCAGTGGAGTTCCATGAATCACTATGGTATTCTTTCCTCTGTACTAGCAAAACAGCGATTAAGTAATTTGGCTTCCTTTTGACAATGATGATGAGAAGTCTATTTGGTTATTATATCTGAAACGTAAGAATCAGCTTCCTTCAAAGGTCACCAGGGACCACGAGGTCCTTGGCGTTGTCGGCTCCTAAAACCTGAGTTCTTAATTCATGATTTAGCAACTACCATGATATCTTAAAACTATGGGGGACTCTCTCCAGCAGTACTGGGAGTGCTTCTGCCACTTTTCTGGGACTTTCAGGGGCCGTGGTGACTCCACTCTAGCTTTGTTTGAAACAATTTCTGCATAGCACGTCCAGCGACTTCACATCCTATCATTACAAACTTTTAAGACAACTGCTTTGCAGAGTGAAGAGATACGTAAAGCAGGTTATATTAGGTCTATTCTTGAGGCGAGAGAGATAATTTATATTGTTTTTTAAAAAGTTATCTCTTGTCCATGTGTCTTAAGGTTCAATGTCATCACATTCTCTTGGTAAGTGTGATAGTTATGATCACAGGCTTTGGAGTCAGAAAGGCTTGGGCTTGAATTCCGAACCAGGCACTTACTGCTCTGAGATTATGCAACTATCTGAGCTTTTTCTGTAAAGCAGGAATAATTCCTACTCCTTAGTCATTTTACATTTCACAAATACATGCAATGAAGAAGGAAATCGCAACCCACTCCAGTATTCTTGCCTGGAGAGTCCCATGGACAGAGGAGTCTGGCGGACTGCAGTCCATGGGGTTGCAGAGTCAGATACATCTGAGCAACTAACACAGCAATGCATGCAAAGTATTTAGGACAGTGCCTGACAGAAAAGGTGTGTTCAAAATGAGAATAATGTTGTTGTTACTGGTATTACTAACGAGTCTTTTATTCCCTCCTGAGAGCAAACTTTGAAAAGAAAATAGGGAGTATGAATACAAGAGTGCTGGGTGATGGAGGAAGCTTGCCCTCAAAGGGTAAAACAATTGTAGAATATGGAAATTTTAATCTGCTACAAAATATTCCCGAATTCAGGGGTGAGAAATGCCATGTTAATACTTCCACCCAGCCTCCAAGGCAGACAGAACTAATCATTGTAGCCCTAATGAGCTTGGGCATGACCTCAGATTCCTTCTAATCTTCAGGCTTCAGGTGGGCACCACACAATGATTAACATCGTCCTCAATACAAAATCTAATTTACCATCTCTGGCCCAGGTTTAGATGAACCTAGACCCTTAAAAAATCTGGATGAGCAATGGGCACATTATAGGGATAAAAATTCACAAAATGAATTTAAAACTTTAATTTAAGTCATGGTTACTATAATTCCCTGTCCTACTTTATTAATGAATCTCTAAAATTCTTTCATCAGCAAATAACTCAAAATTAGTTGAGTAACTCAAAAATCAGTCTTACAATAATACTGCAAATCACACTATGGGGCATTCTGAGATGCATTCATTAATCTAACCAAAATGTATTAAAATTTTGTATTTTACAGTCACTGTGATATTAAAAATACAATAAAATCTTTGACACACTTCTTAGAAGGAACTTTTTTGTAAATCTGGATAATATTTTGTAGTAAGGAAGAAATGCTTCAGAAATGCTGACTCTGTACGTAGAAACATTTCTCAGAGAACTACAAAATCAATGTGGATGACACTGCAGATATTATATTTTTTTATGGAAAGTCCAAAACGTGTTTCAGCATCTCACTCTTATCTGAACAACCCAGGGGCAATGCTGACAACGGAGTATGGTGTAGAATGATCCCTTAAAGGCTGCTTCAGAAAGGCAAAGTCTTCTTTAGAATAAAAAATAGTCACAATTGAATGAAATAAAGGGTAATTTGCAGAATCACAGTTTGTAAGGATGAAATATCTGAACCCAGTTTAACCTGTCTACACTCTTTTGAAACAGAAATTACATCTTCTAAAACATCATTAATTTATCACCCTCATTAATAAAGTTTCAGTTTGCAGAGAATGTTATCTCTTGTATTTCACTTCCTAATACATGTGTATAAGTGAGTGAATAGCATATTTGATATTTTGAAATACCTCTTAGTGGATTTAAAACAGATTATATTACAATTGATTAGATGTAATTATCTAAAAAGACATTTGCATTGTTTTATAAAATTATAAGTAGAAACTTACCAAATTTGAAGTTGTTTTAATAGTTGAAGTGTGATTATAATGTACTTTCTTTTCCAAAACTAACTGGAGGTTAACTACACAGCAAATCAAATCCTGATTTTTTGACAGCATATTTGATAAGGATATTTTTAATGAAGGTATTTTAGAGCAGTGATCATGGGCTTGTCAGATTTTGATGGCAGCTGTAAAGTGATTGAGGCTGGTCAGGTGATAGGAAATGTGTGAATACGCCACCTCCATTTTGCTAGAGTTAGGTTAGAATTAGTTATAGTAATGAATGTCCTGGAGTGTAATTTCAAACGTAATGAATGATATGTGAAAAAAAGAAAATGCTGCTTCTTCTTTTTTAAGCTTTTTAAAAAATAGAGCATCAATTAAATGCTAAAACTGTTCATTATTATATGGTTTAACTCAACAATTCTCTGAGGTTGGTTCTGTTGTATGTATTTTATAGCTATGGAAACACAAACAGTAAAATTTGAAATTTATCCGACTTACAGAGCTCATTTTCACAAGATTCTTTTCCTGATGTGCTATGTCCCTAACACTACCTGACCTTCTGTCACTCTCAAACAGTGAACTGCTCTCTCTCACTGCCTGGCGCACCCGGCCCTTAAGTAAGAACACAACAGGTTCACTCCCAGCTTTAGGACTTAACGCTCACCTCCTCAGAGAGAACTCCTTTGACATGTTATTTGAATCTTCCCACCAGTTCACACCAATTATTTATAATATCACTCTAAATTCTACCTTTGGAACCTTTTCTTACTCTTTATTATGGGTTGAACTATGTCCCCCACAAAGAGCACATGTTGAAGTCCTAAACTCTATTACTTCAGAATGTGCCTATATTTGAGACAGGGTTTTAAAAGCAGTAAAGTAAGTGTTAGTTACGCAGTCGTGTCCAACTCTTTGTGACCCCATGGACTATAGCCCACCAGGCTCCTCTGTCCATGGAATTCTCCAGGAAAGAATACTGGAGTGGGTAGCCATTCCCTTCTCCAGGGGATCTTTCAGATCCAGGGATCGAACCCAGGTCTCCTGCATTGCAAGTGAATTCTTTACTGTCTGAGCCACCAGGGAAGCCCTTTAAAACAGTGACTGAAGTAAAATGAGGTCATACAAGTCGGGGGTCCTAAGTTAATATGACTGGTGTCCTTATGAAAAGTGGCAATTAGGATACAGACATACATGGGAATGAGATCATGAGAAGACATTGGACCATTTACAAGCCAAGGTGTTAGGCCTTCAAAAGAAATCAGTGCTGCCAATACCTTCATCCTGGACTTCTAGCCTCCAAAACTGTGAAATAAATTTCTGTTGTTTAAGCCACCCAGCCTGTGTTACTTGGTTATGGCCTAGCTAATGAATACACTATCATAGTCATTGATTTATTTTCTATTGCCCCACTTCTAGAAAATAAAAATTTCATCAGGGAAATAGAGGTCAGGAGTGCTATAAGTGAGGGCTGCACAGACTGAACACAAGTGTGTCGTCAGGGTACATGGTAAGGAGAATCTGAGATATTTTATATTTATATATTTTAAACTAGTGAGAGAATTAGCCAAGAGATGTCTATACAAAGAGCATTCTAGAATGAGTAAACAGCTGGAGCAAAAATCTCTGAGGTAGACACTCACCTAGTATGTTCCAGAACAAATAACTTTTGTGAAAACAAAGGGAAATCATGTCTATGTGGGCAGCTTGTTAGCTATGAAGTAATGCATTAATATAGACAGTGCCATAAGTAGTTCTGCTCTGTCACTGACTATCCATAGTAACTGGGGCAAGTCACTTTCTATTGACTGCATTTCTTCTTTTAAAGGAGGGTCTTGGAAGCTAAAGTTGAACATAAAAACTCCATGACTAAGTGTAATTTTGGCCTTTCTTTTAACCTTAATGTTTTTTGTATGCACCTAATATAATAAAAGAGAACCAAGTAGAGATGAAAATGAATATAAGAATTGAGAGGGGAAAAGAGTTTAAACAAAAAGTCCTTTATGTAAATAACTATTTAATCATTTAGCCCACAGATAAAAATCATGTTATTTTCCAGGATCATAAAGGCTGTAAATGTTCAAAAATATTAAAGTAGTAAAAAACAAGGAAAGAATGAGAGAGTGTCAAAGGCTGTAGGAGGGTAGGAAACATGACAGATGCATTGTGGTATCTTGGATTTGATCCTGGAATAGAAAGACTCGCAAAATCCAAATAAGTCTATAATTGAGTTAATAGTACTGTGATTGTATTAATTCAGTAGTTTTGATAAGTGTACCATGGTTGGATAAGATGTTAACATTAGGGAAAGCTGGATAATGGGTAAATAGGAACTCTCTGTACCTGTTCACAACTCTTTGTAACCTAAAATTAATTTTAAATGTTTTCTTAAAAAGCATGGAGGGGAATCCTGTCTCTTAGTTCTCTTTGAATCCCAGTAGTCTTTGCTTATTTTCAATTATTGGAAGAAAAGTAAAAACAAGATATGAATAGCTTCACTAATGTATAAAAAGTATATTTTCTTTAAAATACCATTTTTGTTTAAGAAATGTAAATGAATACCATCAATGATCCCAAAGGGAGGAAAAATACAAGCTATGAAATCACTGCTCAAATAAAGTCATACAGAGAAAATGCTTAACTGCAAAATGCAAATAGTAAAATGTTAGCCTCCTTATGCTTAGAAATAAAATCATAGGAACATGATTTAGTACCAAACCTCATACATAAAAGGCAAAGAGTATGTATTTGTTCACTGGATGTAAAATCATAGTTTCATCTGTATCAGTCATTAAAACCTGCATACATTTCTGGTGAAAAGTTTTAATGACAGTAAGGCTGCCTGCACTGATATATCCCCAGCTATGTTTCTAACAGGACCTGGCGTAATCTCTCTGTTTGCCAAACCTCTTCCTTGACAAAAGCCTATGTCTTGTAAAACAAAGTTGGCAATGCCTGTCCTTGACTTTGAGAGAGCATTACAAGAATGACTCAAATAATGTTTGAATATAACTATGGGATCTCAGACAAAGAGGACCCTGTCACTGCCATGAAAGGAAAATAAAAATTTGTCTTTTTTGTTGTTGTTCTTGAAGCTGGTAATGATTATAATGACTAATACATAGATCTGTCCCAAAGCTCAGTGGCCATTTTTATGTCTAATGAAACAACTGGCCTACCTCCAATCAATATATCTTATTCTCCATCAGTACACAACTTCTTGGCAGTGAAGTGCAAGGAAATCATGCATAACTGGTCAGCCAGCAGGAAGCTCTAAGTGCTATATCATTGGCAGGATGTTCCAAGTTTGGAACAACTACCAAATCTGAACCAGAGAGCTCTCTACAATTTTTCATATGTTCTGATTTGTGTTAGCATAAAATACTTAAGCATATGAGGCAAAGGCTACATGTAGGCACGTCCAGTGTGATACAGTCAGGGTAGAGAGAAAGGAGGGACAGTTTATTACCTGCTTGTATAAACAGCCCATCAGAGAAAGTGGAAACAATTAGAAAAAAGTAAGTAAATTTTGACTATCAGCTGAGCTTTCAAATAGAAGACTTTTATACTTTGGCCACCTGATGCAAAAAATTGACTCACTGGAAAAGACCCTGATGCTGGAAAGATTGAAAGCAGGAAGAGAAGGGGATGATAGAGGATGAGATGGTTGGATGGCATCACCAACCCGATGGACATGAGTTTGAGCAAGCTCCGAGAGTTAGTGATGGACAGGGAAGTCTGGGGTGCTGCAATCCCTGGGGTTGCAAAGAGTCAGACATGACTGAGTGACTGAAATGAGCTGATAAGCAACATTGCCATGAACACACGTTTTCATGCAGCAGGAAGAAGAATAAAACCTTTGGCATTTGAAAAGGATAATCTTTCTTCATAAAATGGAAATATGAAGAATGCCAAAACAGAAAGTATACTGAACAAAAGTGGGAAAAGACATCGCAGTTCTGCATGATCCTCATTCATACTTGAAATTCAGAATATACCCTGAATGGAGAATGTAACACAGAAGTTCCTGAAGACTTTGAAAGGCTTCCTCAGGGATGTCAATATATTTCCAAGATGTAGCATTTGTCTTTACTTGACATTGAGTCCAAATATCTCGAAAGATCTAATCAACCTGGAGATATGAAAAAGACCTGATTTGCTGGTCACTCTGAACTCCAAGCCTTTCCTTTATGTTCAACTGTTCTCTTGGCCTAAGCACACACTTGAACAGAGAGAGAACAGAATAAAAAACATATTTTCTAGGGTGTTTCTAATTGGAAATAGCACAAAGAGAAAAAGAGGCTTTATCACATTATTCCCAAATGAAAATGTTCTCTGATAGCATTCCCCAGAATATATTCTATTGGCATTCATAGATGGGCACTTGGTAGGGAGCCTTGGGCTACACATTGTATGGTGAAGAGCATCACTGACGTCTAACTCAGTGATCTCGGTCACAGCTCAAATATTAAATATTTTCCCACCAGAATGCTAGAGCCATGAACTGCTTAAATGGTCCACTGAGGTAATGTATTGGCTCTGCTCTTGGAAATAGAGGTTCTCACTAGTGTGTGCAATAGATAGGGGAGTGTACAAAGCAAGCTGGGTTTGTTACTGAGAGATCCTAATGAATACAATTTTTGGTGAAACAAAAAAGAAGGGAAGGGAAGGAAAGGAAGGAAGGAATAAAGGAAGGAAAATATGATGGGAAGGTGAGAGAAAGGAGGAAGAAAAGGGAGAGACAAGGGAAGACAGAGGAGAGACGGAAAGAGAAGGAAAAAAGTGGCTTTCTATAGGAAGAGATAGGAAATCTGCATTTTGTAGGCTGTCAGTCTCTCGTTAACAATTAAACTAGTGTCTCTGGGTCTGCCACTTGATCATGTGTACGGTTTCAGTAAAAAATGCTAGTTGTAGCAAATACTCAAAAATTCATTGAAGTAAAAGTCAAGGTTTATTGCTTTTTCAGCGGCAAAGACGTTTTCTACAAAGCAGAACAACAATGATCAGTTTAAAGAATAGTTGATTCTCTTCCTGAGTAACATTTTATTCAGAGGACTTTATTAAAAACTTTATGTACAAGAAGAGGATAGGAGGATATTTCAATTCAACAAAATAAATTTTAAAAGTTTACTGAACTAGAAATCATAAATTAATAATACTATTTTTATTTTGAAAATGCTTTTAAATATAATTGAAGCATTTAAAAAACACTGACACTTCAACCCCACCATACCTCCCCACACTATTATCATATGGTCTAAATAAATCTATTTGTTCAAGATAGAAAATTTAAATCATTCTACTCTGCTATATTAAGGAGCTGACCAGAAAGAACTAGGCAGCTGCCTGTCCACAATTTGTAGTATTTTGCTGGTTTTTAATCAGCATCAGACAAAGAAGGCCATCTTGATTTTCAGAAACAGAACATGTAAACAACTATTCTGCTCTATTTTATTTTTACAACAATGCATGTATCATGATGAATTACTAACTCAATAAAGAGCAATATAGTATAATGGGAAGGACCAAGGGATTTAATGTCAAAAGACCTTTTTTTTTGAGTCCTGGCTCTGCAATTTACTAGATATGTGACCTCAGGCAATTGATTTAATCTAGCTGAATGCATTTCTTGCTGTGCATACCTCTTGTGGGGATAAAATGGGGTAATGTCTATGAATGTCTATTCCGCCCGACAGTAGGCATGGAATGGTCAAAAGGCTGTCCTCTGAGCTCCAGCAGCCAGGGAGAGTGTTTCAACAGCATCACACGGGCGTGTCATAGTGCCGCATAAAGGAGGAATCAGTTTTCAACTTCAGCCTCAAAAAGAAGTTACTTTTCAGCCCAAGAGAGTACAAAATAATCCTCCCCATGCCTCAGTATGGGAGAAAGAACACTGCAGATGAGAGATGGAATACAGACATAAAACAGATCACCTTTTCTCCTAACTGTAGAAAGAAAAGAAATACCACTCCTGAAGCATTAAATTAATACAACAGACATAATCCAATACAGATGGGAAGAAATAAACTACTACAGAAATCAACTTTTAAAAGAGTGGGTACCAGAATAAAATGTCAACAATGGCAACAGAAAAGTCTGAGATAATTTTACATACACTAAGGACTGGGATAAAATAAAATAATCCTTGATATATTAATATATGGATGAGGAAATAATCATAGGAGTTAAGTATTAGGTACATTTGAAAGATAAGAAATCCGTATCATATCAGAAATATGTATATACATACATATGTATATCAACATGTATACACATATATGTAATATATTAACACACATAAAATTTATTATATACTAAAAGAATTACAGATTTCATTCCAGGGTTCAATCAATCTTACCTGTTACATTGGCCCTCCCCCAAATTTCTGAGTTAATTAAAGTATTCTCTGGATATTGTTATAATATATAACTCGACTTAGAAGGCAAAGAGTCTACCTTAGAATTTCAGATAGGATATTAAACCCCAGTTGCAAAATTGTCAGTAAACAACTTCATTTAGTGAATTCTGGCTGTTTCTGTTTGGAGACGCTACACACGATATTTAGATAAAAAATAATCTAGAAGCTTGCTTGAAGGTTTAGTTATCCCAAACCGTATCTCAGCTACTGAAACATCCTTGACCAAAAGTTATCCTCCACTGTCTGGCAATATATTTGAGAAAAAGCTCTGAAAGAGATGCCCATGAAAAGGAAATCAAATTTCTCTTAAGCAAATATATTTACATCTGAAAAGTGAAAGTGTTAATCTACGCTCAGTCATGTCTACTCTTTGCCATCCCATCGCCTGTAGCCTACCAGCCTCCTCTGTCCATGGAATTCTCCAGGAAAGAATACTGGAGTGGATAGCCATTCCCTTCTCCAGGGGCATATTTACATATACACATATATAAAGTATGGGCTTCCCAGGTGGCACTAGTGGTAAAGAACCTGCCTGCCAGTGCAGGAAAATAAGAGATGCAGGTTTGATCCCTAAGTCAGGAAGATCACCTGGAGGAGAGCATGGCAACCTACTCCAATATTCTTGCCAGGGAAATCCCAAGGACAGAGGAGTCTGGTGGGCTACCATCCACAGGGTCACAAAGAGTTGGATACGACTGAAGCAGTGTAGCACATATGCATATATATAAAGTATATTTACATTTATTCCTGGGTGATATATTTATACTTGTTAACTATGAGCCTAATAACATTTGAAAGCAAGAAAAACGTTTTTAAGAAATACCCTTTAATGTAATTTGGTTTCTTTTTGTGTTTTCAGGTGAGGAACTTTTTTCTACAAAGAATTCCTGTCAGAACTTTTCAGAAGACAAATGAAAGGGCTGATTAACCCAAATAGGACTGGTCTTTTTCCAGGAAGTCAGTCAGTTCAGCTGCTGGGTTATGTCTGACTCTTTGCAACCCCATGGACTGAAGCACTCCAGGCTTCCCTGTCCATCACCAACTCCCAGAGCTTGCTCAATACTTCCTTCCAGGAAGTATTCTGTGACAGTGACTCCAAAAATCTACCCACTTTGGACATGAAAAGAATTACTGCATTCTTTGTGTCGGAAATAGTAAGAAAGCTTTCCTATTTAGTACCTGAAGAGGTTCTTTCAATTTCTATTTTATAAAGACAGTGTAGTAAGAAGAATTTCCTTGTTCTATAAAATAAATTGTATATTGCTATCAATAGCTAACATATCTATAAATGCTATCTGGAAGACAATGAATACATGTGCCTGGTTCTAATGCTTATAATGCTGTGATCCCCTCTTCGCTGAGTAATGTGAACCATTCCCAGAAGTGGCCAGTGCTGCCTCTCCAGTTCTGGCCTCAACTTCCTTTCAGCCTTCCTATTTCGTGTTCTCGGCCTTTATTGCTCCCCTCTATGTTTCACAATTATCAGGTTTTTTTTTCTAAAATCACTGTTGATAAGTAATTACAGAGCACAAATATCCACTCTGTCTTCAACTGGTCATGGCTCTATTCAGAGAGCATATGTGGACATCTACAGTTTTGTTTTGGTTGTTTCAGCCTCAAACAGAACTTTACATTTGTGTTTTCAACTGCTCTTGTTTTTTTGCATGTCTGTTCATAATTGATATTTCATCAATCTGTACAAATTAGAACTATCAGTAAAATTCTTTAGGACTTTCCTCTAGTGTAAATGCACAGAAAACACACAGATCTCTTTAAATGGTTTTAAAGAGGAATTTCCTTGCCTAACCACTATGTGGAAATGCTTTTCCATGAATAGGAATTATTAACACTTATTGGATGATTACTATGAGCCAGACACTCTTCTAGGTTTTTTTTTTTTTTTTAACGTATACACTTCATTTTAATACACATAATAGGCCTATAAAAGAAATATTCTCTTTCACAGGTAGGAAACCTAATGCCTAGAGAGGCCATGTGGCTTGTACAGGATCATACAACCAGACAGGGCTGGGATAAAAATTTGAGCTCAGGTGCTTGGACTCTAGAGTCCCCATTATAATCTGTACATTGTCTTGAAAGCATTTGTCTTATGCACTTGTTTCTGATGCTCCCTAACAAGTGCCCTCCAGTGAAACAACTTGCTTCTTGAGCTGAAATTAAGCCTAGCCAGCTGATCCAGTTATTTGCTCTTTAATTGTACTTGCCCACAACATTTACACAGATCTGATAAAGATATTGATCACTTAAGGCCCATGAATATCCAGCTCTTTTTCATGTGGCACCATGTAGCAGTTCTTTTTTCTTTCTGCCTTATACAGAAGTCTAAGTTGATATTAAAAGGTTATGGTAGCATGAAACCTGCTTTCAGACAATCAGCTTAAGTCACTGGCTCTTCAGTGTTATCCTATTTATACCAGTTCATTATATTGTACTTAATATGAAATTACAATGACTCACTCATAAGTGCAGCTTTCTTAGACTTAATTAGACACTGAAGAATTATTAAACATTTGACAGCATATTGTACATTTGATCTCAGTATTGAATTCTCATTGATATTAATGCACACACAATGTAATATAACATGTTCATCTGACTATGAGCTTATGTAATTTTTCTCAATTTAACAGCTTTTCGGATGCCCGATTCTTTTAGATATTTGGCACATAAATGTCTTCTAACAAGTTTGATGGTACTCTTAATTAAAGTTAAGACAATTTTACCAAGTAAAGAATAGCATAAAGACCATTTCAATTAGGGGAAAGTCATCTGTGTTCCAAATTTCAAGTCTTCCTCTAACGATATGAAATATTTTAGGTGTTACTTAATTGTGTAAGTTTTCTCATCTCTAAAAATCAATTTATTAAACAAGATAGTTCCTATCCTATTTTAATGCTAAAATACAGTGATTTAGCAAATGGTTTTTGTAGATGCCATCATACAAAGAGTCATCTTATTTAATCAGAGGTCTGGTTTCACCAAATTCCAGCACGTCAGAGCCCTTGTCAATTGTTTAATAGGCAGAAGATATGAATTCCACTTGGGTCAGTCTTATAATATTTCTTTCTTATTTATTAACATCTTGAAAATACTTATTTGCCAAAAAGACACAACTGAATAGGAATATGGATAAATTGGAATTAGATAGCACTTTACAAGAATTAAGATCTGTGTCCAAATATTTTTACTCATAAATAAATAATTATTTCACTGTGGAGAATATATTTAAACAACTGTATAAGTGGCACAGAAATATGTAAGTATTTAACTTGGCTCATACACAGTGTCAGCAGTATCACCAGCAGGACATATTGCCCTATGGAATGAATCTTTTAGTTTAAACATGTTTTTAACCTTCTTGGATTTATTAGATCTTGAAGAAATGATTATTAGTAGGAAAAAAAATGTTAACTTTCTACAGTCTAATATGCAATCATATACAAATGTAGCATAATAAGCTGTTTTTATTACAATTTCATCATCTGAATGGAAATTATAGTGTTAGCACTTCCAAGAGATGGTTCTATCTGCATGCACAGTGAGGAAGAGTTGGCATAATGGTCTGTAAGGCATATCAAATTTATTCTGGGAGGTAGTTAAAGGTCTTTTAAAGGTCTTACTCCACTTGTGGAATGAATTTCTTATCGTGTATGAATTCTGAGGGTAACACATCCAGCTCCTTGAAGTGGGGTTTGTTTTCAATAAGAAGATAATAGCTAAAGAATTTCACTACTGTACATACAGGAGAAAGATTTTTAAATAAAGAAAAAATATACCTTCTATGATTATCAGCATTAGAAACAATATATAGAAAAGCATTTAGGACAAATCACATACATTTATCCATAGAAAGAAGGAAATATAAATGCTGAAATTTGACCATCAGGAATAAAGCTACATTTAGACTTTTAAGAATGATGGGAGAGGGTGGGCACAGTATTTTTCTCTCTCTGGAATACATGTGAGAGATATATAAAAAGATGTACTAAAAGCACATTTTCTTTTGCCGTGAGTTCATCATCACCAAGTTTTCATGTATAATATTGTTTTAAAATATATGTTTTATGAGATTAACACACTGAACTTCTTATGCCTGTATCATATGAAGATTTCTAAAGACAGTATTGGTTAAACTTCACAACCATATCAACATTGTTAATACTATTATTGTTATCATTATAGGTGAAGATACTGAGGTATGTAGAGGTTGAATAGTTTACTTGTTTAGCAGATGTTATTGAATTTCTACTATGTGTCATGTTCTTCACTAGTCCCATAATGGGGGAGTAACTGTCCTCAAGCAGATAAAATACAGAGGAAAAAAAAAATAAGCCAAAAAATATTAGCAATTAAAATAAAATTTGATATTCTAAAAGTTATGATCCCAATACTAGACATTTTATAAACATAATTGAAATATTTTAATTGTTGATATAACAACTTCACACTTCTTAATATACCAGAATATAATCACCATGAAGTACAGGGGTTTGTTTCATTATCTGCTATGCTCACAACTCCCAGGTGGTACCTGGCACATAACAGATCCCCTTAAATATTTGGTTGGATAAGTTAACAAAATTGAACAAAATTTACTACTTTTTCTTATGTTCTTATTCCCCTCTACCCATCCATCCTAAAAAGAAAAATCTTCAGTTTTGGCATTACATTTTGCTCATAAGTTTAGTCAAGAGTTGCTGAATACGTAGGGAAATAAATAAATCATGAATAATTGAATGTTTATGACCAATTCGGAAGTATTACAAAGTATTACAATCAATCACAAAGATTGATAAAGCTTACAGATGAAAGTACTTTTATACTCATTTTTATAATTTAGTTTTATTCCAATGATATAAAACTATGTCTTATACACAATTCTCTTATTTTCTGGGTTTCAACATTGTGTCTTGTTTAATAGTTATTTCAGGTGCCATCATATTGCAACTGATATTGTCCTCACACCTTGGTTTCCTATCATGCTTGGCAGCCCTGTACTGATGAAATAGATCAACCAAATTAAAACACAAACTAATGAAAAGGAATAATAGCAGAAATGCTACCAAAGAGGAAATATGCCTCAGAAAAATATTATTACACCTTCAACTACAAAGATAGATATCATCTGCTTCAGACATTTATATATTCTCTCAAAAGGTAAAAAATCAAATCGAAGAGTGCTTTTTAGTTTCCAACTGTTTAAGATTAGAGCTCTGGTAAATTCCCTCCATTAAAGAGGTTAAATGATGGAAAATTTGAATTACTTATCCATGATAATATAGCTAGGAATAAAATATAATTCCTGTTTTCTTAATTTCACGGTGTAGCTACTACTCTTACCTGCTGCTGCTGCTGCTGCTAAGTCACTTCAGTCGTGTCCGACTCTATGTGACCCCATAGACGTCAGCCCCCCAGTCTCCCCCGTCCCTGGGATTCTCCAGGCAAGAACACTGGAGTGGCTTGCCATTAGGTTTGTTTATAAAACTGTTCCAGTGAGTGAAAGATGAAACTGCCAACTGGAAACATAGGGTTTTCTTTTCATTATCTGATGTCTGGCCTCTGACTTATGCTCCCTGGAGCTATTGAATATGTGAGTCAATCAAAGTAAACACTTTCAATTTTAAAATATTTATCATATCATGAATGAGTGCTGTTAGGAACATCCCATTTGTGTTTCCTTGTATGCCTGCTGTGTGTTCCTCTAGAGAATACACCAAGAATTGGAATCAAATATCAATACCCACAAGCTCATCCAGAATGGCTATTCCAATTTGTATTTCCATCACATTCTTTCAGAGTTATTTCTTTTATCCTTTGCTAACACTTGATTAATACACTTTTTCTTTTTTACAAATATGACATTTAGAAAACATCCATTGGTTCTTTAATTTGCATATACCTGATTACAAATAAAGATTGGATACTTTTTAATATATATCATATTTCCCTTTTCTGAAAATACCCTGTTCATATTGTTTCTTTTAACATTTTTTCTTTTTTCTTGTAATTAGTAGGAATTCTTTATATCATTTAAATGTAAACTGCCTTATTTGTTCGAAAAGTTCCAAATATTCTGTCTCATCTGCTACTTGTATGGTATTTTTATTGGGAGGTATAGTCATATGTGTGACTATTTTTCTTTTTGCCTTTTGTGTCTATGAGACTTACCACTCCAAGTTCACAACATAGCTTCCTATATTATTTTCTAAGAAATTATAGGCTTTTGAAAAGGTCTTTATCCATCCTATATATTAGAGATTTAAATTAGTACATATTTTCATGTGTGTGAACAACTTTTCCAATACCATTTATTATATAATACAGTACTTTATCCACTGACTGTCAGGCCATGATTATAAAGTACTAAAATTTCCCTGTGTACATAGGTTAGTTTCTGTACCACATTCCTGTATAAATATTACCTAGTTAATTTTTAATCATGATTTATGTAACCCTACATTTCACTTATTACTGTATTTTTCAATGCTTTTGCATCTTGATTCTGTCTGCTCCAACTGTATTTCTTTGTTGAAATATTCTGAGAAACCTGTGGTGGTAAGCTTTCTGAGTCATGGTAGGCCTGAAAATGTCTTGATTTCAATCTCATTGAATGGCCATTTGACATTTGACTGGGTTTAAAATGCTAGTTAAAATTCCCTCCCAACTCATCCTACCCATTCCTCTTCTGTTCAGTGTCATTGATGGGAATCTGATGGCAATTTGATTCTCATACATTTGTGGATAATATGGGTATCTTTCCTTCTGTCTCACACTAAAGAAGTTTTAGGGTTCCTCTTTTAGGTCTTCTCTTACTTGCTGTTGTTTTTAGGAAATAGCATTATGAGTTTACTCACAACATTTGTTTTCCTGAGTTTAAAAAAAAATTACTTCTACTTAATGAAACACTTCAATCTCAGAACTTGTGTCACTCCTGAGTTTTAAGACATTCTACTTGCTTTCTCTTCATTGTACCTATTTTTTGTTTCCAAAAGTGTTACTGAATTGATTTTGTGAATTCTCAATCCATCCTATGTAAGTCTTTTCTTGAATGTTGTGTTTATTTTTATATTTTATGCTGCATTCTGAGAATACTTCTTGTCTCATTCAACCAACAAACTAATTTTCCCTCACCTAAATCCATTCTGTTATTCATCTCAACAATTTAAGTTTTATTGCACATCAATAATCAAATCGTCCATTTCAATAACTTCTGCTACTTCTTTTATTTCTGTCAGAATGTAAATACAATTTATTTCAAAGCCCTCTACAGCTTATATTTATTAACTCTGCTTACTTGGATGTGCTATTTTTTTGAGTTGACATTATTCATTCATGATGTTGGCTTTCCTTGATTCTTATTAGTTTTTTTTTTTTGTACACATTTTTTCAGAGTTGAAGTGTTTTTCAAGGCTCCATTTCTATGGTCCACTTAGAAATGGTCCACATCATGCCTTTTGCTTTTGTATGTTTTAGTGAGAGTAGTTCTGGGGCATGCCCACCCACGGTGATAAGCCTTGTGGCTTGCTTTTGCCCTTCACTTCTCACAAGCATTTGCTATCTACCTGAGCCAGTATTCATTCTTTAATTCACTGCCCTACTTCCACTGCCCCCACCTTAAGGAAACTCAGATATTCCACTGTTGCTGTTTGTCTCAAGATGTACAAGAGATTTCTGGTGACTCAGCCATAACAATTCCACCAATCTCACCATTATTTTCTCCTGTGCCTTCTCTCCCTCCAAGTACCCACCATCCCTGGGAAGACACATTCCTACTATCACTACCACTTTTGCTATAGTACGTGAGTTGCTCAGTTGTGTTCACTCTTTGCAACCCCATGGACTGTAGCCCACCAGGCTCCTCTCTCCATGGAATTCTCCAGGCAAGAATACTGGAGTGGGTAGCCACCCTTTCTCCAGAGGATCTGCCAAACCCAGGGATCGAACCTGGGTCTTCTGCATTGAAGGGTTCTTTACTGTCTGAGATACTAGTGAAACCCTTCTATAGCAGCATCCTTCATAAATCTTAAGCTACAGTTTTCTTCTTTAAAACCATCTGCTTTTAAAATCTGTAGTATTCTTCACAACTTATAGTTTACCTTAGAGTCTCCTTGTTTTCCAGAAATGATTATGAATATTGGAAACAGGTGGCACTAGTGGTAAAGACCCGCCTGCCAATGCAGGAGACATAAGACACTGCTTTGATCCCTGGGTCAGGAAGACTCCCTGGAGAGGGGTGGATGGCAACCCACTTTAGTATTCTTGCCTGAAGAATCCTATGGACAGAAGAGCCTGGTGGGCTAAAGGGACTTAGCATGCCTTGGAAACATATATTTTCTCCCATTTATATCGATTTGAGGAAAGTAAGGGAGGCAATAGAGTGTGCTCCATACATGTTCCTTTGTAGGGAACAGATGTATTTTTTAACTTTCTCAGAAGAGCAAAGAATAACTCAAATTCACAATAAGATGTATATAGTTGATATCACCAACACAAAGAGAACAGTGCCTTACTTATTTGATATTTGAACTTAAGCAACTTGCCTTACTACTCTAAGGCCATCTTTCTCATATATAAAATTATGATGGTTGCTCCACTGTAACAGCTCTTCCCCAACTTAGAATCCTTTGGAAACCCTCTCAAACCATCTGTGGGAAAATACCAGTTTGTTGCTGTCGCTCTTTGTTTTTAATTTCTAATATCTCTCAGACTGATTAGTTCAGTAGCTCAGTCATGTCCAACTCTTTGCAACCCCATGGACTGCAGCACACCAGGCTTCCCTGTCCATCATCAACTCCCAGAGCTTGCTCAAACTCATGCCCATCAAGTCAAAAGCATCAATTCTTCAGTGCTCAACTTTCTTTATGGTCCAACTCTCACATCCATACATAGACTACTGAAAAAAACATAGCTTTGACTAGATGGACCTTTGTTGGCAAAGTAATATCTCTGCTTTTTAATATGCTGTCTAGGTTGGTCATAACTTTTCTTTTAAGGAGCAAGTGTCTTTTAGTTTCATGGCTGCAGCACCATCTTCAGTGATTTTGGAGCCCCCAAAAATAAAGTCTCTAACTGTTTCCATCGTTTCCCCATCTATTTGCCATGAAGCGATGGGACCAGATGCCATGATCTTAGTTTTCTGAATGTTAAGTTTTAAGCCAGCTTTTTCACTCTCCTCTTTCACTTTCATCAAGAGGCTCTTTAGTTCTTTGCTTTCTGCTATAAGGGTGATATCATCAGCATATCTGAAGTTATTGATATTTCTCACGTAATCTTGATTCCAGCTTGTGCTTTTGTTAAATACATAGTCATACAGTTGTATTTCCTGGTGATGCCAACTGTTATTAAAGTTTCTAAATGCTCACTTTCACCTTTTCTACCTAGCTCACTGAGAACCAGGAAGACACTGTGCAGGCTGGCCTCAGTATGCACTTTGTGTGGGGCCATTCTCTTAGCTAAAGGACTGTCTTCTTTCAGTGGAAACCCAGGCTGCATCTTCTGCTGTGCCCTAACCTCCAACACTGTGCACTATCTGAGGCTCACCATGTACTCTTGGTGCTCAGATGATCTGCAGGTCCCAGAGCAAGCTCTGGGCCCCTACCTGATTATGCACATGTACTTACTGGATAAAATTGTTTGTTAAAGCAATAATCTCCCATACATAATTTATCTTTTTTAAAAACTGCACTTAAGTACCATCTCATTTTAAGGACTTTGTGACTTTCTGAGATAAAGATATACCCTTTTCTCTCTAGTCTCACTCATAATTTTCTTTACCTACTCCTGTGATACCTCGTGTCTTTATAGTTTTTAATCTGTATACTTGCTTGTTTGATCTCTTTCTATCAGAGGATTAGTTTCCCTTTACTGCTTGTGAACCTGTTCCTTTGTATCTTGAGAGCAATGGCATAGTTGAAAATGTTAATTATGTGTTTAGAAATAAATATAAGTAAGTATGAACACTATGTTTTATATTTGCTTTAGAACATAAATATACACTGCCTTAATTTTCCTACTATAAACTTATTCGTATAAACCTGCTTTTTCAACAAGATGACTCCTGTTTTTATTCAATTCTTAGAAACTCATCTGTTACTCTGTTATTGTCTCCTCCCTTGTCTCTCTGGTCATTCCTCCGGAACATATATTCAACATATATTGAAGTTCATCATTTATTCTCTGAGTTTTTTAAAACTCATATTTATTTTCTATTTTTTTATACTTTGTTCACCAATATGCTTGATTTCCTTAGTACACTAAACTTGTCTTCTAATTTTTTTCCAATTTTTAATTTTATTGACTACAATTTTTCATCTCCAGACTTGCTATGTGTAATACAATCCTGTTATTATATGATAAAAAAAGTGTTCAAAAATGCAATCATATTAAATATGGGACTGGGTTATTTCAAGAGAAATGTGTCATAAACTGTTGTGTCTAGTACAGGTATTAAAGCCCTCTCCCAGGTCCAATACCTTCATAAACCATTCAGTTAAACTTCTCTTCATCAACTCGAATTTGAAGTGCTTCTTTATTTCCAGCATTCAAAAATTGTTCTTTCATATTTTTAACATTTGTTAAGTAAATAGTAAATTGTTACATGTTCTACCTTATTGCTGTAATGTATGTGGGTTTTGTATGGAAGAGTTTATCACGTCAATTCTCTTTACCAAATTAACTAGAAGTTCTATTTTCTCTCCCCATCATGTGGACTATCGTGTATTCTAGGCTGGAAACTTATCTCCTGTATCCTGTTCACCATAAGGGCCATAGTGAAGCCGAGTGTTCTGAACAAATACGTGCAGACTTTGACGTAATAATTCTGTACAAAGACATTCATTTGATGCCTGCAGTATCTCTCTTCTTAATTTGACTCGCTCATGAGATTATTTAAGTGTAAACATCAGAGTCTTTTCCAATGAGTCAACTCTTCGCATGAGGTGGCCAAAGTACTGGAGTTTCAGCTTTAGCATCATTCCTTCCAAAGAAATCCCAGGGCTGATCTCCTTCAGAATGGAGTGGTTGGATCTCCTTGCAGTCCAAGGGACTCTCAAGAGTCTTCTCCAACACCACAGTTCAAAACCATCCATTCTTTGGCGCTCAGCCTTCTTCACAGTCCAACTCTCACATCCATACATGACCACAGGAAAAACCATAGCCTTGACTAGACGAACCTTTGTTGGCAAAGTAATGTCTCTGCTTTTCAATATGCTATCTAGGTTGGTCATAACTTTCCTTCCAAGGAGTAAGCGTCTTTTAATTTCATGGCTGCAGTCACAATCTGTAGTGATTTTGGAGCCCAGAAAAACAAAGTCTGACACTGTTTCCACTGTTTCCCCATCTATTTCCCATGAAGTAAAGGGACCGGATGCCATGATCTTAGTTTTCTGAATGTTGAGCTTTAAGTCAACTTTTTCACTCTTCACTTTCACTTTCATCAAGAGGTTTTTGAGTTCCTCTTCACTTTCTGCCATAAGGGTGGTGTCATCTGCATATCTGAGGTTATTGATATTTCTCCCGGCAATCTTGATTCCAGCTTGTGTTTCTTCCAGTCCAGCGTTTCCCATGATGTACTCTGCATATAAGTTAAATAAGCAGGGTGACAACATACAGCCTTGACGTACTCCTTTTCCTATTTGGAACCAGTCTGTTGTTCCGTGTCCAGTTCTAACTGTTGCTTCGTGACCTGCGTACAGATTTCTCAAGAGGCAGATCAGGTGGTCTGGTATTCCCATCTCTTTCAGAATTTTCCACAGTTTATTGTGATCCACACAGTCAAAGGCTTTGGCATAGTCAATAAATCAGAAATAGATGTTTTTCTGGAACTCTCTTGCTTTTTCCATGATCCAGTGGATGTTGGCAATTTGATCTCTGATTCCTCTGCCTTTTCTAAAACCAGCTTGAACATCAGAAAGCTCATGGTTCATGTATTGCTGAAGCCTGGCTTGGAGAATTTTGAGCATTACTTTACTAGCATGTGAAATGAGTGCAATTGTGCGGAATTTTGAGCATTCTTTGGCATTGCCTTTCTTTGGGATTGGAATGAAAACTAACCTTTTCCAGTCCTGTGGCCACTGCTGAGTTTTCCAAATTTGCTGGCATATTGGGGGCAGGAGGAGAAGGGGACAACAGAGGATGAGATGGCTGGATGGCATCACTGACTCGATGGACTTGAGTCTGAGTGAACTCCGGGAGTTGGTGATGGACAGGGAGGACTGGCGTGCTGCAATTCATGGGGTCGCAAAGAGTCAGACACGACTGAGCGACTGAACTGAACTGAACTGAAATGAAACTTGTATTAACGCTGTTTAGGTATTTCCTATCCCTTCCTAAATATATTGTTATATAATATTTCGAGAACACATTTTCATTGCAGTAAATTTACCAACAGTTGGCAATCATGTATGTTAGAATTTCTGCTTCTGCAACCTATTTATTTCATCCACAAATTTTGTTAAGTGAAAATTTTGGATATCTGCTATCTTCGACAATATTCCTGATATAATAAATGAGAGTTTCCAATAAGAAAAACATAATTTACTTCAATGGTGACTGTTTATTTGGAATTAATATAGTTTCCTCATTTTACTTTTTATTACATATTAAAATGGTACTGCAGTAACTTTGGGGGAATAACAGGAAGATTATAAAGGATTCTTTCTTTACATTTAAGAAGAGTAACAAAAAATTTCAGTAAGAAAGTAAAAATGTATAGCAGTATTTATGGTGATAGCATGCTAGTGCATATCACATGCTATGAATGAGCAATCCAGTGATACAGAGGAAGAAGAGATCAAAAATCCACAAACAGCTACTATTCTACCCTAGAAGCTATGTAGAAGGACAACAACTAAACATTATCTTGAAAATACACATTGATATCCTACAAACAACTTGAAAGGAAACATACTGAGAGGTATAACTAGAGGATTCAGAAGAAAATGCCATTAACTTAAAAAGAATAGAAACCCACCAAAACCAGGAAAGTTACCAGGTCTCATCATTATTCCTGGATGGAAAGAAGGTGGAGATAAAACAATGCATACTAAATCAGCACTATTAGTTTCTCCAACTTTAAGTAAGCAATTATAAAAACAAAACAATAAAGCAAAGCAAATGAATAAACAAAAAACAAGTTCCTGAGAGAGGCAAATTAAGTATGGAGAGACTCACATAGAGTCCCAGATCACAGTGCACTCTTCTAAAGAGAAGTATTGATGATATGAACCAAAAGATTTACTTTATCTGCTAGAAGGAAATGAGAGTTAAAGATTCCTACAATAGTAGAAATGAAGGGATATTTTTTTCATTGATAAAGATTGTCACTTGGGGTCTTCTGAGAAACAACACTAGGATCAGATTAAATGTAGAAAGATTTAGTTAAATATCTCTATGAGAGATGATAAGAAGAGAACCAGGAATCTGGGAGAGGTGTCAGATCATGAGGCAACTCAGACTTTGAGTAAACGAGAGATGAAGAGAAGATTGTTAGTAGTATCCCAGACTGTTAGGCAGTTTAAGGGAGATTCAGAAAGACTATCAGGGAATCCTTAAGCCAAATATGGTCATCACTGGGATCCCATATCTTCCAGAAATGACCTTACCTTAGCACCCTTTCATGCTCAGTCACTGGGTGAAAGAAGCAATGGGAAGCATGACCCAGACCAAACATAGTGATGAAATTCAGATCACAGCAGCTGGGACACTTGGCCAATTTTCTACCATTTCTTATAATGGGAAATCTGCAAGGTGCATTTTCATGACTACCAAAAAGGGTATATGCAAAACTCTGCAGCAAATGTCATATTTGATAGTTAAAAAAGAGACATTCCCTTTAAACTTAAAAGAAATAACAGTATACTGATGATCTTAGCCAATGCAATATGACAGGTAAAGTAAGAAGGAAAAAATGAGAAATAGAAGACACAACTGTTAAAATTTATAGACAATATGGTTGCCTAGCTATTAAATTCAAGTGAATGCATTTTTAAATTCTTAAATCTAATAATAGAATTCAGTAAGTTAACTGGCTAAAAAAAACAGCATGGAATAATCCTGTATAGAAACATATCCAAATATAAAATGTAGTAATAAAATAAGAATTTTACAACAGTAACAGAAAAAAAAATGAGTAATAATTCTAATAAAAGAGATCCAAACTCTCCAACAAGAACTGCAAGAGTAGAAAACAACTACAAGAAAAATATTGCATAAAATCACAAACAAATGGAAGCTAAACAATATGCTACCAAATAACCAATGGGTCCTTGAAGAAATCAAGAGATACCTGAAGACCAATGAAAATGAAAACATAAATATAAAAAACTATGGGATGGAACAAAAACTGCTCTAAGAAGGAAGTTCATAGTGATAAAAGTCTAACTCAGGAAACAGAAAAAAGTCTCAAACAGTCCAACTTTACACATAATGTAGCTAAAAAAAAAAGAACAAAAAACTCCAAAATTAATAGAAGAAACCATAAAGCAGCAATAAGTGAAATAGAGACAAAAAATCAATGGGAAAGATAAATGAAACTAAGAGCTTTTTCTTTAAAAAGATAATTGACAAACTATAACCAGACTCATCAATGCAAAAAAAAAAAAAGGGCTCACATCAATAAAATTATCAATGAATAAGGAGTCCCAACCAATACCACAGAAATACAAAGGAACATAAGAGATTATTATGAACAAATACAAGCCAATAAAATGGACAACCTAGAAGAAATAGATGAATTCCTAGGAATGTACAAGCTTCCAAAACTGAACCAGAAAGAAATAAAAAGTACAAACAGACCAATTATCACCAATTAAATTCAATCAGTAATAATAATAATAAACTCTCAACAAACAAAACTCTAGGATCAGATGACTTCACAGATGAATTCTATGAAACATTTTAAGAGTTAACATCTGTCCTTCTCAAATTATTCTAAAACACTGCAAAGGAAGTAACCCTTCCGAACTCATTCTGTGAGGCCAGCATCACTTTGATATTAAAACCAAGATATCACAAAAAAACAATTACAAAACACAGGTAAAAATGATGAATATAGATGCAAAAATTCTCGACAAAATTTTAGCAAACCAAATACAACAATAACAATATATTAAAAGGATCATATACCATGATCAAGTGGAATTTATCCCAGGGATGCAACAATGTTCAATATTCATAAATCAATAAATATGATATATCACGTTAACAAATTGAAAAATAGAAATCATATAATATCTCAATAGATGCATAAAAAGGTTCTGAAAAAAAATCAACATCAATTTTGGCAAACACTCTCAATAAGGTGGATATAGAGGGCATTCACCTCAACATAATAAAGGACATATATCGTAAGTCCAGCGTTAACATCACACTGAACTGTGAAAAGCTGAAAGCATTTCCTCTAAGATCAGGAACAAGACAAGAATGCCCACTCTTGTCACTTACTCAACATAGTTATTAGAAGTTCAAGCCACAGCAATCAGAAAAAAAAAGAAATAAAAGAAATTCAAATTGGAAAGAAGAAAAAAAATAAAACTGTCACTGCTTGTCAATAACATAGAAAATCCTAAAGATGCCACCATAAAAGTACTAGAACTCAACAATGAATTTAGTAAAGTTACAAGATACAAAACCAGTATACAGGAATCTGTTGCATTTCTCTACACTAGTAATAATAAGCTACTGCTGCTAAGTCACTTCAGTCGTGTCTGACTCTGTGAGACCTGTCCCTGGGATTCTCCAGGTAAGAACACTGGAGTGGGTTGCCATTTCCTTCTCCAATGCATGAAAGTGAAAAGTGAAAGTGAAGTCGCTCAGTCGTGTCTGACTCTTAGCGACTCCATGGACTACAGCCTACCAGGCTCCTCTGTCCATGGGATTTTCCAGGCAAGAGTACTGGAGTGGGGTCCCATTGCCTTCTCCAATAAGCTACTAGAAAGATATACTAAGAATATAACACCACTGTCACTCTTCTCATTTAAAAGAATAAAATATTCAGGAATGAACTTAAGTAGGAGGTAAAAGACTTGTATTTGATAAACTATAAAACACTGATAAAGGAAACTGAATATAACACAAATACATGAAAAGATACACTGCATTCATGGATTTGAAGAATTAATACTATTAAAATAACCATACTACCCAAGGCAAACTACATGTGAAAAGCAATTTCTATCAAAATACCAATGGCATTTTTCACAGAACTAGAGCAATCAATTATAAAATTTGTATAGAAACTCAAAAGACCCTGAATAGGCAAAACAATCTTGAGAGAGGAGAAAATTGACACTATCATGCTCTCTGTTTTCAAACCATATCACAAAGCTACAGTCATCAAAACAGTATGGTACTATTAATAGCACAAAAACAGACAAGTAGGTCAATGGAACAGAATAGAGATCCCAGAAATAAGTCCACACTTTTATGGGCAATTAATCTATGACAAAGCAAGAATATACAATTGGGAAGAGAGAGTCTTTTCAATAAATGGTATTGGGAAAACTGGACAACTACATGCAAAACTATCAAACTGGACTATTATCTGACACCATACACAAAAGTAAATTCAAAAAGGATTACAGACTTATACCTAAGATCCCAAATCATACCATTTCTAAAAGAAAACATAGTATGCTCTTTGACATAAATTTTTGTAATAGTTTTTTAGACATGTCTTTCAGGAAATAAAAGGAAAAATAAACAAATGGGACTACAGAAAACGAAAAAGCTTTTGCACAGTGAAAGAAATTATTAACACAACATAAAGACCACTTACTGAATGGGAGAAGATATTTGCAAACAATAACAACACAATGTTAATACCCATAATATGCAAAGAACTCATAGAGCTAGACATTAAGAAAACAAACAACCGGATTAAAAAAATGGTCAGAGGATCTGAATAGACATTTTTTCCAAGGAAGACATCCAGATGACCAATAGGTACATGAAATGATGCTCAAAACCGTTAATCATCAGGGAACTATAAGTCCAAAACTATAACGACATATAGATTTACACCTGTCACAATGGTTATTACCCAGAAAGCAACAAATAACAAGTGTTGGAGATGATATGTAGAAAAGGAAACCATGTTATACTGCTGGTTGGAATGTAAATTTGTGCAACCACTATGGAAAACAGTATAGAGATTCCTCTAAAGTTAAAAATAAAACTACCATATAATCCAGAAATTCTACTCCTTTGTATTTATCTGAAAAAAAAAAAAAACTAACTAGAAAAGATAAATTCACTGCTACATTCATTGCAGCAGTATTTACAATAGCCAAGATAAGAAAGAAATGAAAGTGGCCATGAATAGATTAGTGTATAAAAAAATGGTGTATATACATTCAATGGAACATTAGCCATAAGAAAGAATGAAATCTTGCCATTTGTGACCAGCGATGGACATAGGTATTATGCTAAGTGAAATAAATAAGAAAGAGAAAGATAAATACTGTATGATTTCATTTATATGTGGAATCTAAAAATCAAAACAAATGAACAAACATTACATTACAGAAACATAGTTATGGTTACAAAGAAGAAACAAGTGTTGGTTAAGGTTGGGTGGAGCAAAGATAAGGTAAGGGATAGGTAAGGTAAGATAGGTAAGCAAAGATAAGGTAAGATAAGGTAAGGGAGAACAAAGATAGGTAAGGGATATTAAGAGGTACAAGCTTCCAGTGCAAGATATTAAATGTACTATATGGGGGAACTATAGCCAATAACTTTGTACTATCTTTGTATAGTGACAGATTGTAACTGGACTTATCATCATGATCACTCCAAACTGCATAGAAATATCTAATCACTATGCTGTTCTTGCCTGGAGAATCCCAGGGATGGGGAAGCCTGGTGGGCTGCCATCTATGGGGTCGCACAGAGTCGGACACGACTGAAGCGACTTAGCAGCAGCAGCATGCTGTATAACAGAACTAACATGGTGTTGTAGATCAACTATGCTTTAGAACCTAGAAAACAAACAAATTCATAGGAAAAATGAGTTCAAATTCATGGTTACCGGAGACGGGGCATTACCAGAGGATGGGGAATTGGATAAAGCCAGTAAAAGAGTACAAGTGTCCAGTTATAAGACTCTGATGCTGGGAGGGATTGGGGGCAGGAGGAGAAGGGGACGACAGAGGATGAGATGGCTGGATGGCATCACTGACTTGATGGACAAGAGTTTGGGTGAACTCCGGGAGTTAGTGATGAACGGGGAGGCCTGGCGTGCTGCAATTCACGGGGTCACAAAGAGTCGGACACAACTGAGCGACTGAACTGAACTGAGGGATGTAATGCACATCCCTGTAATGCACATCCCACATATTACATTACATTACATTACATTACATTACATGTAATATGACAAATAGAATTAACACTGGTGTACATTACATATGAAAGTTAGAGTAAATCCAAAGAGTTCTCATCACCAGAAAAACTTATTTTTTTCTATTTCTTTAATAATGTATCTATATTAGACAATGGATGCTCACTAAACAGTGTGATAATCATTTTATGATGTATGCAAATAAAATGTTTATGCTGTGCACCTTGAATTTATACAATACTGTATATCAATTATATCTCAATAAAACTGGAAGAAAAAAGAGATGTGAAACATTTGAAAGCTACTAAGAGCACAAAAGAAGATTTGAATTCATAGAGTGATACGGCATAGATAACATGACTAAAAATTGTAAATATGTCAATCTTATTTCAATTAACACATAAACTAAATGCAAGAAATATCCTAACAGAATTTGTTGAATTACAGAAAATAATTCTAAAATCAATATGAAAATGCAAAGTTATAAGGATAAATAAGATAATTTTGCAGAAAATCAACAGGACCACAGGTCATACTTTATCAGGTTGGAGGTAAATAGAATAGGCATGTTACAGGTGCAAGATCAGCAAAATTCACAAAGGCTAGAATATTGTAAAGAGACATAATGCAGGTATATTAGAATTTAATGTATATGAAAGGGTCAGCATTATAAATTCAGGAATCAAGAGTATATTTTAGTTTTTTTAAATAGAATCAGAATATGAATTTCTATCCACATAAAAAGATAAAATTAGAATCTGAACTCACTTCAAACAAAAACAAAATAAATTATAATCTTAAATACAGAAATTTTAAAACTTTTAAACACAGGTAACAATATGCAGAATCTTATAACCTTGGAATAGAAAGATATCTTGGAAACTTTTTATAAGATCAAAAAATCCCCTATAACAATGTTAAGATACAGTAAGAGTTTGGGAATAGCCATTTACAGTCTTAACAAAAGATATCTATCTGAAATATTAAATTTATTGGTCCTCTAAATGAAAAACAAAAATATGTAATTCAAGAGAAGGTGTTGGCTAATATGAGAAGATGAACAACCACTCTGGAAATCATGGAAATGCAAGGTAAAACAACAAAAAGAAACCATTTGCACACACTCAACTGGAAAAGAAAAAGTCTAACATTTCTAACTATTGGTAAAAGGTTTTGGGTAAATTTAAACTTGCAGCATGCTGATTAGAAGGTAAGCTGGTACATTCACTTTGGGAAGCAATATACCCATGGGCAGTGAAGCTGAAGCTCCAATACTTTGACGACCTGATGCAATGAGCCAACTCATTGGAAAAGACCCTGATGCTGGGAAAGATAGATGGCAGGAGAAGAAGGGAACAACAGAGGAGGAGATGGTTGGATGGCATCACCGACTCAATGGACATGAGTTTCAGCAAGCTCTGCTGCTGCTGCTAAGTCGCTTCAGTCGTGTCCAACTCTGTGCGACCCCATAGATGGCAGCCCATCAGGCTCCACCATCCCTGGGGTTTTCCAGGCAAGAACACTGGAGCAGGTTGCCATTTCCTTCTCCAATGCATGAAAGTGAAAAGTGAAAGTGAAGTCGCTCAGTCGTGTCCGACGGGAAGACAGTAAAGAACAGGGAAGTCTGGCATGCTGCAGTTCATGGGGCTGCAAAGAGCCGGACATGACGGAGCGACTGAACAACAACTCACCTGATCACAAAAAGATAATAAAATTTGAAATTGTAGCACATTTATATCTGCTGTGGCATACTATGGGGCAGTGGGGCAGGGGAGAACAGTGAGATGTTTTGTCTGAGTGTAGGCAATAAGGGGAAGCATTGTCTGTAAAGAATTTAAAGACAGCAATAAAACACAAAGTCAGCAGTTCTAAACAAATCACTGATGAAATCCTCCTCCCTATGTGTACACAGTTTCCACCCATCATCTGCTTCTTCCTCTGTCCCCTCCACCTTAGTTTACCACTGCTGCTGCTGCTATTGTTGCTAAGTCGCTTCAGTCGTGTCCGACTCTGTGCGACCCCATAGATGGCCTCCTACCAGGCTCCCCCATCCTTGGGATTCTCCAGGCAAGAACACTGGAGTGGGTTGCCATTTCTTTTTCCAATGCATCAAAAACACAGCAATTCCATAAAGGAATATGACAAGGAACCATTTCTGGATATTTGTTTCATAAATACACTATAAAACTATAACATTGTAGATAGCCAAACTAAATACCAATTTCCTATTAATAGAAAGTGATAGAAGGGAATGAGACAGGGAAAGAACACAAAGTGACCTCATCTGAATTTATAATGTGTGATTTTAAAAAATGATCTGGAACAAATAAGACAAAACTGTGTGTGTGTGTGTGTGTGTGTGTGTATATATATATATATATATATATATATAAAAGATCACTTTCACATATTTTTTATGAAATTCACATTAACTTCTAAACATAATGTCTATTTCAACCTTTTTCTCCCCTGATCTATATTTTTAAACCTGTCCATTTGTTTTACAAAAATTAGTATTGGACATAAAGTGAAAAAAAGAAGCAAACAACAGTTCATGGCACCTGAATGCTTCTGCCATGATTATTATTAATACTATTTTTCACTTTTCTAGGGTAACTAGGAACTAATTGATAATTATCACTTCCATCCAAAGATATTCTTTTAACAGATTGTCATACAGTTACACTTTTCATCAAAATTTGCAAGCAAAAAATAATTAGTAAAAGCATGTTTCATCTTATTAGACATTGTAGATGAATATTTTTGAAACCATTACAAACTCATATCTAGAAAAAACTTTTTAAGATACATAAAAATGCAACAGTGTTGCCCTGAATGTCCAAAAGGGAAGTTAATATTTTAAAAACTACAATGAGATGTAGTTTTAAGTGCTAGAAGGAGAGAAAAACCAATAATATTTTGCAAAGTTTCCTTTTATGACATAGATAAAATTACAAACCTATGGTTACTCTGAAGAAAAGTCAAGATATTATCCTTTTTCAAACAGAAATATATATGAACTACCTGATACTTTCCATTATTGTTTTATTTAAATCACATTCAATTAAATGGTAGATAGCAACTAGAGCTTTGTATTTTAATTAAGTATTATTAAGTTCCATATAATGAAATTGGCAGATGCTCTCTGTTTGGGGGAGAGTGATTAGGAATTAAAGCAACAGAGAAAAGCAATGAGGAATCAAACATGAGGTAAAAAGCATCATATGACATCTATTATTAATCCATTGTTTTTCTAATACTGCACTTATAAACCTGAATACTGACATTAAAGCTAAACTAATAAAATTGAGCAGAGTAATGTCTTTTATCAGGAATTCATTTTGGCAGAGATTTTTTAATGAAAGAAGCTTTTTAAAAATTCTAAAAATGATATAATGCCATCTATACACAGTTATTTCAATTCTCAGATTTTTAAAAATCCTTAGGGTGCTGTTCTTTAAAATACTATGCCTATTCTTTTTGTTCTCTTCCATCAGATAAAAGGGACCTATTCTCAAATGCAGGTAAAACAAAATAGAGCACTGTCTTTTTTTTTTTTTTTATAATGCAGAGTAGATTTAAATTTACTGCAGAAATGCTGCCAAAGTTGATTATTTAGAGAATGAAAAGCTACAATCTCCTTGTTTAGTTTTATCAGAATATTCTTACCACTAAAATGTTAAGAAAATGTATTTAATTTGTTCTTTCAAGTGCTAGAAAACCTGTTTTCATGGTGTATTTTCTAAAAATTGCTGTCATCATCATGATTTTTCCTAAAATATCTCAGTGCATGGTCACATAAGACAGAAAGCTCCAATGTCACAGTTTCTATTTGCTGCAGAAAGAGGAATATAAATATACATAATGCTAAGCTCAGAAAAAATTATGGAGTCAGTAAAGTTTGTTTTTGTCATCTTCAGTTATTCCCACTCTGGATTTTAAGTGTCAAAGAGGTACAAGCCATTCTCCCTTCCTCTAAAGGAAAGAGAAACATTTCCTTTGGACTGACCTTACATGTAGAATGGAGCCAAGTTCAAGAAAACAGTCTCTCCTCACCCCTACACCATTCCTATACCACTCAATGCCCACAACACTCAAAGGTAGTGAGGATGAGATTTGGCTCTTTGTCACCTACACTTAGAGAATATCCTTCAACGGAAGAATATTAGTGATGAAAGGTTTAAAATGTAAATCCCCAGGACATTCTATAAAAATGAGTTTCATTCAAAATGCTATTAACAAGCTGGTAGTCATTTTCTGCTGCCTTAAGCTCACAAGCAACCAGGGAAATTAACATGAGTAGAGGGGATCCACTAAAGGACCCCTCAGGGGGCTGGAGAACCATGGGAATGGCAAAGTGGAAGATCATGAATAGAGCACAATCATAAAACTAAGGGCACTCATAAGAATAGGAGCTAACACAGGGTGCTTAATTTGTGCTATGTATTGTTTTAAGTACTTTGCACATTATGTTATTTAATCCTCACAACAATTCACTGAGGTATGAAGTATGATTATCCTCATTGTACAGGTGAGAAACTGAGGCACAGAAGAGATGATTAACTTGCTAAAGATTACAGCTTGTATTTCTGTTTCAGTGGAAGCCTATGGAGACTGAAGGAAAGTGAAAGTGAACGTGTGAGTCGCTCAGTCACTCAGTCATGCCTGACACTTGGCTACCCTGTGGACTTGAGCCTGCAGGGCTCCTCTGTCCGTGGTATTCTCCAGGCAAGAATACTGGAGTAGGTTGCTCTTCCCTTCTCCAGGGGATCTTCCCACCCAGGGATTGAACCCGGGTCTCCTACATTGCAGGCAGATTATTTACCATCTGAGCCACCAGGGAAGCCTGAAGATGCCAATGATTCATTCCAATTAAACTTTTTTTTAATTTAAATAAAATCACTCTCTATTTTTCAATTTCTGTTATGTTTATGGAGGATAATGATGATCACTAATTAATATATGATTTCAAAGAAGATTAGAAATAGTAACAGCTAACACTTATTGGGAACAGACTATATGACATATGCATTTCATTTAAGTGCTTTTCATTTAGACTAGGATCTAATTCAATCCCCATGGCAATTTTTAAAGGAAAATAATATTATCATCTCATTTTTATATATGAGGAAACAGGAGATGGAGATTAATGACATTGCTCAAGGTCACACAGAAGGCAGAAGATCCAGCGTCCAAACCCAGGAGGTGCAGTTCCAGAGCGGCTCCGCACCACTATGCCACGGGTTAGATAAACTGGACAATAAATAAAAGCCCAATGTATCTAATTGCATGAAAACACTAGCAATTATTATAATTTATATGCACTGATTATTTCTCCTTAATTACTAAAAAGAATCAGGACAATTATGTGTACTAGTTGATTAATTTTTCCATTAGATTTTTTTGATGAACAACATAAAACACTATTTGTGAAAATTCAGTCCTTATAGTTTGCAATTCTTCCTATTTATAATACAGTTTCTAGAATCTGAGGCATTCTTCAATAATAATGATATTTTCAAATATTTTAAAAGTAACTTGGATCAATCCTATCCATCTGCAATAGCTATTTACAGATAGCTAGAGTCCTTCTGACAGAGAAGGCAATGGCACCCCACTCCAGTACTCTTGCCTGGAAAATCCCATGGATGGAGGGGCCTGGTGGGCTGCAGTCCATGGGGTCGCTAAGAGTCGGACACGACTGAGCGACTTCACTTTCACTTTTCACTTTCATGCATTGGAGAAGGAAATGGCAACCCACTCCAGGGTTCTTGCCTGGAGAATCCCAGGGACGGGGGAGCCTGATGGGCTGCTGTTTATGGGGTTGCACAGAGTAGGACACAACTGAAGCTACTTAGCAGCAGAAGCAGCAGCAGCAGAGTCCTTCTGAAGCAAGAAACAGTTATTACTGAGTAACTCAGGTACTCTTTTCTACTTACAACAATTCCTAATTATTCTGCTTCATATTGTTACCCCATACTTGAAGTCACAGAGCAATTTTGATAGTTATTTTTCACGTATAAATCAAGTTTCTTCATTATAAACTCTTTAAGGGAAGAACATATGCCTAACACATCAATATTTCTCCTCTACTAGTCTTAATAAATTGAATTCTACATAGTTGCTGCTCCTGCTGCTGCTAAGTCACTTCAGTCGTGTCCAACTCTGTGCGACCCCATAGACGGCCTCCTACCAGGCTCCTCAGTCCATGGGATTTTCCAGGCAAGAGTACTAGAGCGGGGTGCCATTGCCTTCTCCATCTACATAGTTGGGGAACCACAATTTTTTTTCCATTGATTAACATTTAATTGGTGAAAAAGGGAATCATAGGCTACATGTTCTAAGTTGAATTATTCTAGTTATTTGATACCCACTATTGTTCTTAAATTTGACTGTGCATAAAATTCTTATTTAATTAGTTCAGGATGGAGTTCAAACATAGGCATGGTTTCAAAGCCACTAAGGTGATTTTAATGTTCAGGCAAGTTTTTAATCAAGAATTTGAGGATCTGAAAATCACTGAATTTGATAGCTGTTCAGTTCAATTCAGTCACTCAGTCGTGTCCAACTCTTTGAGACTCCATAGACTGCAGCATGCCAGGCTTTCCTGTCCATCACCAACTCCTGGAGCCTGTTCAAACTCATGTCCATAGAGTCTTTGATAGCTGACCTGTTCATATACTGTAAGTGGGATTTACTTATCCCTTGAACATTACATTCCTAATGTATAATCATTTCAGGTTATCAATGCCCTGCTGAAGCAATAACTCAAATGTTAGCCAAAGTACTCTGTTTCTTGAGATCCAAATAGTGTAGCTCAAAATCCGGTTCATGTGCAATGAGATCCATGCATCCCCAGATCTCTTTGGAGACCATCAGGGCAAGATGTCTCTTGTTTTCCTAGTTATCACTGGCTCAAAATTCCTGCTTCTGTCATAGTCTGCACTTATTGACTTCTTCACTTAGCATCTCAATATAGATCCAAGACATTTTTGCTTAATTTATGAATAATGGTACCATCACCACTTACAGAAGGCAATGGACCTGCAGTGTGGACTACACAGGAAATTAAGGAAGGCCGGAGGAACATTGTATTATGACAAAAAATATGATTTGCGATTTAAAAAAAAACATGCCTCTTTTTAAAATGCCTCTAAATCATTTTTCTCCAGCTTTCCCAGACTCTCCCTGCTTTTCTTTACTTCTTTGCCTCCTAGAAGACGAGGAGAAAGGGACAACAGAAAATTAGATGGTTGGATGGCATCACTGACTCAATGGACATGAGTTTGAGCAAGTTCCAGGAGCTGGGAATGGACAGGAAGGCCTGGTGTGCTGCAGTCCATGGGGTCGTAAAGAGTAGGACACAAATGAGTGACTGAACTGAACTGAATTTCAAAACATATTCTTCATACTTTCTTAGAGTATCATGTCTGATAAATGCAGCTCCACTTATTCCTTTCATATTCAAGGTAGATTTAATAAACTTATCTAAACAATAGGCTGTCTTCTATGACTCTTACTATTCCCCTCCCTCCTGTCTATAAACAGGAAGACAGCGGTACAAATGCATATTTTCACAAGTTTGAGGTGTCACATATGGCTCTTCATTCCCATCCTATATGTCAGCATGAAGAAATGGTTACATTCAACTTTGGAATAAATAAGAGCTTAAAATAAAAACTTCAATTAATATGCTACCAGTTATGTTTCACATAGCCTTCAATACTATCAATGATATTCTCCTTTGAAATAAGTAGTAAAATTTGGGAATTTTTTTTTTCTTCGCATCATATTTTGCAGTTAATAACTGTGACCTCTAGTCTCAGTCATTTGTAGCTCTTTCATTTGTAATAACTAACCAGCCTTAGCTCATCAGCTATCACTAAGTGATATCTAAAACAAGTATGTCTGCTTGCTAAAAGAAGCAAACAAAGAGTACAGAAAGTCATCACTGCTTCATAACTGTAGGTTAGGGAATCTGTATCCAACAACCTAAGGTGCATATTGGAATTTTCTAGCCTTACCATGATGATGAGTAACCTTTGTATAAGGAAACCCTGTACAACTGTTCTCTCTGTTCCTCTCAGCACTATTTCCTAATAGTGCTATAGGAAATAGCACTAATAGGAAAAATACTAAAAAAAAAATAACTATTTTTTTTTAAAATTTGGAATCAGTTCAGTTCGGTCGCTCAGTCGTATCCGATTCTTTGCGACCCCATGAATCGCAGCACGCCAGGCCTCCCTGTTCATAACCAACTCCCGGAGTTCACCCAGACTCACGTCCATCGAGTCAGTGATGCCATCCATCACATAATTTGGAATACAGAAAGCTAAAATACCATTATTCTCCCTTGCATTACTGCAATAGGCTCCTGATGGGTCTCGAAATTTCCACTCTTGCACCCTATTCTTAATTCCAGAGTTACGATCCATTTAAAACACATCAGGTCTTGCTACTACATTGCTGTGCATGATCCAATGGCTTCCCATCTCACCCAAAGTAAAAGCCCCAGTGACTTCCCTCTTCTTTTAACTCTTCTCCCTCCACTTTCCCTTCTGTTGTTATTACTCCAGCCAAACTGCCTCTTCATTTCCTCAAAAGTACCAGCATATTTTTAAGGGATATCTGTACATTAATTATTCCACCTTTATAAGGTTGATTATATTATTTGCAGCCAAAGATGGAGAAGCTCTATACAGTCAGCAAAAACAAGACCAGGAGCTGACTGTGGCTCAGATCATGAATTCCTTATTGCCAAATTCACACTTAAATTGAAGAAAGTAGGGAAAACCACTAGACCATTCAGGTATGATTCAAGGAATTAGATTGGATAGAGAAAGTGCCTGAAGACTTTTGGACAGTGGATTGTGAAAGTGTACAGGAGGCAGGGATCAAGATCATCCTCAAGAAAAAGAAATGCAAAAAGGCAAAATGGTTGTCTGAGGAGCCCCTACAAACAGCTTTGAAAAGAAGTGAAGTGAAAGGCAAAGGAGAAAAGGAAAGATATAATCATTTGCATGCAGAGTACCAAAGAATAGCAAGGAGAGATAATAAAGCCTTTCTCAGTGATTAATGCAAAGAAATAGAGGAAAGCAAAAGAATGGGAAAGACTAGAGATCTCTTCAAGAAAATCTGAGATACCAAGGGAAATTTTCATGCAAAGATGGGCACAATAAAGGACAGAAATGCTATGGACCTAACAAAAGCAGAAGGTATTAAGAAGAGGTGGCAAGAATACACAGAAGAACTATACAAAAAAGATATTCACTACCCAGATAACCACATAGTGTGGTCACTCACCTAGAGCCAGACATCCTGGAACGTGAAGTCAAGTGAGACTTAGGAAGCATCACTATGAACAAAGCTAGTGGAGATGATGGGATTCCAGTTGAACTATTTCAAATCCTGAAAGATGATGCTGTGAAAGTGCTGCACTCAATATGTCAGCAAATTTGGAAAACTCAGCAGTGGTCACAGGACTGGAAAAGGTCAGTTTACATTCCAATCCCAAAGAAAGGCAATGCAAAAAAGTGCTCAAACTACCACACAATTGTGCTCATCTTACAGGCTAGCAAAGTAATGCTTAAAATTCTCCATGCCAGGCTTCAACAGTACATGAACTGTGAACTTCCAGATGTTCAAGCTGGTTTTAGAAAAGGCAGAGGAACCAGAGATCAAATTGCCAGCATCTGTTGGATCATAGAAAAAGCAAGAGAGTTCCAGAAAAACATCTACTTCTGCTTTACTGACTATGCCAAATCCTTTGACTGTGTGGACCACAACAAACTCTGGAAAATTCTTAAACAGGTGGGAATACCAGACCACCTGATCTGCCTCCTGAGAAATCTGTACATAGGTCAGGAAGCAACAGTTAGAACTGAATATGGAACAGCAAACTGGTTCCAAATAGGAAAAGGAATACGTCAAGGCTGTATATTGTTACCCTGCCTATTTAACTTATATGCAGAGTACATCATGAGAAATGCTGGGCTGGAAGAAGCACAAGGTGGAATCAAGATTGCTGGGAGAAATATCAATAACCTCAGATATGCAGATGACACCACCCTTGTTGCAGAAAGTGAAGAACTAAAGAGCCTCTTAATGAAAGTGAAAGAGGAGAGTGAAAAAGTTGGCTTAAAGCTCAACATTCAGAAAAGTAAGATCATGGCATCTGACCTATCATTTCATGGCAAATAAATGGGAAAGCAATGAAAACAGACTTGATTTTTTGGACTCCAAAATCATTGCAGATGGTGATTGCAGCCATGAAATTAAAAGACGCTTGTTTCTTGAAAGAAAGTTTATGACCAATCTAGAGAGCATATTAAAAAGCAGAGATGTTACTTTGTCAACAAAGGTCCATCTAGGCAAAGCTATGTTTTTTCCAGTTCAGTTCAGTTCAGTTCAGTTGCTCAGTTGTGTTTGACTCTTTGTGACCCCATGAATCGCAGCATGCCAGGCCTCCCTGTCCATCACCAACTCCCGGAGTTCACTCAGACTCACATCCATCAAGTCAGTGATGCCATCCAGCCGTCTCATCCTCTGTCGTCCCCTTCTCCTCCTGCCCCCAATCCCTCCCAGCATCAGAGTCTTTTCCAATGAGTCAACTCTTCGCATGAGGTGGCCGAAGTATTGGAGTTTCAGCTTTAGCATCAGTCCTTCCAAAGAAATCCCAAGGCTGATCTCCTTCAGAATGGACTGGTTGGATCTCCTTGCAGTCCAAGGGACTCTCAAGAGTCTTCTCCAACACCACAGTTCAAAAGCATCAATTCTTCGGCACTCAGCCTTCTTCACAGTCCAACTCTCACATCCATACATGACCACTGGAAAAACCATAGCCTTGACTAGACAGACCTTTGGTCGCAAAGTAATGTCTCTGCTTTTCAATATGCTATCTAGGTTGGTCATAACTTTCCTTCCAAGGAGTAAACGTCTTTTAATTTCATGGCTGCAGTCACCATCTGCAGTGATTTTGGAGCTCAAAAATATAGTCTGTTTTTTCCAGTAATCATGTATAAATGTAAGAGTAGGATTATAAAGAAAACTGAGCCCCAAAGAATTGATGCTTTTGAACTGTGGTGTTGGAGAAGACTCTTGAGAGTCCTTTGGACTTCAAGGAGATTCAGCCAGTACATCCTAAAGGAGATCAGTCCTGAGTATTCATTGGAAAGACTGATGCTGAAGCCAAAACTCCAATACTTTGGCCACCTGATGCAAAGAGCTGACTCATTTGAAAAGACCCTGATACTGGTAAAGATTGAGTGCAGGAGGAGACGGGGATAACAGAAGATGAGATGGTTGGATGGCATCAATGAATCAATGGACATGAGTTTGAGTAGGCTCCAGGAGTATTAACCTTTTTACTCTTTCCGTAGTTTTGTTTTTTTTGTTTTTTTTCCCAGAATATCATATGCTGCTGCTGCCGCTGCTGCTGCTAAGTCGCTTCAGTCGTGTCCGACTCTGTGCAACCCCATAGACTGCTCCCCTGTCCCTGGGATTCTCCAGGCGAGAGTACTGGAGTGGGTTGCCATTGCCTTCTCTGTGACTATCATATAGTTGGACTCACATAGCACTATAACTTTATTGTAAGTCTTTAAGTCAGGTCATGCCAGTCTTCCAACTTTATTCTCCTTCAATATTATGTTGATTATTCTGGGTCTTTTGCCACTCCATGTAAACTTCATAACCCATTTTTTTTTTAATATCTACAAATTAACTTGTTGGAATTTTGATTTAAACTGAATTGAATTTGTAACAGTTTTTTGCTTTCATTAATCAGAGTTTCACAGTTTTCCTATAGATTCTGTATATATTTATCTCTAAGCATTTCACTGCCGGAAATGATAATATAAATAGTATTGTTCTTTTAATTTCAAATTCCTCATTCACTCCTAGTTGTTGGAAACCAACTGACTTCTGCATATTAACCTTGTTATCCTCACACCTTGCTATAATTACTTATTTGTTCCAGGGACTTTAAAAAATTTTTTTCTGATCTTCTAAATTCATCACGTCATCTCAGAGCAAAGAGAGATTTGTTTTTTCCTTCTAGTCTGTATATCTTTATATCCCATTCTTGGGTAGATCCTCTAGTATATTATTAAAAAAGAATGATAAGAGGGGACATGTTACTAATATTTAGTGAGTCAAAATAATGGAACTAGTGGATTCTTGGACAAATTAGTTGTCCTCTCTCAGGATCAATTTCTTTCTCTCTAAATGAGGTAATAAACTATGTTGGGTTTTGCTGCAGGACTGAATGAAGCAACCTACATAAAGCACTCGGTTGCTCAATGAGGAGGACAATTATTGCTTTTTAAAATAAAAAAATTTAGGTTTTTTGATTATAAAACTAATTTTTTGATTTTGAAAATTTTAGGACAATTTATAAGAAGAATAAAAATCACACTTAATATCACCACCAGAACCATCTGTCTTAACAATCTGAAATATTTTCTTTCATAGACTTTGTATTTATTTTATATGCAAGTGTATTATGACAAATCATAATTATACCTGAAAGTTTCTGAACAGGGAAATGGGGAAGATTTGATATAACTAAAGTAGAGATGTTTTTAAAGACCTTCTGGCAGACATTTCATAGAGTCAGCTTGTCACAAAGACACTAAGAAATGTGTGAGGTCTTCTAAGGAATCCATAAACAACTGAAGTTGTTTTCTTTTATTCTGCTTTGTCAATCAATAGAGGATAGATGGGTTAGACACACCTCCTTTTAACTAACAACTAATCACTTTAGAAAAGTGGAAACTGACCACTGTTCTAATATTGTCTGTAGTCCATTTTTCCTCCCTCTCTTCTCTTTCTTTTATATCAAGCCTTTTCCCCCTTTGGTGGATAAAACTAATCTATGGATTCATCTGCTTCTCACATGAGTAAACAGAATGCTCATAATTATTAATAGCTTGATACCAACAACAAAAAAGTCTTTGACGCACTCTTGGTTTTTGTTACTTGATCTGTCCAGAATAATAGTGATAAATAACATCTACTAATGTTATTTTCTACTTCTTTCATTTCTAATACCTTTTACTTTATATAATTAGTTGGAATTGCTTTTGTTACATCAGTTCAGTTCAGTTCAGTTCAGTCGCTCAGTTGTGTCCGACTCCTATTTTGTTACATAGGCTAGGCTAGGCTAAGTCACTTCAGTCGTGTCCGACTCTGTGCGACCCCATAGACAGCAGCCCACCAGGCCCCCCTGTCCCTGGGATTCTCCAGGCAAGAACACTGGAGTGGGTTGCCATTTCCTTCTCCAATGCATGAAAGTAAAAAGTGAAAGTGAAGTCGCTCAGTCGTAACATTCTTAAAAACTGCCTAGAAGTTGACTGACAACTTTTATCAATTGTTTTGATTCTCTGTATGGTTTTTACCTTGAATTCTTTTTTTTTTTTTAATTTGGAATAGAGAAAGTTTATTATAGGGCCATGCAAGGAGAAGGGTGGCTCATGCCCTAAAAACCCCAAAGTTACTGAAAGCTTTCAGCAAAGCCTTTAAAGTGAAAGGTGAAGGAGAGGTATGGTTAGTTGTTTCAAACTTCTTGGTTTAAAATACTTTCTTCTTGAAGTCAGGTCTATTTTATCTGACATTTGTATTGTATCTCCCACTTTGTTTTGTTTCTCTGTATCTGACCTACTTTAACCATTCTTTCAGCTACTGTCACTTTTCTATTTGAATTTCAAAATATTTTTAAAATTGTAAATCATTAGGATTTTTATTGACATTTCTATATTTTTTAACTTTGAACTTTTACAATTCTTGTTTCAGAGTATAAATTGAATATGGTTGACTGTAATTTTATATTCTCTTTTGCCTCAAGAATGGTTTTCTTTGCTTTCGATTTTTATTCTAATTTTGACAAATAATTATCATCCTTTTGATTCTAATGACTTTTGACTTCTCCATGCTGCTGCTGCTGCTGCTAAGTCACTTCAGTCGTGTCCGACTCTGTGCGACCCCATAGACGGCAGCCCACCAGGCTCCCCCACCCCTGGGATTATCCAGGCAAGAACACTGGAGTGGGTTGCCATTTCCTTCTCCAATGCACGAAAGTGAAAAGTGAAAGTGAAGTTGCTCAGTCGTGTCCAACTCTTAGCGACCCCATGGACTGCAGCCTACCAGGCTCCTCTGTCCATGGGATTTTCCAGGCAAGAGTACTAGAGTGGAGTGCCATAGCTGTCTCTGTGACTTCTCCATAGGTATGCAAAATTTAGATAGATTTTATATCGTCTATGCTCAAAGATGGAGAAGCTCTATACAGTCAACAAAAAGAAGACCAGGAGCTGACTGTGGCTCAGATCATGAACTCATTATTACAAAATTCAGACTTAAATTGAAGAAAGTAGGGAAAACCACTAGACCATTCAGGTATGACCTAAATCAAATCCCTATGATTATACAGTGGAAGTGAGAAATATATTTAAGGGACTATATCTGATAGGTAGAGTGCCTGATGAACTATGGACGGAGGTTTGTGACATTGTACAGGAGACAGGGATCAAGATCATCCCCATGGAAAGGAAATGCAAAAAAGCAAAATGTCTGTCTGGGGAGGCCTTACAAATAGCTGTGAAAGGAAGAGAAGTGAAAGCAAAGGGAAAAAGGAAAGATATAAGCATCTGAATGCAGAGTTCCAAAGAATAGCAAGAAGAGATAAGAAAGCCTTCCTCAGCGATCAATGCAAAGAAATAGAGAACAACAGAATGGGAAAGACTAGAGATCTCTTTAAGAAAATTAGAGATACCAAGGGAACATTTCATGCAAAGATGGGCTCGATAAAGGACAGAAATGTCATGGACCTAACAGAAGCAGAAGATATTGAGAAGAGGTGGCAAGAATACACAGAAGAATTGTACAAAAAAGATCTTCATGACCAGATAATCACAATGGTGTGATCACTGACCTAGAGCCAGACATCCTGGAATGTGAAGTCAAGTGGGCCTTAGAAAGCATCACTACGAACAAAGCTAGTGGAGGTGATGGAATTCCAGTTGAACTATTTCAAATCCTGAAAGATGATGCTGTGAAAGTGCTGCACTCAATATGCCAGCAAATTTGGAAAACTCAGCAGTGGCCACAGGACTGGAAAAGGTCAGTTTTCATTCCAATCCCAAAGAAAGGCAATGCCAAAGAATGCTCAAACTACCACACAATTGCACTCATCTCACATGCTAGTAAAGTAATGCTCAAAATTCTCCAAGCCAGGTTTCAGCAATACATGAACCGTGAACTTACAGATGTTCAAGCTGGTTTTAGAAAAGGCAGAGGAACCAGAGACCAAATTGCCAACATCCGCTGGATCATTGAAAAAGCAAGAGAGTTCCAGAAAAACATCTATTTCTGATTTATTGACTATACCAAAGCCTTTGACTGTGTGGATCAAAATAAACAGTGGAAAATTCTGAAAGAGATGGGAATACCAGACCACCTGACCTGCCTCTTGAGAAATTTGTATGCAGGTCAGGAAGCAACAGTTAGAACTGGACATGGAACAACAGACTGGTTCCAAATAGGAAAAGGAGTACGTCAAGGCTGTATATTGTCACCCTGCTTATTTAACTTATGTGCAGAGTACATCATGAGAAACACTGGGCTGGAAGAAGCACAAGCTGGAATCAAGATTGCTGGGAGAAATATCAATAACCTCAGATACGCAGATGACACCACCCTTATGGCAGAAAGTGAAGAGGAACTAAAAAGCCTCTTGATGAAGGTGAAAGAGGAGAGTGAAAAAGTTGGCTTAAAACTCAACATTCAGAAAACGAAGATCATGGCATCTGCTCCCATCACTTCATGGGAAATAGATGAGAAAATAGTGGAAACAGTGTCAGACTTTATTTTTCGGGGCTCCATTATCAGTGCAGATGGTGACTGCAGCCATGAAATTAAAAGACGCTTACTCCTTGGAAGGAAAGTTATGACCAACCTAGATAGCATATTGAAAAGCAGAGACATTACTTTGTGAACAAATGTCTGTGTAGTCAAGGCTATGATTTTTCCAGTGGTCATGTATGGATGTGAGAGTTGGACTGTGAAGAAAGCTGAGCGCCGAAGCATTGATGCTTTTGAACTGTGGTGTTGGAGAAGACTCTTGAGAGTCCCTTGGACTGCAAGGAGATCCAACCAGTCCATTCTGAAGGAGATCAGCCCTGGGATTTCTTTGGAGGGAATGATGCCTAAGCTGAAACTCCAGTACTTTGGCCACGTCATGCAAAGAGTTAACTCATTGGAAAAGACTCTGATGCTGAGAGGGATTGGGGGCAGGAGGAGAAGGGGACGACAGAGGATGAGATGGCTAGATGGCATCACTGACTCAATGGATGTGAGTCTGAGTGAACTCTGGGAGTTGGTGATGGACAGGGAGGCCCGGCATGCTGCGATTCTTGGAGTCGCAAAGAGTCGGACATGACTAAGCAACTGAACTGAACTGAATTGAACTGATGCTCAGATCAGCAAATCTTTACTAATATGATCAGAAGTTATAGATCACAATTATTACTGTCATTGATTTTTATTATATAACTTCTATTTCAAGTGTCATTTTACCACAGATTTGATGTTGTCTCCATCTAGAAACAATATTTAGATAAACTATATCATTAATATTATTAAATTTACCAAAGCATTTTGTCCTCAATATTCTAATTTTTAGAAATGTTTATTTCATCTATCTTTGTGTATCTGATTCTAACTAATTTTCTCATTATTTGAATATATGACAATGTATTTTGTTTCCTTTACATGAGTGGCATTTGGCTAAGGCTACATCACACTTAGTAATCTAAAAATTAAAAATACTTATTTTAATAGTGCATGCTATAACTTTTGAAATATTTAATTATTTGAAGAAAAACATGAACTTACAATGTATTTTTATAGAATAAATGCACAAGAAATGTTATTCTATATCAAGCTTGCATAGTCTCTATAGTATTACATATTTCATGATATTTATACGCTTATATTAATAATAATTGTCAGCATCTTATGTAGGACAAAAATATGCTATAAATTTTTCTCACAGTTTGGAGTAGTAGCTCTTGAAAATAATATTTGTGGAAAATATAAATTGTTTACATTTAAATTTTATACCTAAAATTTATGTAAATTTATGTAATGATTGCAGCCATGAAATTAAAAGATGCTTACTCCTTGGAAGGAAAGCTATGGCCAACCTAGACACCATATTAAAAAGCAGAGACATTACTTTGTCGACAAACATCCATCTAGTCAAGGCTATGGTTTTTTCAGTAGTCATGTATGGATGTGAGAGTTGGAGTATAAAGAAAGCTGAGCACCAAAGAATTGATGCTTTTGAACTGTGGTGTTGGAAAAGACTCTTGAGAATCCCTTGGATTGCCAGGAGAATCCAACAAGTCCATCCTAAAGGAGATCAGTCCTGGGTGTTCATTGGAAGGACTGATGTTGAAGCTGAAACTGCAATACTTTGGCCACCTGATGCGAAGAGCTGACTCATTTGAAAGGACCCTGATTCTGGGAGAGATTGAGGACAGGTGGGAAGAGGACGACAGAAGTTGAGATGGCTGGATGGCATCACCGACCTGATGGACGTGAGTTTGTGTAAACTCCGGGAATTGGTGATGGACAGGGAGGGCTGGTGTTTTGCGATTCATAGGGTCTCACAGAGTTGGACACGACTGAGCAACTGAACTGAACTGAACTGAACTCGCATAAATGAAAAGACATTAACTCTCCCAAGATAAATTTTGAGGTTAAAAGAATACTTTATTTGCACAATATTTCATAGTTTTAAAATCATTTTTGTCTCTATTGTGCCATTTAGTCCTCATAGCAATCATGTTAAGTGGTCTAGATTATCATGCCCATTTTTCAGAGGAGAGTACTGAATGTCAAAGCAAGTGAGTGCTTTACGCGTGTCAGCAAACCCTTCAAGTGGCAGTGCTGAAGCAAAAACACAGTTTTCCTGTATCCAAGTAAAGCACTGTAGTTGGGTAAGGTATACCTTCCAAAATCTGGCAAAAAACATTCTAAAAAATAGATACTTTTCTAGGAGAAATAACGATCCCACTTTGATTCCTATTAACTTTAAAATCTTTAAAAACAAGACAGTTCAGGTTTATTGGGAAGTGCAGGAATATGTTTTGGAATGTGGACTCTAAACACAGAAAAACAATCTATTTAGAAAGATCTTCCCAGTGAAGGCCAATGAAAAGCGAGACAAAAATGGGAATAGGGAAGGGCAGGGACCAAGGATAGTAAGCACTATAATCTTGAACACTTCTTATTTTCATTGTTCTAATTATATTTCATATTATAAAAGTTAATATTGCAAAAAATCATTTTAAAAATTGCATAAAGCATTCACTCTAGTACCTCATCCAGTTAAAATTTTAAAATAAAAGAAAAATGCAATGTTTTAATAATGCCAAAGTACAATTTTAAAAGTTTTATAGTAAAATTCAAATCTTCCCTGAAATGTTGTCATCCATTTAAATATGTAGTGAGGGATATATGGCACATATTATATATATATATATATATATATATATATATATATATATATATATATATGTACCATATATATGGGATATATAATATATTACAATTATAATCTACTCTCCATTAAATTTATAGTTCATAGCATTTTAAGCATAATTATTACATTAAATAAAATTTTAAATGCCGCAAAGACAAACATTCAATAATAAGTAACCCTTAACAACTTCCAATATTTAGTCTTAAACATTTCTGATAATCTGTTTATTTTGTTGACCACTGTTCTTTTCTAATCCATTGTATTGCAGTAAACTTTCCACCAATAACAGGGGAATAGGAGGGAAAATTTATCGCTTAAAAAGGGTTAAGAGAGATGTCATTATCCTGCTGAGCTTCCTTTCCACATTCTTTCCTACCAAAATTATAAAGTTCTCTCAAAATTGAAAAGGCTGGCTGATAATGTTTATGATTGATATAGTGGGCAAAAAAAGCACCACTGTCATCAATCTTGCCTATCTCTATGAAGGTTATTAGTAGGAAAACTAAAGCAACTTTTCTCTCTAGTATCCCTAGGTATGAGAGTTCCTCACTCTATAACTTTCCTTTCTACTCTGTGTCTAAATACAACTACTAATCATTCCCTTCAGTATCAAGAAAGTGACTCAAATGAGTCAGATGTGCAATAGTAATCATCCATGGTTGAGTAGAATGATTTTAGGTCCAGGATCTTATGCTTCAGGTGCTTCTTCTTCTTCTTCTTCTTCTTTTTTTTTTTTTTTACTGTCAACCATTTTTTAAAGCCTTTATTGGAGGAAATGACAGTCCACTCCAGTATTCTTGCCTGGGAAATCCCATGGACAGAGGAATCTGGTGGACCATAGTCCAGGGGGTCACAAAGAGTTGGACAGGACTTAGTGACTAAACAAAAAACAAACAACTGAATTTGTTACAATATTGCTCCTGTTTTTTATGTTTTGTTTTTTGGCCATGAAGCATGTGGGATCTCAGCCCCCTGACAGGGATCAAATCCATACTTCTACACTGGAAGGCGAAATCTCAACTACTGGAAAGCCGGGGAAGTCCTGCATCTTAGGTTTTCAGGTTACCCTGTTATCATTTATTGAATGAGTGAGTGAATGAATGAGTATTGGGTATTTGAAACAAGCATAGTCAAACAGATGTGCACACAGGACATCTCAACCCCTCAAACCTCAAGCTGCTGCTAAGTCGCTTCAGTTGTGTTCGACTCTGTGCGACCCCATAGACGGCAGTCCACCAGGCTCCCCCATCCCTGTGATCCTCCAGGCAAGAACACTGGAGTGGGTTGCCATTTCCTTCTCCAATGCATGAAAGTGAAAAGTGAAAGTGAAGTCGCTCAGTCGTGTCCGACTCCTAGCAACCCCATGGACTTCAGCCTACCAGGCTCCTCCGTCCATGGGATTTTCCAGGCAAGAGTACTGGGGTGGGTTGCCATTGCCTTCTCCTCAAACCTCAAGCACATCCCTTTAAAAACTCTTAGGAAACTCTGTTTGGCACTGTTAGCAAAAAGAGGCTGCAGTTTAGATCAACAAATTCAGTTCTACTCATAAGTGAGTTTGCTTTAACCCAAGACTCATTTTTAAAAACCCCTCCAAATAAAAATAATTATTACTTAATGAACTCCAACTATATGCCAGGAATCTTAAAGATATTATCTCACTTAATTCTCAGGATGAATCCTTAGAGAAAATATTAAGCCTATTTTACATAGAATATACAGGGTTGGAGAGATTAAGTAGTTCGCTGGACTGACACAGTTAGAGAAGTAGTTAAGATGCCTTCTGAAAGTCTAGGTTCCTATTAGTCTAAGTTCTTTCCTCTCAATTGCTCCAACCGTCTGATTTGAGTTTCTGAAGTCAAAAGAGGAGACTCTAGCTAAAAACTAATAGCTGAAACAAGAATGTAATATCAAACTTCACATCATAAAGGGTTAGGTTTCATTTATATGAATTTGAAAAGAGTTCCTTTAGCTTTGTTTTATGAACCTATGATACCTATTACTCTGTGAAGAATAAATAGGAAGAGGTATTTCCATACATACTATGGATCAGTTTACTCCTATTGTTAATCTCTGTATATATAATAGGCAGTATGTCCCTTTCAAGGTTACATTTAGCACCATTAAATTTGTTTGTTTGTTTTTGAGTCCCATCCACACGTTATGAATCATTCTACGTATGGCCTCATGTATACTCACCCTGGACAATGGCTGTCTTTACAAAAATAGATAAGAGGTTTACAACATTCTGGGCATTAGTTATGTTTTTGATATATGTGATCTCAATGATTTTCTCAACAACCATGTTATTACTATTAAAAGTATATGTTTTATTAATATATTGGGGCTTCCCTGGTGGCTCAGACATTTAAGAATCTCTCTTTAATCCAGGAGACCAGGGTTTGATTCCTGGGTTGGGAAGATCCCCTAGAGAAGGAAATGGCAACCCTCTCCAGTATTCTTACCTGGAGAATCCCACAGAGACTATAATCCATGGGGTGTTCAAGTTGAACACCACTGAGTGACTAACACTTTCACTTTCTTTCATTAATATGTTGAGTTAAATAATATATAAGAGACTGAATCAGAGGTAGTTAGTGATGGAACAAGACTTGAAACCAAAACTATCTAATATTTAACAATCAAAATAAAGGACCTAAACCACCATGCCAGTTTTCCAAATTTCCCTTCTTCCTATACTACCTGCATTGTTTTTTGCCATGTCCCAAAAAACAGAAACACTATAATATTTTTACATTGATCTTAGCCAGCTAATTTTTATCTTAATATATTCATATTTAAGAGGAAACTATCATTAAGTGGAACACTGATATTATTTAACACATAGAAAGTAACCTAAAATAAAGATGTAACTATAAAAGTTTTTTAATGTCAATTATTCATATATTTCTGGTGGGAATATAATGTGACAGAGCCATTTTGGAAAACAGGTTGACAACTTTCATTAAAACTAAAACACATTTACCATACAATCAAGCACTCTTATGCATTTATCTCAGATAAATTAAAACTTATGTTCAAGACCTGGAATGATTTTGGTAGTTCAAAAACAGGAAAATTCAAATGTCATTCAGTGAGTGAACAAAGTTAACAAACTTTGGTACAACCATATCACGGAATACTACTCAGCAATAAAACAGAGCAAACTAACAATGTAGCAACAAGTTAGATGAATCTCTAGAGAAATCATGTTGCAGGGGAAAAAGCCAATCTCAAAAGGTAGCATTCTCTGTGATTACATTTACATAATATTCTTGAAATAATGTAATTAGAGAGATACAAAGCAGATTAGTGGTTGACAGAAATTAGAGTCTGAATGTGGAGTGGGTAGAGAGTAGAAGTTTGGGGGTGCTCGAGATATAAATAAGGGATATAACATAAGGGAACTTTATGGTGATGGAATAGTTCTTCATTTTTTTACGGTGTGTAAACACGTGATAAAATTGACTAGAACTGTACTCACATACAAACGAATATATGTATGACTGGCCAATCTCAAGCTCTGTAAATTCTACTAACACCAGCTTCATGGCATGGATATCTACTGTTGTTAGATAAGATGCTAACATTGGAGGAGGGAGAGTGTAGGGTGCACAGGACCTTCCTATACATTTTCCCCACAAGTACCTATGAATCTGTAACTATTTAAAAATGAAAAGTTAAAAGAAACAAACAAAAAACTGTCCATAACTGTACATCCTAAATATCACCTTTGCCACCAGCAGCATGTGAACCATACTCTGCTACACTGGACTCCGCTTATGCTGCCCCTTTTCCTTGTTCACTTGATTGACATCAGATTCTAACTCAGCTTCTAAGCCTCTCTTCAAATGCTGCCACCTCTGTGGCTTCCCTTTTTCTCTCTCCAGGGCAGGCTCAGCAAAGCCCCTTCCCGTTTTCTCATTGTACTTGATACGCATTTCCAAAATAGCAGTTATGTTTCTTGTACTTTTCTTAAAATCCATCTATCTTCCTTTAAACTCTAGGAACCTTGGTGGTATTTCTCCAGTTTTTTTCCTCTGACATTATTATTGTTGTTGTTCAGTCTCTAAGTTGGGTCCAACTCTTTGCAACCCCACAGACTGCAGCATGCCAGGCTTCTCTTGTCCTTAGACTATTAATTCTTAATAAATAAAATCTATATAGCCTCAGTGGGAATTCTTACAGCAATATGGACATCAACATGTCATAAGGTTACAATTTTACAAAGCGCAAGATCCCACTGATTAAAGTAGGTTTCTTAAAAGGACTTTATTTGAATGTAGGTATGGGTGTATATGTTCACGTGTCTTCAGGAATACACACACACACACACACACAAGTACAATAGCAATACTATGGGTATAGCCAGGTAAATAGTATTGTTATTAGCCCCTTTTGCTATCTTTAATTATAAACTTCCTTGAACTCAACCCAGTGCAAAGCACTTAATAACTTGAATGTTAAAGGACAATTTCTTAGTGATTTTTAGACTCTCAGTTTATATTTAAAGAAATAATAATTTCATGGCATATTTTTTTAAATCAAATCTACTAGTTACTCTTTAAAGGCAACTGATCCTCACATATTTATTAAAAAATATAAACTGACTTGGCCCACTTATTTTGATAAAAATAAAATACCAATAAACAACTAAATGGGAATATTAACATTGATGGTCCAATATCCTTCATACTTAGTGAATTGTGAGGATATATTCTCAAAACTAAGTGATGTTGAAAAAAAGCATGTTTTAGGATTAATTATAATACATGCATTTTTCTTGATTTATTTTAAAAAGTATTTATTTTATATCATAAAAAAGAACATAGCTATTAAAAAATCTGGAAAGTAAAGAAAATCTGGAGAAATATTATTTCCATCAGCTTACTACCTAGAGATAACTATTATTTGCATGTCAGACTAATGTCCCCTATCATTTTTTTCCAAACTCATCTCTAAAAATAATTGTAAATATAAGTAAATACATTCACATAATATACATATACAATATATTTTATTATAAGTACTATTCTTAAGGGCTTCCCTGGTGGCTCAGATGGTAAAGAATCTGCCTGCAATGCAGGAGACTTGGGTTCGATCTCTGGATTGGGAAGATCCCCTGGAGGAGGGTATGGCAACCCACCCCAGTATTGTTGCCTGAAGAATCCCCATGGACAGAGGAGCCTGGGAGTCTACGGTCCACGGGGTTGCAAAGAGTCAGACACAACTGAGCAACTAAGCACAGCACAGCACAACACTTTTCTTAAGCAATAACTTATTAAACTTATTTTCTTATATGTTCAGTGCTTGAGAATCAATTTACACAAATCATCTCCCATTCTCAACCTTTCTAGGATGGTCTTATTGTACCAATTGTATAGATAAAAAAATCTGAGGCTCAGAACAATTATATAAGATGCTCAACTTCAAATAGCTTGTCTATGGCTGTCATGGACACATACATACTGTTTTGCTTACTCACCATTGATTCTACTGGGAACAGAATCTAAAGTTTTCTCTTGGGGGAACTACCGTGCTTTGCCTTAATTGCAGTGGTTTAGAGGGGTCTGACCATACTCCCTGGCTTCTAAGTGTGTACACAGTCCAGATGCCTGTACTCAGACCCCTGCTTCTACCTTCTCCCAATAAATGATTTAGAGATGGGCATACAACCTAGGTCAATTCACTTCCCACCTTATCAAAAAAAAAATTGGCTTTATCTCTTATTAATGAACCCAGTCTTAACCCTGAAAACTTGGTGTTCTCATCTTATCTCTCCAGCTCCTGATTTTGGGTGTGACTTTAGGAATTTTAGATTTGGTCCAACCTTCCTGAAACCCAACCCTGAGGCCATTGATAACTGCTTAATTTGAAATGAAACTTTGATCAACTACTTCAGTCTTGACTAAAATCTTTATGTAAACAATGTTAGTGCCCTTTTAGAAGAAAGCAGATAATCACTGTGGCCAAAGATAACAGAACAGAGGAAATATTGGGCAAAACTCAAATCTGGCTTGCACTGGAATAGAGACTATATACATACACACATACAAGACAAAGCTGAAAGCTGACATCAGTTCTTTAGTGAGAAGAGTGTTGGTAATTATTTCAGGAACACAGTTCAACCAATGTGTAGTATATCTAAGTCAACTGTAAAATTAAATCCATATTGTGCTTATTTTGTGGTTTGGGTTCAATCATTCCTACCAAACTTACACAATGTTTATAAAGGTCCAAGTAACAAAAACACCACAGACATAGTAAGAGAGATCTGGCCAATTTAGACTGTCCTTGATTATGAAATAAGATTCTGAGGCTCTGTGTGGGCAAAACTAGAGATGGTGATATTTACTCTGAAAAACAAAAGAGTTATTAAAGTTATATAATATGTAAATTTTAAAATTGTATCCCAAATTCTTGGAGACATGTCTGGGAGAGAATAAATAAGGGATTGAAATCTTTACAGCAACAATATTCAGAAAGCTCTCTTACACAGACACTAAAATCAACTTCTTTCCTGGAAGAACCTCAACTTGCATAAGTACATATTCTCAAAAACTGAAAAATCATCTTGCATGGTTTGTTACTGATTTCCTGGAACTCCCTGCTGAATTTTTTTCCCATTTCTAGTTTGAATGTTTGCTTTGGGAAAGTTTTGGCACCCTAGAAGCATTTAAATGCTATATTGCTCTTTATTCATAGAGTATCAAACTGTGTTTTTATGAATAAAAACATATCTTCACAAGAGATGAGACACATCTGGAGAACAATACAAGGAGCTATGTGCAAAAGGAAGTATAATCTCTCCCCTTCCCTTATGTTCCAACATGAAAATACAGAGAAGACAGAAACAAATGATTATTTTATTAAACCTAGACTAGCTCTTTAAGCTCTGAGTGTTGAAACATGTATATTCTATATGCTCTTACATTGTAAACAAGGAGTTTCTTGATTGTTCTTACTTTATAAATCTGTTAGAAAAGCTAAAAATTAGCTACAGTATTTTTAAATGTAGAATTTAAATAGGTTTTTTTTTCTTTCAAATATGCCATTTCTTTATTTTTATTTCAAAGTAAATCTCACAGGAAAGCTGAGTCTTCTGCTAAAAGGGTTAATATTTTCTTCTGCTGAACAGTATATATTTAATATGCAAGTATATTTGATGTTCATTGACAGAGTCACAATAGGAATGATCTTGCTTTATGTACCAGTTACAAGGTTTAATATCATTATACTGCATGCAATATTAGTTTTTATTAGTCGCTATTAACAAGATGCTTTCTACTTGAATTCTCATTTACTTGTTCAATGTAAAAATTATCTTTGTAAAAGAGAAAAACACATCTTCAAGTGTCAGCTATATTAAATTAAAGAACTGTTTACTCTTCCTAAGAAAAGCATATGTATCTAAATAGGCATCTTTTACCGTTTGCATAGTAGATTGGAAATTAGCATTTTTGTTCATTTTCCTATGTATGCACAGTGCCTGGAAGAGTAATACTCCATGCATATCAGATCAGCCAGCCTACAATTTTTGTGCAATATATTATTTGGCAATCTAAAATTTGTAATTTGCATGAAATTGCTTAATTAAAATACAGTCACTCAGGGTATTAATTTCTCTGTCTGGCAGTTCAATGTACTAAAGGCGGGCTACAGAAAATGTGAAATCCTGTCAGATGTAACA